>NW_018743218.1:1972820-2572820 GCF_001683475.1 Chenopodium quinoa
CTGGAGGGAATGACGGGGCCCTCAGACCTGTAGCTGTGTTACTTTATTCGTGGGATCGTGGTCGCGATGTCTGTGTTGACTTGACAGGGTCTTCTCATTTGACACAGTCTGGGTTATCTGACTTTTTTCCTGGACGAGTTGTGGCTGATGCAGCTCATCAGAAGCTAGTCAAGTACGAATCCAGTTATCGGGCAATTGGATATGACTTCCTTCCTTTCTCAGTATCTACACTTGGGGAATTAGAGAAGGAGGCAGTTGCATTGCTGAAGCGAATCTAGAAGTTCTCGAAAACTCAATACATTGAAGCACGTGCTGTTGCTCATATCTTCACTAGAATAGGATTTACTAAAGCTAGATGAGTAGGGGCCCATATTGTATCTCGACTTCCCACTAAATTTTTGTAGGTTGTATGACTTTGTGTTTTTTTAGATAATAATAATAATAATAATAATAATAATAATAATAATAATAACAATAATAATAATAATAATGAGAGGCGTTTAGGGTAGTTTTCCACGGCTTTTTTCAGCAATTCCGGCAGTGTTTTACGGCGACTTCCTGGCAGTTTAAGATCAGCCAGGGGACTATCGGTGGCGGCTCATTTTCCGAACGTCCTTCAGGTGTTTCTCCGGTGGAATTTTGGTGTTTCCCCTCGCGTTGATTTGGTGCAGTTCTGGTTCCTTTTGCGTTCAATTTTCAGGGTTCGTTTCAGGAGTATTTCAACCGGTGCGCAGGTGGTTTTCATCAGGTATTCAGGCGTCCTATTAGAGGTAACATAATCGAGTTTCTAATAGGGTGCTTTAGGTCTGGTTTTGGGATTGGTTTTGGGCGTTTTCTTGCTGCATTTTAGGGTGTTTTCTGGTCAGTTTGGGTGCGATTAGGTGGACCGTTGTGGGTGCTATTTGGTGGTCGGTTTTGCTGCTGTTTTTGGTCAGTTTTAGGTGTATTTTCAGGCATATTCCTCCACTCAGTTTACTGACTGTTATCCAGGCTGCTCTCACGGCAATTTTGGAGTATTTTTGGTGTAACTTTTGATCAATTCCGTTAGGGGGCTGTTTTGCGTGCTTTTTGGGTGCTTTTTTCTGCCATGTCGATGAAGTTTCATTGTCCCTTTGAAGGTCTTAATGGTTGTCAAGATGGGAGTGGGAATGGCCTTGCTAGAAGCTCCTTGATCAAACATCTTTGTGATCGTCATTGTTGTATGGGTGCGCAAGATATCACGCGACATGCTCTTACTTCTAGTTTGGCTATTTATAATGAGGCGAAAGTTACTTTTTCGCGAATGGGGATTTGGTTATGTGGTGTTTTCTACAAGACGCACACACATCGTACTAAGTGTCGTCATAGCTTGGGTGAGATTGTGTCACTCCCGGATGAAGGAGATGGTATTGTTCGTTTTGTGCTTTACGATTTCTCCAAGCCACAAGCTCCTTCTTCTCCTCCTCGGCTTGGGCGATTGGGTGTTTTGGTGCAAATCAGCAATGTGGTTTTGATGTGGCTCTCCTTGATGGTTTGTTCTCTAGAGGGTTTTGCATTGTGAAGTCTATCCCTCCCAAGTGTCGTTAGGGGTTTTCTCGGGTTCAAAAAGGTGCTCTTGATAAGGTGATCTCTAAGCCTGATGACATTTCTAATTGGGTCTCTCTATTAGTGTTACCTCTTTGCATCCTTAAAACCTTTCGCCCGCGGAGTAGTCGTGAGTCTCGATCTTTAGTGAAACGTCGGCATCAGGAAGAGAGTATTTCACGTGCTATTTTTTCTTGGAGTGCGCCTGGTGGTAGTTTGCGGCTTGTGAGGGAAACTCTGGAAGAGGATTCTCCTACTTTGTCGGTCTTTGAGGATGAAGACCTTGATTTGGAAGAGCGTAATATCGCGCAGTGTCGTAGGAAGATATGCGATGGTCATTACACCGCTGCAGTCCAGGTTCTTTCTTCTTCAGGCATTGCTCCTTACAATGAGGCCACTCTTGCGGATATACGGTCTAAACACCCTGCTTCTCCAGCTCCATCCTTGCCTTATATACCTATTGATAGCCTTCATCTCGTTACTAATTCTGCTGTTGTTTTGGATCGGATTACGAGTTTTCCACGTGGTACATCATGTGGTAAGGACGGTTTACGTGCTCAGCACCTTCTGGACTGCTTGAGTGGTGATGTTGTTGCTGTTTCAGATGAGTTAGTTGCCTCTATTTCTAGGGTGGTTAATCTTTTTCTAGCTGGTAACTGTCCTATAGAACTAGGAGAGTATATTGCTAGTGCTCCTCTTACCCCACTTCTCAAGCCTGGTGGTGGTATTCGTCCTATAGCTGTGGGTACTATTTGGCGGCGTCTGGTTTTGAAGGTGGGTGCTGTTATAGTTGGCCAGTCTTTAGGAAGTTACTTTGATGGTCTTCAGTTTGGCGTTGGGGTTTCTTCGGGTGGTGAGACAACTCTTCATGCTGTGAATCGGTTGATTAAGGATCGTGGCTCTGATATGGGTCTTTCTATGTTGTTGGTGGATTTTAAAAATGCCTTCAATCTTGTTGATCGTACAGTTATGCTGCGTGAAGTTCGTCGTCATTGTCCGGGCATTTCGCGTTGGGTTGAATTCTGTTATTCTAATCCAGCCAGATTGTTTTATGGGGACCAATCCTTATGGTCGTGTCAAGGAGTGCAGCAGGGTGATCCCCTTGGTCCTCTACTTTTTGCTTTGGTTTTACAGCCCCAAGTTTGTAAAATCAGAGATGCTTTTGACTTATGTCTTCAGGCGTAGTATTTGGATGACGACACAGTTATTGGTGACACTTTGGTGGTGGGGAAGGTTCTGCAGTTGATTATGGAGGAAGGACTCGTTTTGGGTTACACCTTAATGTGGAAAAAACTGAAGTTTTCTGGCCTACAGAAGACCCTCGAAGCAAGCTTGTGGGTGTTTTTCCGCATAATATTGCTCGACCTTTGCGTGGTGTTAAGCTGCTTGGTGGTCCTGCTAGTTCCGATTCCGGTTTTAGTGGTGAGCTTGTGATGTAGAGGGTGACCAAGACCATTGCGCTTATGGATAAGGTTGCTATGCTTGATGATCCTCAGTGTGAGTTATTGTTACTTAGGGCATGTACCGGAGTTTCTAAACTCTACTTTGCATTACGTACTTGTCCTCCTAGTGCTTTTGAGACGGCTCAGCGCACATTCGACGGGGCTCTTCGATCTTCTTTGGAGCGTATTGTAGCTGCTTCGGGGCCTGAGTTTTGTGATTGGCAATGGCGTCTTGCCACCTTACCGTTTGCGTTTGGAGGGCTTGGGGTATATTCCGCAGGTGATGTTCGTCATTATGATTTTCTTGCTTCTCGGTTACAGTCAGCAAGGTTGCAGACACAACTTTTACGACATGCTGGCATTGTTGGTCTGGGACGAGCCTTTAGAGATGCATTGAGTCTGTTTAATGGAATAGTGGAGTCTGACATTATGAGTAATCCTAGTGAGATCGCTGCCCCTAAACTTATGAAGAAATTGGCAGATATATATTTCTCTAAGGTTACCGTTTCTGTAGAATCCACTTTTTCTTTGTCTCCTCGGCAATCAGCATTGTGGAAATCGCAGCAAAGAGATCACACCTCTGCTTGGCTTCGGGCAGTACCTATTTCAGGATTGGTTTAGACGATGAATGCAAAGACCTACCGATGTGTGTTGTGCTACATGATGGGTGTTCCATTGTTCTCTATCTCGACGCCGTGATCGGCTTGTTCTCGGGTTTTTACTGGGGATATTTTCGGTGATCACGCGGTGTCGTGTGCTGGTATTGTGGGTATTAAACATCGGCATAATGTTGTCCGGGATACTGTTGTTGATATTTGCTACAGATTTGGGATTTCAGCAAGAAAGGAGGTTGACATTGGGTTGTCTAGAGGGAACGACGGGGCCCTCAGACCTGCAGATGTGTTACTTTATTCATGGGATCGTGGTCGTGATGTTTGTGTGGACTTAACAGGGTCTTCTCCTTTGACACAGACAGGGTTATCTGACTTTGTTCTTGGACGGGTTGTGGCCGATGCGGCTCATCGGAAGCGGGTGAAGTATGAAGCTAAGTGTCGGCTCATTGGATATGGTTCATTCCCTTCTCCTTTTCTTCGCATGGGGAATTAGAGAAGGAGACTGTTGCGTTGCTGAAACGGGTTCAGAGGTTCTCGACGCCGCAAGACATTGGGGCTCGTGCGACAGCTCATTTCTTCACTAGGGTAGGCTTTGCTATAGCTAGAGGAGTGGGGCCCCGGCTTGTATCTCGGCTTTCCACTAATTTATTGTAGGTTGTATGACTTTGTCTGTTTTTGAGATAATAATAATAATAATAACAATAATAATAATAATAATAATAATAATAATAATAACACACAACTAATAATGATAACAATTCTAACAACCCAACTAATTATAAACAATTTAATTATCTTCAACAATGTCCAAAACTTTTTAACCCTATAATAATTCTAATAACAATATTCTAATATAATATCATAATTCTAATTACAATATTCTAATATAATATTATAATTCTAATAACAATAATAATTCTGAATGCGTAAAATCCAATAAAATTTAAAATATGCGTGAAATCCAAAACAATAAAAAAAAATATCGAAACCCAGGCAAACGCCTAGGATTTTCGAAAACCCTAGGCTGAAACGCCTAGTTTTTTCGAAAGTTCCTGGGATGTTCGAAAAAACTAGGCGTTTCAGCCTAGGGTTTTCGAAAATCCTAGGCGTTTGCCAGGGTTTCGAATTTTAAATTTTTTTATCTGCACACACCGAGTCCATACGGTCCGATGAGCCTTCGGCAAGCAGCATAGGTTGTGTTTCCGGTATTTCATCGTCGTCCATAAGATCCAATAAATTTGATTTTGCAAAATTTAAAAAATTTGTTTGATTTTGAAAATCACGGTAAATGGTCTGATGATTGTTGTGGCCGTTGACCACTGGAGAGAATGGTTAAAATTTTTGTGTACAGTAAAAGTGTGAAATTGAGGTAATATCAATTATTTTAATAATTGTTATTATAAGGATAAATACGTAATTTTATGTTATTTTACGGGTGTTAGTTAGATATTCATGGGCGATATTTAACAACCCCTTTATTTTAACTAGTAAAAACTTTATTTTGTTTCGTAAAAAAAAGTTAAGAGAAAATAGCCTAAGTCTTATTATATATTTCCTATCTTCTATTAAAAAAAATACAAAGATATATTCAGGGAGACAATATTTAAAAAATAAAAAATAAAATAAAAAAATAAAATAAAATCACGTTTGATGCTATACACGATACTTGCATAATTTTCTACTTTATATAAACGATAGTAACGAATCTAAAGAGATAGAAAATCATGAAGGATATTGATATTATGTATCATATGTGACTTTTTTTATAATGCAAATTATATTTATATGGAATTCGATTTTACCATAACAAACAATTTTATTATTTATTTAAATCGATCTTCACTTGTATTTATATGTATCTACAACATATTCTTTTTCACAATCCTACAAAACTCCACAAAAAAAATATTCTGATTACTAAAAACCAGCAATGAATTCAAGTTCAAGCTGTAAAAACTGATCAAAACTACCATCAACAAAATCCTCAAAACAAGTTCAGAAGAAAAAGATTGGAAAATGGACAAAGGAGGAAAACAAGATATTTGAGATATCTCTAGCAGAATTAGATATCAGTCGCAATGATTTATTTGAAACAATTGCTTGAAGGCTTCCTGAAAAGACCATTCAACAAGTCAAAGATCATTATCAAGCATTGGTTAGTGACATTGAGGGCATAAAGTCAGGAAAATTTGATCATATGATTATGTAGGTTTTAATTTTTGATAAGATGTTTTACTTCAATAAACATATGTTGTCGCTATTAATTTAGTTTATGTTAGGCCATTTTCGTTCATAATAAATTAAATTAAGAAGTGCACCAACAAAAATCACGTGTAGCTAGATTTTCTTAAAAGTGAAATCAAACTATTCCCTCCGTTCATGAATACATATAACAGTTCGGGTGGAACATGTCAATGCACAAACTTTCATTGAGAAAATACATTAATGTATTAATTAAAATTATGGAAAAATATATATTGAGTTTAATCCATCAGTAACATATTACAATATTAAAATATAAATATTATTAATATCAAACGGCTGCGATTATTCAAAAACACGAAGGGCTTATAATGATTATCAAATAGGTTTTGAAATAATCCAGATAGCACATCTCTATATATGTTAATTATTTCGCCAATTTTTTCAAATTTAAAAAATAAGTATACAATGTAGTTGTAATGAGATTATGTGGAGACTCTAATTTTGTACAATGTCGTAAAGTAGCCTTAGCTTGTCTACAAGAGAAATGATAATAATAATTTTAAAAAAATATTTTTCTAACTATATGCAAAGATTTGGGGTATCTTCAGGGCAATACCTAATTTATTTTGATATGTAATTAAATATATATATATAGTGACTTTTTTCTCATATTAAGGCGTGTAACGTGCACCAGAGCTAGCCATGTCCAAGAAGCTCTTTTGGTTCTTTTTGGTACTATATCGCAAATTTAGTTATTGCAAGCATTAACGAGGGAGAATTATGTAAACAAATATTATAAAGGGTATAAATATCCCGAAACATTGTTAAGTGTTCAAAAAAAGAATCAATGAACATTAATGAGGGTAAATAAGTAAATAAAAATTTGGATATTTTGACTTCTACCACAAAAAAAAAAAAAATCTAGAAATTGATTTTTACCACCAAAACTTCTCAAAGTTTTATTTTACCACCAAAAAAAAAAATTCTAAAACTTGTTTTTCACCACCTACCGTCAAGAAAACCCTTAAATCTAACGGCTTAAAAAAAATTCTTTGATTTTCGTGCCAAAAACATGTTCTCTATCGGTTTTGGGGGTCATTTTGGCCCATTGGGTCCGATTTGAGGTCAAAATTGACAAAAAAATTATCGTATTCACGCAAATCGAGTCATTTACGATTTTTTTTGTCAATTCTAACCTCAAATTGAACGCAAGGGCCAAAATGACCCCAAAACCTCTACAGAACGTGTTATTGGCACGAAAATCGAAGAATTTTTATAATTCCGTTAGATTTAATGGGGTTTTTTTTTACGGCAGGTGGTAAAAAGTAATTAATTTTAGAATTTTTTGTTGTAAAATAAAACTTTGAGAAGTTTTGGTGGTAAAAACAATTTCGTGATTTTTTTTTTGTGTGGTAAAAGTCAAAATTTCCTAAAATTTTAGAGGTAGAATTATCCAAACACTATTTATAAGAGTTATCTCAAACTTTTCAAAAGGTAGAAATATAATTTCATTTGATTTTCACAATTTTTATCTTCATCCATGTATGGCTACACAAAATTTTCCTTACCAATTTTTTTATCGTGTGAATTTACTTTTTATTGGGAAGGTGGGTGCCATATCTAATTTAAGATATAGCAGGAGTTAATAGTAAATTTAAAGTTCTTACACAAAGTGGGTGAAAATTAGGATTTTAAATTTTGATTGAAATTATAAAAACTTATGGATAGAATAAAAACTAGAAACTACAACGGAAAGTGTGTAGAGGAAAAAGGACGGATAGTATAATAGAGATATAAATGGACCAGTGACTACATACATCAATATATGCTAGGTCATGTTCTCTTCACCTAACAAAATAATACTGTATATTCAATAAAATAATATAAGTCTATATAAGTAAAATTAGGTATAACTAATAAAATAAGGAAAAATTGCTTAAAGTAATCCAACTTTTCTTCGGTTTTTGTGAATAATCACACATTATAATTATTATGTAATAATCAGACATTCTATTATGTAAGCCAAGGGGGAGGCAGTGGTGTCCCCATAAAATTAATTTTAAACCCTCATTTAGGCCCTGTTCACATCATCTTAAAAAAATTAATATTTTGTAAAAAATAGTTTCAATTCAGTAAATATAATTTCAGTTTAGCAAAAACAATTTCAGTTCAGTAAAAAAAAAAAATTTTGTTCAGTAAAAATAATTTAAGTTCAGTAAAAATTGGTAACTTTAAAAAAGACGAAAGTTCTAAGGTTGCTGAGAATACTGCAATGGATACTACTCCTCCTTCGACTATTACGATTAAGGATATAGTAAAACCTTAGAGTGTTACACAATATTATTATTAGTACTTTTTTTGAATAAAGTGTAATCACTACTAGAATAATTTTTTTTTTTATTTTTTTATTATTACTATCTAAGTTTCATGATATGATGTACTTTTGAACGAATTTATGTTTTGGAATAAAATAGCTCTTTTATTTAATTTGTTGTTTTATTTGACCGGATCAAAGATTGCCTATGTATTCGTATCACGAAATTAGGTTTCACGTAGTTCTTTGTTTTATTAAATTTTTTTTGTTTTTTTTTCTTTAATCCTATTTGTAGAAATTAAATGAAAAATAAATCAAACTTTGTTCAATAATTAAAATCAAAGTTTATTTTTTTCTTCTATATATATATAAGAATTGAATACTCCTTTGTTTTATCGCTAGTAAAAATCGTAATTAATTTTCTTCAAGCGTAAAACTTAAAGTTCACAGTTTGTCATCAGGTGGCGCGTGCAACGTTGGGAGTTGCGCGCGGCACTTGTGTTGCGAGCGTTTTGTTTTGTTTTTTTTACCAAGGTTTAAAACGAGTGAGTTTTTATTTTTTGATATCTTATTTACCCCCCTAAGTGTGAGGACTTTTTTCGTGGAGCCCGAAATAGTCCGAACACTTGAATGAATTGTTTTGATTAACCTTTCCTTCTTTTTTTTTGGTCTCCCCCCTCCAAGTGTTGCGAATTTTACCATGTGGTTCGGTAAAATTTGAAACACTTAAGTGAGAATTTTTTACTTTATATTTTTTTGATCTACCTCCCAAGTGTTATGAATTTTACAGTGGAGTTTGGTAAAATTTATAACACTTAGAATCTTTGGTTTGAATGCTATAAAATTTATTTAGAATATTTGAATGAAAAAGTTTATCCGGAATTCATATGTAGTATTTTTTAAGGCGATCAATGTTTATTAGTTGTCGGATTTCATCGCCACCAATATCCATTAATCTAACTGCCCCTCCTGATAGAATTTTAATTACGCGGTATGGTCCTATCCAATTGGGTTTAAATTTCCCTCTGGGATCAGTTGGAGGACCTCTAACCTCTTTTAGTACAAAGTCACCTTCTTTAATATTACGGGGTCGTACCCGTTTGTTAAAATGTCGCGCAATGCATTGTTGGTAGACTTGTACATGATGCAAAGCTTTTAATCGTCGTTCGTCGAGGAATAAAAGCTCTTCATACCTAGCTCCAACCCATTCAGCTTCTGGTAGCTTAATTTTGAGTACGATGTGTAGGGATGGTATTTCCAGTTCAATTGGTTGAACTGCATCCATGCCGAAAACTAAGGAGTTTGGAGGTACTCCTATTGAAGTTCGTATGGACGTTCTATAACCCCAAAGAGTAAAGTGTAGTTTGTTCGGCTAGTCTTTATAATGTTCTGCCATTTTCTTAATGATGACTATTATGTTTTTATTCACCGATTCTACAGCTCTATTCATTTGAGGTGGATATGGGGAAGAATGGTAATGTTTTACTTTGTAACGAGCTAAAAGGGATTCAACTTCTGCTTTGAATTGAGATCCTTGGTCACTAATTAGTTTGTGTGGAACTCCATATCTACAAAATATGTTTTGTTCGAGAAACTTTGCAACATGTTTAGTAGTGATATTAACGTAAGAGGCACCCTCGATCCACTTAGTGAAGTAGTCGATGGCTACTAATACGTACTCGTGTCCTCCTGTTCCTGTTGGAGAAATTTTACCAATAACGTCAATTCCCCAAGTTGAGAATGGCCAAGGGGAAGTGAGATTATATAGTTCGGATAGTGGAAGGTGTTGTAAGTTAGCAAACATTTGGCACTTTGGACATTTCTAGACATATTGGATGCAATCATGTTCCATTGTGGACCAAAAGTACCCTAAACGTGAGATTATTTTAGCGAGCATTTTTCCATTCATGTGAGGTCCACAAAACACCTTTGTGAGTATCCTCCATAAGGCGTGTGGTCTTGAGTTGGTCTATACATAATAAGCTTTGACCATTTGGCCCCTTTTTACACAATCGGCCATTAACCATCCCATAGTGGGCTGCAAGCGTTCTTAAGGTGCGTTGGTCTTTATATGAATTATTTGCAGGATATGTGCCATGAGTAATATATTGGAGGATATGATCATACCAGGCGCTTTCCCCTTCGATGTCATTTAATTCCTCTATTGCGTTGCAATAAGCTTGTTCATCTCTTCTTTCAACGCATAAAGGCATCATATTTAATTGATCAGGAATGTTGATCATTGAGGCTAATTTTGCTAGCGCATCAGCAAATTGATTTTTATCCCTTGTGAGACATTTAAAATCAATATAATCAAATTGCTCGATGAGTTGCTCTAGGTGTGCTTGGTATAATATCATTGTGGAGTTTTTGATTTTCCATTTCTTGAGTATATGATTTATTATTAAACTGGAATCTCCGTATACCTCTAATTTTTGCACACCTATGCTAGTTGTTGCTTTTAATCCAACAATGGACGCTACACATTTTGCGGAATTATTATTAGCCTGCTCTAGTTTAGCAGAGATTGGAGTATGTGCTCTCTCTAGACTTATGAGTAACACTCCTACGCCACACCTTTTTTGATTAGATGCGCCATCGAAGTACATTACCCATTTGTCATCTTGTGTCATGAGAATTATTGGGTTTTGTGATGTCCAATACCACGCGGAAGGAAACCCGCCCAAAATCCGCACACAAATTAAAGTAACTAACCATGCATTAAAACCATAATCACATAATTAACAAGAAGAGAGATAAAGAATTATTACTTTTGTAGCGTGCTTCGCTCACCGATGAGCTCGGACTTAGAAGCCTTGAGTTCCGCAAGCGCGCGAACCTCCAACGGCTAACACCCTCACTACCGAACCGAGCCGGGCTCTACCCCGAAGCTTAGTTGGGGCTAGACCAAAATTTACTTAGAATATTAGAACAAAGGTTTTCTCTCTTTGGAGATCCCTTCAAGTTCACCAACTCAAGTGAAAATCTCAATACCCCATGATGGGTATTTATAGAGAAATCTCCTCAAGAATTCCCATCATCTTTCAATGTCGGATAGTTGGTAAAGTGAGAAAAACATGAATTAATTCAATTCTAAATTAAATTAAAAGTCGTGAAACAATAATCAAATTATAAGTGTCATCACATAAAGAGGGAGTAGGTAAGGACCACAAACCCATCCTTGGAGGGCAAGCATAAACCCACCAACCCCATGTGCATTGCACACTTGGTGAACGCAAGGAAGCCCGGTCTCAACCCTTGGGCTCCAAGGCACGCCCAAATGGCGGCCTTTCCTTAAGCTGAGCCTGCTACCATGCCACAATCCCATGAGCAGCGTCCGTAAGCGAGCAGCAGCAGCACAAGCCCAGCAACGCCCCTCGCAAGCTCGGTTTGTTTGTTGGGCAGCCCGACTTAGGGTGATGTTGCGCACAAGCACAGAAAGCAACCCCAACCAGCCCCGGAAGCCTCGGTTAGCCTAGCGCGGCCTTACGAGGGCTGCGGTGGCTTATTGCTCGATTGCTTGTGGCCCCTAGCCACTTGCCTTTAATCCGAAGCGTGGCTAGGGCTTGTGCTATGCTCGTAATTTTAGCACGATATATTATTTGATTATTTTTCTTGTCTTTGTCGATTCCTAAAGACTCGATGTTCGACTCTCTAAGATCGTAATCTGACGTCTTTGTTCGTATTACTCTATTGACTCATTTAATCCTTCGGATTAATTCATCGTTTCGGTTTAATTACACGATTGGGTGTGACCCGAAGGGTTCAATCAAGATTAAGCTGTAATATTAATTACACATTAATATTACTGATTGGAAGCGGCCTCCAGCTAGGCATTCCGATCACTTGACCTCACTAAATAATTAGCTTCCTAATAATTCTGAACCCCCTATTGGAATAATACACTTGTTCAAAGGACACCATTCCTTTCAATCTCCCACTTGTCCTTTCGGATAAGTGTGCAGTTAGTGTATAACCTTTTTCCTATGTCACTTAATGTCTCTTCGTGAACTATAAGGTAAGATTTTTCATCATCCTTATTACGTCTAGAGTGTTTCTCGATTTCTGAGTTCGAGTGTCAATAAACAGATGATTTCTAAAATCCATCTGAGCACGACCATGCATTTTCACATTCTCGCTCTTCGAGAGGCCTTGTAAACGACAAAGATATGTTCCCTACTGTTAATAAGGGGACATTCCCAATCTTGCATTGTTAGCTTCCCTTTCTAAGAGGACCTAGCCTCCCGAGTATTGCCTTTATAATCCCCTTGTACGGCCGACGTTTGACAACATCAAAACGGACTAGTACTCAAACAAGAGAACTTACAATACTCATGGTCGAGGAAAGAGGTTCCGATAGCTATAATGAATAATATACTTATGATGATTGTTAAATCTCTTAAAGTATTCTCATAGGTCGATCCGGTATAGTTCCAAACCAATACCTGTGCTAATGATTTATGACAATCATGTCTTTGTAACACAAGAAACGGTGCTATAAATCATACTACACACTAATCTCAACTGGTCATTAGTCGTCCAACTTTTAAATGACCTTGATTAGGGATAATTTTTTATTAAAATATTCAATGTGCACTTAATAGGTGTTTCTTTATCCAAAACATTGTCTTGATATCCTATTTTGAATATTCTCAAAATCAATTAGACTCATTATTTAATTCTAAACCACAAATAAATAGTTTGTGGAATAATTAGTAAAATTTTATTCCACTATGAAACTTTCAAACGTTTCATCTTATGATAAATGATTTTCCCACATGTTTCAAGACTAATACTTTTTACAAAACATTTATAGAAATCCAACCCATATTTAATATGCTTGATTTCTATCATGCAATTGTGTATGTTGTGGTTCACTTATTGCATAGGTTTGGTTGCGATTACTTTGCAAATCTTAGCATATTCATTATTGAACACTTTCATAATAAGATGATAAAATTCAAGTGTGTTATGGATTATATGTGATTTAGGATTTATTGTCCAAATGATGGCTCTCACTCATTTCCATGATCTGAGATCTTCAACTTGACAACCTAACATCATTAATGTTCAACAACGAACTATCCAATAAATACCTTCCATATTATTGCCTTTAAGGCAACAATATTCTTGACATATATATTAGTAAACTTCCTAATGATGCTTTGCTTGGATTTCACTCCAACCGGCTCACAATGATTTTGAATACCCTAATCATTTGTGATCATGGAAATTTACCCTAAATTTTTGCACATTACACATGGATGCTCATCCATGTTACCATTCTAAAGCCACGACGCTTCTTAGCTCGTGCTTATAAATGGCTTTTTTGTTAAGGATCTGATCCTTGCTAAGGTTGTGCTCGCAACATTAATTCTCAAAATTATATATTTGTTTCCATGCATCATGACTAGGATTCAAGTCGATTGGTATTTTATATTTTTCATGCCTTAAGCATGAAAGTCGTGTGACGATTCCATATCGTAGCATACACGGTGGATTTGATTACAGTACTATTTGTAATCTTATTCCATTCATGTAGCTTTTAGCTCATCCAGTTTCATGGACTCTTGCTAAACTGTTTGCTATATTATACGGTTGAAAGTCTCTCCTAGAGTCTTTCTTGTTTGATCTAGTATTAGCCTAGCTTATACTTAGTTCAAACATTTACTTAGTTTTATACATATGGGTCGAAGGCCTTTCCAAGTCCTTCATGTTTAACACGGTAAATTCCTTTACTCGTTCAAACATTTTATTAAGTCTATCCAATAGATCTTAATTCCCACTATGCACTAAGTATCGCCTTTCGCTTGGTCCATCATTGAAAAATTCTTTCAAATCTAAGAATTTAGCATTTGATAGTTATTTTAAAATAGAGTTCGTAAACTTCTTATTGGACCTTAGAAAATTGACTTTTGCTCCCACTAAAGAATTTCCATGTTTCTCAACAAGCCAAACCTTTTTCTAACTTTATGAGAAAACACATTCCAGTTCGTACATGCAATGCTTCTCTCAATCCACCAATGGATTTGTTGAGATTGCTTTCACATCTAGCATTATTTAGAATTACAAAAGCCTTAGACTATATCCATAGTCTCTTCCAAAATCCCATTTCTAGGAAGGCGGTTTCGATATCTACTTTTCCATATTTCTTATGCGCAATTTTGCTAGAATAATCACGAAAAGACTTAAGCATTCCAATTAGTGAATAGGTTTTATTAAATCACCTTTTCAACCAACCTAGCAATGTATGCATATACATTTCCATATTTATTAGTTTTCTCCCCGAATACTTATATGCAATTGATGAGTCTTTACCCTTCATACAAATTAATCAAGTTTAAAAACATGATTTTCAATCATGGAGTTTGTTGCGGATTTTTATGGCCTCTAACCATGATTCAGAATTTGGATTTGTCGTAACTAATTTACAAGACACTATTCCCTTACCATCCAATAGTAATTAAATAGTATGCTTGTAAGTCTTAGGTTTATTTCTAACTTAATAGAAATTTATAGGATTCAATCTAAGCCTTTGGTGAATTCTATACACGGGGTAATTGCATCAAACACTGAGTTTCAAGGTGCTTTTAAAGCCCTATGATTATATTGATCTTACTCCAACACTTCTAAAGTTTTATGAGTACTGAATTCTCATTTAAAGCAATTGTAAAGTCCTTTGAGTATTCTTGATCAATCATTCTCATAAAGCACTTCTAAAGTCTTCCTAGATTCACAGTTTTAGATTATTGCTAATCTTGATAGTCATCGAGCTCATTTTCCTCCCACTTGTCGTTTTTGAAGTGTTATTTTCCAGAAAGACACCACTTAGAGCAACAAATACTGTGTTCTCAATAAGGTTGTGGAAGTAATGCCCGTAGTCTCACTTGAATGCTTACAAAGAGACATGTATATTGTCTTTGGGTAAAAGTTCGTTGTGAAAAAAACAGTTAGCTGCCACTCGAGCTACCTTAGCCCTTATTGAACCACTTAGCTCCTACCGAGCCAATGAACTCTCACTGAGCTAAGAGCCCTAGATAAATACTTGAAAAGATGCTAGAAACTATTTCTATCCATAACAGAATATGGTGTCCTGTCTTAGCTTCGACATTTTTTTTAGTGTAACATTAGTCATTTGTGCAAATCCTTAAGAAATTTATAGGAAGGAATGTGATCCATCATCGTTCGATTCATCTCCAAATGGCATCGAGGTCTCCGTGAAGACATACTATATTCTTTGTGGAGCTAATTATGAAATTCCAATTTCATAACCTTGCTGTGATCACTCTTGGCTCAAGAAAACATCGCTCGATCTAATCTAGACGTTTTGATATCTTGCCAAATCGATTCTATACTTCACTGAACTTTAGAGCTACTTAAGATCCAGCTTGTTCACCTTTGATGAATATAGTCATATTCATTAAAATCTTGTGAAAAATTTGAAGTAATGGAATTCTCTTTAGCTTTTGGAGTCAACTGTCTATACCAAGCACAATCGTTCCTTTTTTTGTCGATTTCAACAAGTAAGACTTGCTTGCCTTAGAACGATTCCGAATCGATCAACTATCAAGAGTCTTTCTAATAGAGCCTTGAGTAAGTTCTTGTCGATGTGACATTGCTAAAGATGTTTGGAACACAAATCATGTTCATGACTTGAACCTTGTGAGTTTTCATGTTAGAGAAATGTTTGTTTATAATCAAGCATCCTTGACTAATGGCTTAAACAACCATGTCATTCAAATAAAACCAATAACTATTGCTCTTTTATTTTGAATGTGAGTCTTTCCGTGTGTAAACAAATCATTTGCTAATTATGGAACACAATAACCATTATTTGTTCCAGCCTTAGCTTTAAAAGGTCTTTAAACAAAACATATGACCTTACAACTGATGTAGTACCACTTGCTTCATTCCAAGCTTGTAAGTAAATAACTTAGCTTAGCTTCACTTGTTTTGAGGTCACTTCGAAAGTGGAACTCTCAAGCAATATGTAATACTTGTGAAGATAAGTTGCTAAGTTTAACTACGATAACATGAACTTTTAGGTAGAATTGGAATCTCAAATTCCTTTTCAGTGTTTCTTGTTTCCTTTATTTCTTGTCACACATTATCTCATAACATTAAGAACCATTTCTTTAAGTGTTTTGACTTTTATACTTTGTTAGGCATAATTAAGCATCTAATGTGCCGTAAAACAAAGTTCCATCATCTTTTCCTTTAATTCGTACTTGAATTACTACATCAATGAGTCCTACTCATTAGTGTATGAAGCGAAAAGATATGTTGGTTGTCAACTATTGACAATTTCAGTTTTTCAAATCAATACTTCATGTTCATCAAAACTACCTAGTATTTTGAATACATGATGTCCAACCGTCCTTTCGAACTAAGCTATAAAAGTCATTTATGAGAAGTTGTATTTTAGAAATGCCTTTTATTTCCTTGAGAACCATTCTTAAAAGATTTCCTTTTACCAATCGTTGGAAACATTATAATTTGATTTAGAACTCTACAAATATAAGTGCAAAGTATTACCATTTGTCAAGATAACATAATAAGCATTGAAATACATGCAAACAAGCAATTTCAATCTTATTTAGCGTTTTATCCACACATTTAAAATTTGTCCTAATTAGGCGAGAATAAAACGATTCCAAGATCCTAAAAATCAAAAAGTGATTAAGCATGCTTTGGATTGTCTTAACTCTTAATATTTTAAGGTAAGCAATACAATTGCTAATAGCTCTAAGATACTCTTGGTTCGATAAAATGTCGCATCCAATGCATTCTTGACGTTTTATCTCCATTTCCACGACATCTAAGGACTCTGTACTGATATCATTGAGTCTAACCAAAACTAATGTGTATGCGATGCCTTGCTTTGGTAAGCGCACCAATATACCTTACTTCCCTAGGAAAGTAGTAAGTAGTAATGCCTTGTTTTGGCATAGCCCATTACTATTCTCATTAGTTCCATAAGTGACATTTTGGAATGGCAGATTTAACTCATCTTTGGGACTTAGGGTTTCTATGTTGGTTGATTTAAGTGAACTAAACTAATCATTCAACATTCGAAATCCTAAACATGCATCTAACATCGCAATTATATAAGCAAAATATATAAAGCATAATTAAAGATGCATTTGGCAACTAGCATGACCCCTTGAACTTGAGTCTTCAAATATTTAAGGACCTTCGTTGCATCCTCTTGGCTCGTCTTCTTAGAAACGTCGTCTTTGAAACATCACCATCAATTATGCAACTACTAAAAAAGCTAGGCCTATCTAAATAATTTAAGTACAAAAATAATTAACGGCACGCAATCCGTATTTACTATCCTAGTCGGACACGCAAGGTATGATCACCAATGGAGTTTCCTTTACTTTTCAACTCAAGTGTGTTCTTTCCCAAATACCCATGCCTTGGTATTTATAGGGAAATGAACCCTTGATTTTCATTCCCCAACCAATGTGGGAGAATGAATAATATTGATAATTAATTTAATTCTAAATTAAATAAATGATCAAATCAATCACAATGCAGCAAGTGTCAAGGGGAGATAGAGAGTCAAGTGAGGACCAAGAGTAGGTGGGGGGGGACCATTGCCTTGCTCCCCAAGGATTTGCCCAAGGGTTGGTCCCCACCCCTCATAAAATCGCCTCCTAGCATTGGGTGAGCTGGCTGCTTGCTTTGCTGGCCAGCTAGCACAGCCAGCCCATCATACACAGCTAGCCCATCATGCACAGCTCGCACTGCCAGCTAGCCCAGCCAGCCAGCATCCCCGCATCACCCCAGACAGCATATGCGTGCTGTGCTGGGCGATGCTCGTGCTGCTACTGCATGCTATCGCTGGGCGCTACTAGGTGCTGGCGCTGGCCTGACACTCACACTCGAACGCACTTGCACTCCCACGCCCTCGCACTCCTAGCATGCGTGCTGCTAGCGAGCCACGCATGTTGGGCATCGCCTTGCTAGCCGCACACACAAGCATGCGATGCTTGGTGTTGTGCTAGCGATGCTACGACGGATTGCACGCATGCGCACACACACTAGGCGAGGCTAGAGCTGTTGCTGCGATGCCCTACACGCACACACATTGGCCTAGCCATGCGATAGTGCTGTGATGCGATGGTGCGATAGAGATCTGTGCGTAGGCTGCAATGTTGTGATAGTGACTAGGCACCCATGCATGCATGCTGCGGTGCTGCTGTGCCATGCAAAGGCACGCACACACGCAGTCATGCTGTTGCAATGGGCTGCCTTGTGCGCCTAGCACACACATGGTGTTGCTAGGGTTACGATGAGCTAACCTAGCCTAGCACTTCACATGGCTAGGCCAATGTGATGCTATGGCTATGCACTTGTTGCTTGTGATTTTGCGACGCTTGGTCTCGATGCCCTAGGCTCGATATCCGACGTCTGCGTTCGTAAAACTCCGATGACTCATTAAATCCTTCAGATTAATTTGTCGTCTCGGATCAGTTGTTCAATTGGGTTTGACCCGAAGGGTTCAGTTAAGATTAAGCTGTAATATTAATTATACCTTAATATTACTGATCGGAAGCGGCCTCCACCTAGGCATTCCGATCACTTGACCTTATTGAAGAATTAGCTCTATAATAATTCTGAACCCTCTATCAGAATAATACACTTGTTGGAAGGACACCATTCCTTTCAATCTCCCACTTGTCCTTCCGAACAAGTGTGCATACAGTGTATCGCCCATTTCCTATGTCGCTTAATGTCTCTTTGTGAACTATAAGGTAAGATTCATCGTCATCCTTATTACGTTCAGAAGTGTTTCTCGACCTTCGAGTTCGACTGTCAATAAGCAGATGATTTCTAAAATCCATCTGAGCGCGACCATGCATTTTCACAGTCTCGCTCTTCGAGCGGCCTTGTAAACAACAAAGACATGTTCCCTATTGTTAATAGGGGGACATTCCCAGTCTTGCATTGTAAGTTTCTCTTACTAAGAGGACCTAAACTCCTGAGTGTTCCCGTGATGATCCCCAGTTACGGCAGACGTTAGGCAACATCAAGAAGACTACTACTCAAATAAGAAAAACTTCACAATACTCATGGTCAAGGAAATAAGTTCCGATAGCTATAATGAGAAATGTACTTATGAAAATTTTGAATCTCTTAAAGTACTCTCCTAGGTCGATCCAGTGCAGTTCCGAACTGGCACCTGTGCAAATGATTTATGACCATCATGTCCTTGCACCACAAGAAACGGTGCTGTAAATCGTACTACACACTAACATCTCTGTTGGTCATCAATCATCCATCATTTAGATGACCTCGATTAGGGATAATTTTCTATTTAAATATTCAATGTTCACTTAATAAGTGTTTCTTTATCCAAGACATGGTCTTGATACCCTGTTTCGAATATTTCCATAAATCGAATGGACTCATTATTTAATTCTAAACCACAATTAAATAGCAATGGAGTGAATGATAATTTTGCATAAAATTTAATTACTCCATAAATGAATGGTTTCAATATAGAGTCTTACATTAAAACAACCACTTTAATTAAAACACATGTACAGGGAATTTCAAAGCCAGTCTCCAACGTGCTTGATTCCCATTGCCTCAACGTGGTTGTTGTGTTTCACTTGAGGCAAAGGTTTAGTCAAAGGATCGGCCACATTATCATCCGTGTCGATCTTGCAAATTTTGATTTCACCTTCGGTTGTCCATTCCCTTATCATGTGAAATCGCCTTTGGACATGTTTGACCTTCTGGTGCTCTCTTGGCTCTCTAGCATGAGCGATAGCTCCATTGTTGTCACAGTAGAGATCTATCGGACCCTTGATGGAGGGTACAAAACCAAGCTCACTGATGAACTTGCGAGTCCAAACAGCCTCCTTAACGGCTTCTAAAGCAGCCAAAAATTTGCAATGGTGCTCTGCTTGGCACTCTTCCAGCTAAACGCTCCTCCATTCAGACAGAATATGTACCCTGACTGTGACTTGATGTCGTCTTTGTCAGTCTGGAAGCTAGCATCAGTGTAACCTTCAACAACCAAGTCTTTATGGCCACCATAAACCAGGAATTTATCCTTGTTCCTTTTCAGGTACTTCAGGATATTTTTGGCCGCAGTCCAATGCGCCTCTCCTGGGTTTGATTGGTATCGACTCGTAGCACTCAAGGCATACGATACATCTAGCCTAATACATATCATGGCATACATGATCGACCCAATTAGCAAAGCATATGGAATCTAATCCATTCTCTCTTGCTCAACAGGTGTCTGTGGACACTATTTCTTGCTGAGAGTTATGCCATGGGACATGGGTAGATGCCTTCTCTTGGCACTCTCCATGTGGAATCGTGCTAGTACCTTATCAATGTAAGTACTCTAGCTCAATCCAGTCATCCTCTTAGATCTATCCCTGTAGATCTTGATGCCCAATATGTACTGTGCCTCTCCTAAGTCTTTCATTGAAAATCACTTTCCCAACCAGCCCTTTACGGACTCCAGTAATTTTGTGTTGTTTCCAATGAGCAATATGTCATCGACATATAGGACTAGGAATGCGATGTCACTCCCACTGACCTTCTTGTATACACAAGATTCATCTGGATTCTTGATGAAACCAAACTTGCTTATAGCTTCATCAAATCGTAGATTCCAACTCCTGCTGGCTTGCTTTAGTCCATAAATGGACTTCTTAAGCTTGCAAACCTTTCCAGCGTTGCTCGTATCAACAAAACCTTCTGGCTGTGTCATGTACACAGTTTCTTCCAAAATCCCATTTAGGAAGGCGGTTTTGATATCCATCTGCCATATTTCATAATCGTAATATGCAGCAATCGCTAGAATAATCCGGACAGACTTTAGCATTGTAATCGGTGAAAAGGTTTCATCATAGTCAATCCCGTTGATTTATCTATAACCTTTTGCCACTAGTCTAGCTTTGTATATTGATACATTTCCATTCTTATCTGTCTTCAATTTGAAGATCCATTTGCAACCAATGGGTGTGTAACCCTCGGGCAAATTCACCAAGTCCTAGACTTAATTTTCAGACATGGAGTCCGTCTCGAATTTCATGGCTTCTTGCCATTTAGCAGAGTCGGGGCTCGTCATAGCTTGTTTGTATGTCGCTGGCTCATCTCCATCCATAACTAGGATGTCTTGATCATCAGTTAAGACAGTACCAAAGTATTTGTCTGGTTGAGATCTTTGTCGTTGCGACCTACGAAGGGTAATGGGTTGAGCATTTACATTGTCTGTTTGATTCTGACCAATCTTCTCAGCTGCTTCCAAAGCACTTAGATTGTTAGTTTTATCAGGTTGACATTGTTGCTCGTCCTCTCAAACTTCGTCGAGTTCGATTTTTCTCCCACTTGTCATTTTGGAAAGGTGTTCCTTCTCCAAAAAGACACCATCACGAGCAACAAACACTTTGTTCTCGGATTTATTGTAGAAGTAATACCCTTTGGTTTCTTTTGGATATCCCACAAAGAAATACTTGTCTGATTTGGGGTGAAGTTTATCCGAAATTAATCGTTTGACGTATGCTTCGTATCCCCAAATCTTGAGAAAAGACAACCTAGGAGGTTTCTTAGTCCATAATTCATATGGAGTCATTTCAACAGCTTTTGACGGAGCTCGGTTCAGTGTTAGTGTCGCGGTTTGTAGCGCATGTCCCTAGAAAGAGATAGGAAGTTCACTAAGACCCATCATTGATCGAACCATGTCTAACAAGGTTCGATTCCTCCGTTCGGATACTCCATTCCATTGAGGAGTTCCAGGAGGTTTCAACTCTGAAAGAATACCATTTTCTTTCAAGTGATCGTCGAATTCATGGCTCAAATATTCGCCACCTCGATCCGATCGAAGTGCTTTAATTTTCTTGCCAAGTTGATTTTCAACTTCTTTCTGAAATTCCTTGAATTTGTCAAAAGATTCAGATTTATTTGACATTCAGTATATATAGCCATATCTAATAATGTTTGTTAACTAAGTTGAATTTCTAGTGGTCTTAGTTAGCGGTATCAACTCTTGTCTAATCATATGTAACACATGCAATTTCCATTGAACATATATTTGCAAGACAATTTTGAAACAACTATTATCAAAGTCTTACAATCAAAATAACTAGGTGTCCAACACCATAGATCATAGTATGCTCAAAAGTATGATGAAAAACTAAGATTAGTTTAATTACATGTCATAGACAAAATAGTGCATGCAAGCACGAACGAAAAACCATCTTCGTCGTCTACTTGTCCTTGCACCAACACTTGATAAGCTTCTCACTTGGTCCCTGAAAAGGCAACATTAAGTGAGTCATACTTGGTATCTAATACCTATGATAAGCTTAATTCACAAGTGTTTAGGAAGATACCTGAGGAAGTCGAAATATTCCCCTCTTCCTGGAAGAGCTTGCATTCTCTCTTGTAGTGGCCTTGCATGCCATAATAGAAGCATCTTATCTTTGCCTTGACCTTCTAGGACTCCCTTTTCTTACCTCTAAAGGGCCTTTTGGTCACTCCATAGGCGGTGGCTCGGCTAAGTAGTTGCACCACCTCCTTAAAGGAGCGTGTCTCCTTTCCCGCAGCTATATGCACTCTAAGTGCATCATAGCCCGAGTGGAGTGAAGCAAGCAAGATATGCCCCGCCATCTCATCTTCCAATGGGATTCCGAGAAGCTGCATGTGTTTGAAGAGCCTAGTCATTCCAAGCACATGAGGTCGGAGGGGCATGCCAGGTCTCAATTTGGCATTGTAGACCTTTGTCCAAAGTCGACGCCTTTCCTTGGCAAGACAACCTTCATGCGGTGGCCTTATCTTCATGTTTGAAAGTGACCTAGTCAAATCAAACACGAGTCCATCATAGTTGCCATTGTCACTCTTGGGGACTCTTACGTTGACAACGTCCTCAAGGGCTTTGAGGAACATGTCTGGGAGATAGGAGGGAAGACTTTCCTTCCAATCTTCCGAGATGGAATTTTCCATAACTAATGAGACTTTCTTGCAATTGAAAGACCATTCCTCATGAGCCTTTTCAGTCATGATTTCCTTAGAGAAGAAGCTTGGAATGGGAGTATCAAGAGTGTACTCCAAGGAACAATTCTGGAGAGTTTTCCTGAGTTCCTCCTCCCATTCCTTGAAGTTGACCAAGTTTAAAGAAAAGGCCAACTTTTCAGGGAGTTCCGGGAACATTTGGTTGTTGTTTGAGTTACTTGCAGACATTGTTCTACAATTGAAAGAATTTGAAATGAAAAACCATTCACATAACCAATAAGTTGAAATTTAAAGCGTTCATGCATGTTTTCAATCTTATTGAGCATTTTATCCACGCATTAATAAAATTGTCCCTTTTGGGCGAGAATAAAATGATTCCGGGATCCCAAAGATCAAGAAATGGTTAAGCATGCTTTGTCTTGTCTTAATCATTACATATCTTAAGGTAAGAAATCCAATTGCTAATAGCTCTAAGCTACTCTCGGTTTGATAAAATGTCGCATGTAATGCATTCTTGACATTTTATCTCTTTTGCCACGACATCTAAGGACTCCTTACTGATATCGTTGAGCTTAACCAAGACAACTTGTATACCTAGTATACCTTACGTTCCTAGGGAAATAGTGATGCGTCGCTTTGGCGTAGCCCATCACATACGCGCATTAGTTCGGTAAGTGTTGTTCTTGGAACGATAAATTTTAGCTCAATATTATTAAGGGGCCTAGGGTTTCTATGTTGGTTGATTTAAGTGAACTTAACTAATCATCAAAACATATGAAAACCTAGACATGCATCTAACATTCATATATAACAATAATATATATAAAGCATAATTTGATGCATTTGGCAACTAGCATGACCCCTGGAAATCTTCAAATCTTCAAGGGTCTTCATTTTAGCTCGTCTTCATCGAAACACCGTCTTGAGACATCTTTGCCAAAATAAAATAACTAGCTACTACGACTAAGATTAATCTAAAGTACAAAAATACTTAACGGTTCGCAGACCGTATTTAGATTTACAAAAATATATAACGGAACACAGTCCGTATTTTCTATCCTAGTCGGGCCCTACTAGTTGCCTTTTTCTCAAAACCTGTTTTGAAGACAATCTTTCATTCACCCATTCACTATTTGTGAATGGCCCATGCATATTACGAAATACGTAATTAAACACGCAAAACTAGTAACTAACTTAGGTTTTTAATCCGATTAACGCGCCAAATTAAAACTAGTCAAAGTTTTTTAATCCATTACTTCTAAAATGCAAAAAGCTCACGTAATTAACTAAGCTCCCACTAAATTCCGCATCCATACTTAATCAATCCGATTAATTAAGTTGGCATAACCCATAATTTGTCAAAATTTTGAAAAAACCGATAAATCGAGGTTTAAACCTCGTTAAAATAATTACATAAATATTTTAAAACGACAAAATTTTGCAAAATACATAGCCCAGAAATTAAGCAACGTAGCCACAACCAAGCATGGTGCATTGCGCACCATGGCTGCTAGGCAGCAATTGGCTGGCTGGCTGGGGCTTGCTGCCTTGCTACCCAGCAGCAGCACAAGCACGTCAGCAGCCTACGCCATACATGCACCAGCAACATCAAGGCCTGTGCTAGCGCTTGGTGCTAGCATGCTGTGCCCAGCACAACACACTACGCTGGCCAGCACCAGCTGCTTGGTGCGCATGCTACGCATGCTAGCTCGCATGCTGGCGCCTCCCAGCAAGTGGGGGGGCTCGCTGGTGCTTGCTACCACGCTGCCTAGCAGCATCCCAAGCAACCAGCAGCCAATGCCACTGCCCAAGCCCAGCACATTAGCACCCCTCGCCACACATCCATGCACCATTGATGCTCAGCCCATGCGCGCACCATAGGCAGCCCGGCTAGCCTTGGTGACGCTTGCGGTTTTGCATCGATTTGCGTGCATTTTACTCGGGATTTTGATCCTGATTTATGTTTGGCATAAATTAATTTTAAATTCTATTTTAGAATCAATTTGAGGAAAAATTTAAAATAAAATAAGTCTAACTTAATTAAATTAAATTTTAATGGTGCATAAACCTAAATCATTCAAAACATTATTTTGAAACAATTTTTAGGTCTTTCTTTATGCTTAAAATTGAAAGAGCTTATGTCCATAATTAATTTAATCAATATGTAAATTAATAATGGATTTAACAAATGGGAGTTGGGAAAAATAAATTAATCGTTTAATGATAAAATTTTCCAACTTTTATACTTGTGTAAAATACCAAGATTACATCTTCCAATATGAAGATTAATCTATTTTTACTCACAAGCATTTGAACTTCAAGGATTTTAATCAACCAAAAATGAAAAAAATCCAAACTTAGTCAATCATGGAATTTAGGGTTAGAGTTCCAATCATTTAAACTTTTAAAGATTAGATCTTTAACATACTTGGGAACTTAAAATTACACATTCACATCAAACATTCACACATTGATGAAATTTATTTGCATAATTGTGAAAAAATTAAGTTTGTGTGACAAATAGCATATCAACTCAAGCACTAATTAAAACTCCATAATTATGCTTAAGGATATTTAAAATAGCAGTAGATTAGGGATGCAATAATGCATTTAATCTAACCTTGTAATGCTTGCATTAATCAAGGCTTAAAAAGATTTAAAATTTTCGTTTGAAAAACGAAAAAACCCCAAAAACTTGGGCTTCTAGTTCGAATTTGGCTTTTGGACATTCCTCAAATAGGGTTGAATCTTTTTTAGAATGTCGATTCCACCCAAAACTCACTATTTTTGAGCCAAAATCTGGGTTCGATAGCCAAATCGAGAAAAATACGAGTTTTAAAATTAATTAAAACGAGCTTCTAATCTAATTAGAAAAGCAAAACCAGATTTTAAATCTTACTTTAAAACACCTTTATTAATAATAATTGCAAAAATTAAAAGGAGCATGGCTCCGATACCGCTGTAGGGTTTCGTAGTGACCCTCACTACGCGGAAAGAAACCCCCCAAGACCCGCCCCCATAATTAATGCAATTAACAAGCAAAACATAATTTAAAGCATGTGAAAGGATAAAAGATTATACCTTTGACGCGTGCTTCGCTCAACTATGAGCTCTTACTTGAACCTCGATGATGCGAGGCCTCCAACGGGATCGTACCCTCGAACCCGACCCAATCATCCTAAGGCTCGAAGGTTAGTCAAGGCCCGGACAAAATAAACTAGAGTTTTACGAATTTCAAGGTATGCTCAACAATGGAGTTTCCTTTACTTTTCAACTCAAGTGTGTTCTTTCCCAAATACCCATGCCTTGGTATTTATAGGGAAATGAACCCTTGATTTCATTCCCCAACCAATGTGGGAGAATGAATAATATTGATAATTAATTTAATTCTAAATTAAATAAATGATCAAATCAATCACAATGCAACAAGTGTCAAGGGGAGAGAGAGAGAGAGATTCAAGTGAGGACCAAGAGTAGGTGGGGGAGACCATTGCCTTTCTCCCCAAGGCTTTACCCAAGGAATGGTCCCCACTCCTCACAAAACCGCCTCCAAGCATTGGGTGAGCTGGTTGTGCTAGTGATGCTGCGATGACATGCACGCATGCGCACACACACTAGGCGAGGCTAGAGCTTTCTTGTCACGTGCTGACTAATCCCCCTAGTCTTTAGCACGCTATCCTACTAACTTCCCTCCCTCGGATGCTAGTTAAGGATTAACCCCGAGATGCTTATTAAGCAAGAGTGTGCAACGAAAGCTAAGAAAATGTGAACACAAGAGAATTAACTTTAAATTCTTTGGATTGCTTGAGAAAATGTGAACACAAGGGCTCTAAGCATGGCCTAGAACCTTCACTAACCTCCTTAAATAGAGGGTTCTACATCTAACCTTTTTTAGAGTATTCTATACAATCGGACTTCATTAGGGCCCCTAAATGACCCATTATTGTGTTACTGTGACTTTTGTGTTCACTAGGGTGACAGCACCTGAGCTAAATAAAGCTTTATAGGGGGAGGTGCTCTGCTGGGCACCATGGGCATTCCCCTAGCCACGATTACTGCTTAGTTCCCAATGACCCTAGTGAGGGGTGGGATGTGTGGATCGTGACATGTCCCCCACCCAAGTCTTGATGCCCTCGTCAAGATCCTGACTCGAACGTCTTGATCTTGTCCGCAAATTGCCACAGGTCTTCTTCTTTTTCCCACGAGGCCTCGCTGTCTGGGAGGCCCTTCCAACAGACAAAATACTCATTGTAGCTTGGCACCCCTCGTCGCCTTATGACCCTCTTTGCCTCGATGCTTTCGATGTCCCTTTCAAAAGATGCTACCACAACCGTAGGTGCCCGTTGTGATTTTCCCCTTGTCTAATCTTCTAGGTCGACATGGTAGGGCTTCAACATGCTAACATGGAACACCAGATGTATCTTCAGCTTGGGAGGTAGCTCAAGCTTGTAGGAAACCTTCCTGACCTTCTTGATGACCGGGAAAGGTCCTTCATACTTCCGCACTAGCCCCTAATGCACTTTGCGGAAGACCATGAATTGATGTGGCAAGAGCTTCACCATGACTAGGTCGCCCTCTTGAAATTCTAATGGGCGTCGATTTTTGTCAGCCCACTTCTTCATATTCTTTGCGGCCTTGTTTAGATATGCTTTGGTAATATCAAGCTGCTCGTGCCACCCTTTAGCCAATCTATAGGCACCCGTATAGCCCGATGCAAATGCCTATGGAGTCAAGGGTTGTTGGCCCATGACTATCTCGAAGGGGCTTTGTTGAATGCCTCGGACCAGTGCAGATTGAAAGAGAATTGGGCAATGTCTATGAGTTTCGCCCAATCTCGCTGATTGGAACTCACAAAGTGCCTTAAGTAGAGCTCCAATAATGCATTCATCCTTTCGGTCTGCCCATCAATCTGTGGGTGAAAGCAAGTTGAGAGGTGAAGACCTGACCCCAAGAGTTTAAAGAGCTCCGTCCAAAACTTTGTTGGGAATCTTGGGTCACGGTCGCTGATTATACTCTTTGGCAAGCCCCAATACTTCACTACATTCTTGAAGAACAACTTGGCGGCTTGCTCTCCTATGCAATCCTTGTGTGCCGGTATGAAAGTCGCATACATGGAAAAGCGATCAACCACCACCATGATAGAGCCAAACCCCTCTGACTTGGGCAAGGCAGATATGAAATCCATTGAGACGCTTTCCCAAGGCCTCTTTGGTATAGGCAAGGGCTCCAAGCGTCCTGCTGGCACACGTTGCTCCACCTTGTCTTGTTGGCACACAAGACAAGTATTCACATAGGCCTCTATATCGTCTCGCATATGAGGCCAGTAGTATACCTCCTCTAAGAGTGCCATTGTCCGCTGTATCCCCGGGTGACCAGCCCACAAAGAATCATGACACTCCTTCATGATGTCGCGCCTAAGGTTGTCCCACTTTGGCATATAGATGCGACGTCCAACGGTGTAAAGTATCCCATCCTCTGCCCAGAAACGTCGGGTCTTCCCCTCGTTAGCCAAGTCCATCAAACTCTTGGCCATAGAATCCTCCTTCAAGCCATCCTTGACTCGATCAAGGAGGGTGCTAGCTATGCTACTCACGCTAGCAAATATTGCCTTGCGGCTTAGAGCATCAGCAACTACGTTTACCTTTCCTGGTTTGTACTCCATAGCGTAGTCGAAATCGGCCAGGAAGTCTTGCCATCGAGCTTTCTTGGGGCTAAGCTTCTTCTGATTTTGAAAGTAACTTATTGAAACATTGTCAGTATAGATGGTGAACCGACTCCTAAGCAAATAGTGTCTACAGACACGCAAGCAATGAATGATAGCCGTCATCTCTTTATCATGCACTAGGTATCTCCTCTTGGTGTCATTAAGCTTGCGTGACTCATAGGCCACTGGATGCCCTTCTTGCATGAGAAATCCTCCGATAGCAAAGTCTGAGGCATCAGTGTGTAGCTCGAATGGCTTTGAGTAGTCGGGCAGTGCTAACACGGGATCTTGGTGAGTCCAAAAGGCATCATCAAGAATTCATAAGAACCATACCTGGTCACGCATGTCGTCTCCGCCTCGTTTCCTTCGGCGATGCGCACCTGCCAATACCCCGATCAAAGGTCCAACTTGGAGAAGTACCGTGCTTTGCCAAGTCGATCGAACAAGTCAGCGACTAATGGGATTGGATACTTGTTCTTGACAGTGATCTTGTTGAGAGCCCGATAGTCAATGCACATTCGCAAGCTGCCATCATGTTTGCGTTGAAATAGCACTGGTGCTCCAAATGGGGCCTTTGAGGGCCTGATAAACCTTGCTTCCAGCAGCTCCTTTAGTTGCTTCCTTAATTCCTCGAGATCTGGTGGGGCCATGCGGTATGGTGCCATGGCTAGAGGCTTGGTCCCT
The DNA here is from genome assembly GCF_001683475.1 of Chenopodium quinoa. Lineage (NCBI taxonomy): Eukaryota > Viridiplantae > Streptophyta > Magnoliopsida > Caryophyllales > Amaranthaceae > Chenopodium > Chenopodium quinoa. The sequence goes on from NW_018743218.1 coordinate 2,002,332, forward strand.
AGCTCTAGCTCAATCTCATGGTCTACCTCCCTTTTAGGGGGTAGTCTCTTGGGTAACTCCGGAGGCATCACGTCCTTATATTCTTCAAGGACTCCGGAGATTTCTGATGGAACCTCACCCCCATGGGGTTCCTCCTTGACCAAAGTAGCCAAGAAAGTATCTTGTCCCTTCTTGATCCCCCTGGATACCTGGATTGCTGAGATCGTCTTGGCTTCAACGTGTTCACGAGTGACGGGAACGGACCATGCTCCTTGATCCCTCTTGATCATAATCGACCCGCCCCCTTCAAAAGAAAAAGGCCTTACTGTGTCAATGAACTCAAGGCCTAATACTAAAGAGAAGTCGTCCATATGCACGACTGTGAGATTTATGGTGCCACTCCATTGTCCCAAACAAATAGGCACCTTGTGCACCACACCAAGGATAGGAACGGGCAAGGTGTAGACTATCTTGATCCTATTCGGTTCTTTGGTGTACTTGATCCCCAACTTCATTGCTTCCTTCTCCGTAATGAAGTTGTGTGAGGCACCACAGTCCACGAGTTCCTTAGAAGCTCTCCCATTCACTAATGTATCAACAAACATAAGTGAGCCCTTCGGGCGAGGGTAGCGTGCTTACCTTGACCACTTCGGTGTTCTCCTCAGCTTTTGGTGTGGCCCGTACGCTACTAAAGAAGCGCAACGACCCCATCTGTGCATCGTCCCCTGACGATTCTCCGCCCGAAGCTATTATGGCTCTGAGCTTCTGTCTCCCAGGGCAGTCCCTTGCCCAGTGCGGCCCTCCGCACAGATAGCATCCCCTGTTGTTGGGCTTGTCTGATGACGAAGAAGACGATGATTATCCCTTTTCCTTATCCTTCTTCACCGTCTTGTTGCTACAGGTGCTGCTTCGATCGGTGGGCTTGGCTTCCCCACCTTTTCCCTTGCTGCCATTGCTACGCCCATCCTTCCTTGTGTCCTTGTAATCAACCAAGGACTCCGCAGCTACGATGGCCTCATCAAGTGTTTGAACGTTCCTCCTTTCTACCTCTTGTTGAGCTCATCATTGCAACCCTCCAATGAAATATATAAGTTGTGTAGCCTCCGACAATCATCGACTTCGAGCACGAGGGTTGTAAATTGCTTGATATACTCCTTGATGGTGCTGCTATGCTTAAGTTCACGCAGCTTCATCATGAAGACCTTTGCTGCGTCATGCGGACGGAATTGCTTCTTGAAATCTTCCTTGAATTGATCCCACGTTTGGATGGAACATGAACCATTCTTGATGTCTAGCTCACATCTTCTCCACCACAGAATGACATCGTCTCCAAGATACATAGTGGCAGCATTAATCTTGGAAGCATCCTCTTCCAAGTGCACAGCCTCGAAGTATCGCTCCATGCTCCATAGGAAGTTGTCAATTTCCCGAGCATCCCTCTTTCCATGATACTTTGGAGGCTTGGGGATCTCCACCTTAGGACCCGCTTGAATGGTGGCGCCCCCGGTCACTGCGGCCCTTCGTAGCAATGTGAGCTCCTCGTTGAGGAACTCGTTCTCCTTTTTAAAAGCGAGGAGTTCCCCCCTGAATTCCTCACGCATTTTTACCATCTCGCCCATCATCTTCTCAAAAGCCTGATCAGCGAGTGATTGAGCATCAAGGGATACCTCCTCTAGACGATTGTCTAGTTACCCTAATTGATCTTTGAGTGCAGTAACCTCGTTTTCGACCTTGCTGACAAAATCCGTCATGTCGCAAGCAGCAACTTCGGCTTTGGCCGATCTCTCATCAACTTTATTCACTCGCTTCTCAAGCTTTTGGACAGCTTGTATGATAGCCTCAGATGCATAGCCCTCGGTTGTTTGTGAAGCACTAGCGTCCTTGCCGTCCTTGCTCTTTTCCATTCTTTCCTCCTTCGCTCACCACTTGCTAACAAAGTTTGACAGCACTATAGTCCCCCGTGATCGTAGCTGCTCTGATACCACGTTGTCACGTGTTGACTAATCCCCCTTGTCTTTAGCACGCTAGCCTACTAACTTCCCTCCCTCTGATGCTAGTTAAGGCTTAACCCCGAGATGCTTATTAAGCAAGAGTGTGCAACAAAAGCTAAGAGAATGTGAACACAAGAGAATTAACTTTGAATGCTTTGGATTGCTTGAGAAAGAGTGTGTACAAGTATTCTGAGATGCCTCTAAATGAAGGCTAAGTCCCCTATTTATAGGGCTCTAAGCATGGCCTAGAACCTTCACTAACCTCCTCAAATGGAGGGTTTTAGATCTAACCTTTTCTAGAGTATTCTATACAATTCTTGAGTACATTCCTCTTATGTACAAAGGCCTAGAATGTTCTATACAACTCTAGTGTTTACAAGTGATTCAAGGACAACCTAGGAGGTTCTAGAAGCTTCCGAGTGTATCCCGAGCCTCCTTGAGTATTCTGGAACCTTCCAGGCGTCTTCTTCAAAATCTAACACCACCATGATGTTCATTGGGTCTAAAAACGGTGGGCCCCCAAATTTGGGCTCAATCGGACTTCATTCGGGCCCTCAAATGACCCATTATCGTGTTATTGTCACTTTAGTGTTCACTAGGGTGACAACACCTGAGCTAAATAAAGCACTATAGGTGGAGGTGCTCTGATGGGCACCACGGGCATTCCCCTAGGCCACGATTATTGCTTAGTGCCCAATGACCCTAGTGAAGGGTGAGATGTGAGGATCGTGACATGCTGCTGCGATGCCCTACACGCGCACGCACATACGCATTGGCCTAGCCATGTGACAGTGCTGTGATGCGATGGTGCGACAGAGAGCTGTGCGTAGGCTGCGATGGTACGATAGTGCCTAGGCACCCATGCATGCATGCTGTGGTGCTTCTATGCCATGCGAAGGCACGCACACACGCAGTCATGCTGTTGCGATGGGCTGCCTTGTGCGCCTATCACACATAGCGCGCCTTGCACACACATGGTGTGCCTAGCACATACATGGTGTTGCTAGGATTGCTATGAGCTAGCCTAGCCTAGCACTTCACATGGCTAGGACAATGTGATGTTATGGCTATGCTCGCACTTGTTGCTTGTGATTTTGCGACGCTCGATCTCGACGCCCTAGGCTCGATATCCGACGTCTGCGTTCGTAAAACTCCGACGACTCATTAAATCCTTTGGATTAATTTGTCGTTTTGGATCGGTTATTCGATTGGGTTTGACCCGAAGGGTTCAGTTAAGATTAAGCTGTAATATTAATTATACCTTAATATTACTGATCGGAAGCGGCCTCCACCTAGGCATTCCGATCACTTGACCTTACTGAAAAATTAGCTCTGTAATAATTCTTAACCCTCTATCAGAATAATACACTTGTTGGAAGGACACCATTCCTTTCATCCGATACTGCTATTGAGTTTTGTGATATCCAACACCACGCGGAAGGAAACCTGCCCAAAATTTGCACACAAATTACAGTAACTAAGCATGCGTTAAAACCATAATAACATAATTAACAAGAAAAGAGATAAAGAATTATTATCTATGTAGCGTGCTTCGCTCACCAATGAGCTCGGACTTGGAAGCCTTGAGTTCCCTAAGCGCGCGAATCTCCAACGGCTAACACCCTCGCTACCGAACTGAACCGGCCCCTACCCCAAAGCTTAGTCGGGGCTAGACCAAAATTTACTTAGAGTTTTAGAACAAAGGTTTTCTCTCTTTGGAGATCCCTTCAAGTTCACCAACTGAAGTGAAAATCTCAATACCCCATGCTGGGTATTTATAGAGAAATCTCCTCAATAGTTTCCATCATCTTTCAATGTGGGATATTTGGTAAAGTGGGAAAAACATGATTTAATTTAATTCTAAATTTAAAGTCATAAACAATAATCAAATGACAAGTGTGATCACATAAAGAGGGAGTATGTAAGGACTACAAATCCATCCTTGGAGGGCAAGCAAAAACCCACCAACCCCATGTGCATGGCACACTTGGTCAACGCAAGGAAGATCGACCTCAACCCTTGGGCTCTAAGGCAAACCCTAATGGCGGCCTTTCCCTTGGTTGGGCCTACTACCATGCAGCAAGCCCATGAGCAGCGCCCGTAAGTGAGCAGCAGCAGCACAAGCCTAGCAGCGCCCCTCACAAGCTTGTTGGGCAGCCCGACTTGGGGTACTGTGGCTCACAGGCACACGAAGCAGCCCTAGCTAGCCCCGCAAGCCTCGGCTAGCCTAGATAGGCCTTACGAGGGCTATGGTGGCTTGGTACTCGGTGGCTTGCGACCCCTAGCAACTTGCCTTCGATCCAAGGCGCGGCTAGTGCTCGTGCTATGCTCGTAATTTTACCACGATATATTATTTGTTTATTTTTCTCGTCTTCGTCGATTCTTAAAATCGACTCAACGTTCGATTTCAACGCTCTAAGCTCGTAATCCGACGTCTTTGTTCGTAAAACTCTATTGACTCATTTAATCCTTTGGATTAATTCGTCATTTCGTTTCGATTACATGATCGGGTGTGACCCAAAGGGTTCAGTCAAGAATAAGCTGTAGTTTTAATTATGCATTAATATTACTGATCGGAAGCGGCCTCTAACTAGGCATTCCGATCACTTGATCTCACTGAATAATTAGCTTCCTAATAATTATGAACCCTCTATCGGAATAGTACCCTTGTTTAAAGGACACCATTCCTTTTAAGAATTTCTTCATCCGAAAGATGAGTTGTTTCTTCACGACTTGTTTGGATGGGATGATGGGCCAGAAAATCGGAAATTAATTTTCCTTTTTCTGATTTTTCAAGAATATATTTAATGTCTAATTCGGCCAACATCACCAACCACTTGGATATTCTTCCTTGTATGGGTGGTTGTTCAAACAAATACTTTATTGGATTGTATTGAGGAATTACATGAGTGGTGTGGGGAAGCATATAATGTCATAGTTTTTTAGTTGCCCACACTAATGCTAAACATGTTTTTTCTAAAATAATATATCTTGTTTCATATTCAATAAACTTTTTACCTATGTAGTATATGGCGCATTCTATTTTTTCTACCTCTTGTGTGAGCATGGCTCCTATGGTCGTGTCCGTGATAGTGACATAAAGTCTAAGAGGTAGTTTGGGTAGCGGTGGTGCTAAAACTGAAGGACTTTTAAGATAGCCTTTTACTTTCTCAAAGGCCTCTTGGCATTGGTCGTCTCATTCATGTTTTTCTTCTTTTTTCAATTTTTTGAATATTGGCCATAAGTCACTGTCAATTACAAATGAAACATCTAATGTAGTGTAATTTGCCAAGAAACCCCCTAATTTGTTTTTCTATTTTTGGGGGAGGCATATCAATAATTTCCACGTGTGCTTACTACGTATCCGAGTAACTTGCCGGAAGTTGCTTCGAAAGCGCATTTTTGTGGGTTCAATCTCATCTTGCATTATTTTATTTGAGTGAAGAATTTGCGTAAAGATTTTGCGTGACCCATTATATCATCCACATATACCTCTATTTATTTGTGCATCATATCATGTAAGAGAGTCGTAGCCGTTCTTTGGTACGCAGCTCCTGCATTTTTAAGACCAAATGGCATAATTGTGTAGCAATAAGTACCCCAAGGAGTAATAAATCATGTCTTTTCTTCATCTTCTTTTGTCATTAGGATTTGGTTGTAACCTTCGTATCCATCCATGAAGGGTAACATCGTGTGTTCAGCCATATTATCCACCAAATTATCAATATGTGGTATGACCGACCAAACATGTCTTTAAATTCTTTAAGCGTCGATAAGAGAGTCGATCGTTCTTCCGCATATAAGGTTAAGCCAATTTTGACTTCTTTCTTGTTTTCATTTGTTCCTATATTGATCATTTCAGTTTCTTCGATCACAAGATTCTTTTGTTCTTGTTCATTCATTACTTCAATCAATTTATTAATACATCATCTTTGTTAGATTGATTATTATAGCATTCAAAAGATTCAAGAGAAGGCATATACTCGGAAATAAAGCTCATATTATTGATATCAAAAGAAAGAATATCAAGAGAGGAATCCTTTTTGGGATCCTCGTCCTCAGTACTAAAAAGTAAAGACTCAATAATGACCACAAGGCTTAAATTCTCAGCTTCCTTAAAATCTAAACTAGACTTGTCGTCGGATTCTTCAAACATTTTGTCCTTCGCCTGTGGTGATTTCCAGCTTGTCACCCTTGTGGATAGTCCACTTGAAGGTTTTTCTCCATCCATGCTCAGAAGTATTATTGAAAGGGGTGATCAATCAAGTAGGGTCAAAAGTTTCGTCTTAAATTAGATGGCATTTTGATTGGTTATGATAGTAACATGGTTTTGGTCTAGTCCAAATAGCAAGTTAAAGGCTTGCCTATCATAGTACCTAGAGTTGCGTATTTTGATTGAGGGACACTTAAGTCATCATTCAAGAAGTAGCAATTGTGAAAAATCTCAAATCTAGGCTTCTTGATACCTTCAAGAACTAGTGGTTCTAGAAAGTCATAGCATGGGTAATCCTCCCCCTTATTTTATTGTGCATTAAGGGTTTGATTGTAAGATGGGAGTAAAAAAATTATCCCTTTTTTATTGTTGTTCCTTCGTGCCCTTATTTTGGCATCATGAGCTTCAAGTTCTTCCTTGGTTGGTTTATATCCCAATCCAAAGGAGAAACTTTTATTTGGGATAGGAAGTAAGATGGATTTCTTCATTCCTATTCCCAAAGGCATCACAGGAAAGTAACTACTCTCGAATAAGATGTTGTTTACTATTAGGGTGGAATATGGATCAAGTTTGAAAGGTACTTCAAGTTCTTTATCCATTTCTAGTGTACAAATAGCCTCTGCGGCGAATCCCCACATATCATCTTCATCATTTTCATGATTTATCTCTAAAAGAGATAGATCATTTATTGCGACTTTGAGAGGAGAAGCATGTATAGTCATAAGAAGACCTTGATAATTCAACCTAATCATTTGATGGAGCGAAGATGGTATAGCTCCAAGTTCATGTATAAAAGGACATCCAAGAAGAAGGTTGAATGTAGGTTGGATGTCCATGACATGGAATTCAACAATCTTTTGTATTGGGATGTGGTAATTGGTAGCTTAACAGTTCCACACACCGATCTCCTTGAATTATCATAGACCCTATTGCTTTGTGTTGTTGCATGAAAATCTTTTTCTAGGTCTAGGCCTAGATATTTTGCGGTTCATAATGGGCACACATTAACGGCGGACCCATTGTCAGCTAAAGTAAGAGGGATGTTGTATCCCTTGCACCCCACAGTTAAATATAATGCATTATTGTGAGGGTGTCTTTTGATGGGAAATCATCACTAGTAAAGTTGATTGATTTGTTGGATTTTTCGCAAGTACTCAAGATAACGAGATCCTCAGGAGTTGTTTCCGTACTTAAAGAAAAAGTAATTAAAGCATTAATTAGCGAATTCTTATGTTCTTTAGCGGTACTTAGGAGTTCCCAAATGCTAACATTCGCCTTAGATTGACGAAGTTGTTTGACCAATGGATCTTCTACCTTAGGTGGAGGTGGTATTGGATTTTGAGTTTGACCTTGGTTGGTCGAAGATCCATTTGGTTGTGTTTGATAGAGTTGCCCAGAACGAGTTAGGTGATCGATCTCGTTTGGATTAGTCTTGGTACTTGCTTGATGCCATTGTTCACCTAAGGAAAGGTTTGACAAATCTTGCGATTTTCCCAAAAATTGATCCCAATCAAGCACTCCACTTGTTTCAACTTGAAGACACCACTCACTTCATTAGTTGCCCCTATGAGTGTTGTGGTTAGAGTTTTCCCTATGGGAGTGATGTAATCCAAAGGGGAATAAGAGAATAAATGTATACTTCCCGCACATCGCTGAAAAACCGTGCAAAAGGTTCACCAACTCTTCTATACTAATCTTGTTCATATAAAAATAAATTCCAAGGTAGCCATAGGGGAACAAGGGATTGAACTCATCACTCCTCACATGGTACTCATCGATATGAAATATTCCCAATGGGGAAACATTATTGTTAGGCTTAGGCGTGGGAATTTTCACATCGTCTACTAGATCTTGAACCTCGTGTTTTAAAACAAAGCAACGTTCAGTATCATGCCCAACACCCCTATGATAAGTACAGTAAGCATTGCCATCCTATTGAGGATTTCTTCATTCTATGGGAGGAGGAGGTGTTGGCCCAGTTGGTGAGAGTAACCCCCTTTCATTTAATTTTTCTAATAGTTATTTATAAGTTAAAGGGAATTGTGTAAATCTTCTTTCTCTTGTCCACCTTTGCCGAGGATCGTTATTATTATATTGTGTGGACCTTGCAAAAGCATCGATAGAGGATGAAGTGTTATCATTCCCCTTCTTGTAGTTGTTCTTAGGTTGATGATGATGAAGCTTGTTCGCCTTATCTTTGGCAAGATCATCTTCAATCCTAGTGGCCACAAAATAGATCTTTTGAAAAGTGTCTAGACCAAGGTAGCGTAGATGTTTGTTGTACTTTTCATGACAATTGTCAATGAATTTTTGTACTAACTCGAGTTCGGGTGGCCTTTGGGCAAGGTGAACCGCCTTTTCACACCATCTACCATAGAAAGCAAGGAACCATCATCGTCTCCTTGCTCAAGCATCTCAAGTTCACGCAAAGTTGATTTGAACTCTACGTTACTCTCATATTGGGTGATAAAAGCCATAACTACATCTTCCCATGTGCTTTTGAATTAGGCATCTAGCCCATAGTACCACTTTCTTGTGGCTGGGTCTAGAGATAAAGGGAATGTCAAAGCATATAGCTTAGGATCAACTCCCTTTAGAGCCATGGTGCCAGTAAAACTCGTTAAATGATTTTTTGGATTATTGGTCACCTTAAATATTAGTAAGTCTGTGGCTACAAATTTTTCAGGTAGAGTAAGTCCCACAGGAGGGGCAAACTTTTCTGCGTCAAAGTACTTGTCCCCATTTTAAAACGAAGAACAAGCTTCTCTAATGTCTTTTCTCGTTCGGCTTAAGCATCCATTTTGTGTTTTATAGCTAGAGCCTCGGCCTCATTCTTTTCAGCCATTTCAATTTTCTTAATTCTTCTAGCCTCGGCTTCTTGAGTCTTTTCCTCTCTCATGCATATAATCTCTTCTTGGAGTTGTTCGATGGTTGACATTGTTGGACTAGGATGAGTTGACAAAGGGAGATCGTTTGAAAGGGGTGGATTGTTTGATAGTAAACGTAGAATGCGAGTGCCCTGGTGTCTTCGTTCCAAAGATTGGTAACCAGCCCCAAAAGGAAGTATGAGAAGTTAAGAAAACTGACACGCTTGCTATTGAAAAGAAAAGAAAAGAAAATAAAGAGAAAGGAAGAAAAAAGACGCAAACTACGTTCAAAGGGGATATCATCGGCTTTCAACAACTCATAAGTAATGATATTGTTTGGACGAGTCAATAGTTCACGAAGAATCAAAATGGTCATGCAACAGAAGGCACGCACAAGTTACTAAGTCGCGCGCGGTTGGTGCGCGCAGCCCCGGTATTTGTGCTGGGCGTGGCCGCGCAACTCAATGAGTTGCACGCTCCATCTGTTTGAGCAGGATATTTTTTCGAACGATGGTATTTTCTTTATTATTATTTTTTGAATTTTTTTTTTGAATGTTTTTTTAATCATATGGTATCCTCTGAACGTGACTCAAAACTACGAAGGGACAACTTCGTAGTTGGAAGCCTAAGTTAGGACTTAAAAGAGGAAAAAACTATCGTATACATGTCACAAATAGTCATGTAATCACACAAGCATACAAGAAAACCATTAAATCACATACTGCCATTCAAAGGTAAAGGTTTTGGGTGTCTAAAGGTACCATATCTTAAGAAACGATGCATGAAGTAATCACTCAACGTGTTGACCCTTGACATAGCTCTCCCAACATTTTGTTGGCGATATGGGTGGGATGATTGTTATTGTTTTTGGGATAGAATCCTGGTGTTGGCGACCCCTAGTCAATGAGCCAATCCCCAATGGTTAGAAGGTGCTTATGATTATGCATGATGCAATGTGGCTTGTTTGGCTTTTACTTTTGTGAAAAAGGAAGATATTATGTGTTCAAGTCTCGCTCTCTAACTAGAGATTATCCAAATTAGCCCTCGTTACATTTCATAGGTAACCTAAGTTGGAAACCTTGAACCATAACTAAGAACTAATCTTGTAGCCTCTAAGTCCCCAGTGGATTCGCCACTATGAGGAGGGTGTGCCCATCGTTGGGGATCCTTCTCCTCTATATCCATGGCCCTTTAAAAACCTAAGACTTTAAAGTTTTTAAGGTGTGTTAGGATTTTGAATTTCTAACTGTTTGGGGGACCTTGAATTAGAATTGATTCTATCATTACGCTTTTTTGTAGGAAACTAATAAGGATTCGCCAATGAGTTTTAGGAAAACTCATAAACCTCATTCACATCTTTCTCCCAAGTAGGGTTCAAGGGATATTTAGCAAGAATCATAAGTTTACCCATGCCCAAATTGGTCTACTTGTATCAGAAATGAGTTCGGGAACGAGGGTACTAAAATAAAGTTTCTTCTGGGGAGGAATCGCTATTCTAGCCCAAGTGCGGTCTCTACTAACTCTTCCTTTTTCATTATTTCATCACCAAACAATATATGCAACGTGATACCTAAAACTAATGTGGAATCGCTAGTTTTACTTACAAGCATTGATCACATAAAGATTACATTACAACGAATGTCATTATTCTTTATTATTCAAATTCGTGAAAAGAACAAGAAATAAACAATATTCGCCTTGGCTTAGGTGATAAAACAATCAATTAATTATTCAAATTCTAGTTTTGATTAACGCAAGAATACTATGTGGAATTATTTAATTAAAGTTTATTTAAGGTGATCAAACAACACTAATTAATTAATTAAAAGTTGCTTAAACAAGAAAAGAAAGATAATTTATCTAAGTGCTCGGGAATTTACCACTTTTCCTTTCTATATCTTCGTTTAGAAAACTTATTGACTCCTTTTTGTTCGGGAACCTCCACCGTAAAAACAAAACGACTAAAGGGTGAGTGTTTAAAATAAGAGGGATGATTATCGCATAAGTTCACAAAGTTTCTGCTGACTTTTTGGACAAATTTCTGTCTGTTCAAAGCTCGTATTGAACCCCTATTTATAGGGGGTGGATGAGTTTAGGGTTTCGGACATTCTGCCGTAGCAAGTGGCGCGCGCAACTAAACAGGTTGCGCGCGGCAGCTGCGCGCAAGTGAACTAGTCGCGCTGCACAAGGCAGGGTAACCTTAGGTCTTGCACGTGGCTTTATGGTAAGATTCGATTCATTATATTTATGAAATTCTGAATCATCCGCAAGCGCACACTGGCGGTTGCGCTGGGAGTAGGGGTGTTAAAAAAAACCCGATCCGGTTGTCCCGTCCCGATTACCCGGTGACCCGCAAAAAACCTGATGGGAAATTGACAAATTTTCTTTTTTTTTCGGGTCGTGTACCCGTCCCGCTAAAATAGCAATTTCGTGGGCTAGGACATGGGACAGGCTTTGCTAATATCGGATACCCTGATACCCGTTAAAAAAATAAAAAAAAAAGCAGATCAAGCAATTGAAGATGCAAGAAAATATGTTAAAAATGCTAGAAGAGAAGCAGAACAAGCTAAATTAGAAGCTGAACAAGCCAAAAAAAGAGGCGGAAAGCTGTTAAGAATGACGTGGACAGAAAAATTGCTGAGAACAACGCAGTTTGGGAGAAGAAATTTAGGCAACTTCTTGATTTTCTTGGAGCAGGAAGTTCATCGGATACTGATATACCAAAGCTAACAACAACAAGTCAGCATGCTTATAGAGAACTTGCTTTACCAAAATACTAGAGGTGATCATAAATTCGAGCCGGGCCGGGCCTTAACATCAAATGTCATGCTCAAACTCGCCCAAAAGTGATGGGCTTGTCGGGCCAAAACGGACTTTTTCGGGCCAAGTTCAGGCTTTTAATTAACTAAAAAATTGATTTTTAGCTTGTCCAAACCCGCCCTATTTTCGGGCAAGATTGGGCCGGGCTAGCGGGCCGGGCCATTGTTGATCACCTCTACAAAATACATAACTTGAAAATAAACTAAAAAATAAACAAATAGAAAGCACTGGACATAACAAACAATTAAGCTATCCTAAGTCCTAATTGATTCTCACAAATCTTAACATTGTGATAAATGGAAGACTTATAACTTGAAATAAGATATAAAACAGGTTTTAGGTAGAAACTTATTTTAAAAAAAACAAAATTATCCGGGACGGGACACGGGCCAACTTATCAGCTACCCGAAGATCCGGGTACCCGGTTTTTGGGTACCCGAATATGAACACCCCTAGTTAGGAGTCACACGCAACCTTGTGAGCTGCGCGCACCATGCCAGCACGACTCTTTGAGTTGCGCGCGGTTTTTCCTAAGGCAACCCTAGATTTTAACATAGGCGCTTCTAAATCCGACAAAATTAGGTTTAATCTCTGGATTAGGCCTAATTGCTGATCAGGCTTAGTATTAACAAGCTTTGGTTCATTTTGTTATGGGTAAAGGTAGTTGGTTTATGTGTTTAGGCCTTAATCAGTAGTCCATGAGCATCCTTTACTCCAATCTAGCAGAAAGATAGAATTATTTATCTTCATAGAACTCTTAGTTAGGACAGGGGACCAAAAGTAGATGTCTACATAAGTGTTCGGATTTGTTTTTTTTTTTGGGAAAAAAATTTTGGTCCCATTTTTGTGAATATTTTTAGTTTGTTCGTTTTGTAGGAAAGCGAAGGATTAAGGTATGAATTATGTGTTAAACGCTTTTAAAGCATGTTGTGAGCTTGGGTAGGAAAGAATTTGGGCATTTAAGTTAGAATTATTCATGTTCTTGTCTGCAATTATTATTTTAGGTTGTGGTGCTATTTGATCATGTAAAGTAAATGATGTGTAAAGCATGTAATTATGTGATTAGAAATAAATAAATTTGTATGATCGAACGTAGAACTTAAATTCATGCAAGAACTGTAATGTTTTCGTTTTCTTTTGGGAAGGGATTTATTTTCTAAACCTTTTTCTTTATAGGATGTCGATTCTTCCTAATAAATACACACAAATTGGAACTTAAGTTAAGAAAGACTATGAGCATCCATTTGATTATGTCAAGAAAATTTGTTTTAATTGTTCCTACTTGAGTAATGTTTTTGGAGACAAACAATGGGAACTTCCTAATCGTATCTCAACTTTAATAGTGGATTGCCTCCCTGATGAACCCCCATGTTTGGCTGTCAAAACAAAATTTGCTAATTTCTATTTACCTGGGTACATCCCCAATTACTTAAAATACAAAGATTTTTATGGACAATGGTACCCTGATTATAGATTCTTGATTTGCTATCTCATCCAAGTTGAGCAGTATCATTGCTATCGCATAAATATTCCATTTCTAAATTACTATGCTCAAGATAACAGAGCAGGGAATAATTCCCCTTCATCAAGCCATCAATTTGGGAGTACTTCCTCATCACAGGGTCACCAACAAGAATTTAATGGAAAGCACGAGGAAGAGGATCCTATGGAAGAGAGCAACCATTCTATAGACATTTCTATCATGGAGATTCCTAATCTAAATCCACCCCCATCACTAGTCATTATTTATGTTTCTTCTAATGATGAGGAGGATGAGGAGTTTGTTCAAGTAAAGCGAGAGCCTGAAACCCCTAAACCAATGGTTGATGATGATGACCCTAGTTCCACCTTGGAAGCAACAAACAATCGAAAGACAATTCGGATAATGTCCGAATGGATTATATTTTTGTAGTTTCATTTCTTCATACGATTTCTAGTTTTCATTTCTGCAGTTTATAGCTATTTCTTTTCTAGTAGTGCAATAAGTGGCATGGCCACAGTGAGCTAATAAACTTATTGATTTGCGTAGGTTATTCGAAATCATTTCATTTCAGTCATTCCCTTATTCATTAATAAAATTTATATTCATTTCTTTGCTTAATGATTCATTTCCTATTACACCACCTCAATGATTCATTTCTTATTCCATCATTTCAATGTTCCATTTCAACCTTTAGGAATCATGGGAATTATTTTATTTATTATTGATATGTTTTATTAAATGAATGGTTGGTTAGCAATCAACAAGAATGCGTTGACCAAGCTACAAGTTGAGAGTTGTGATTTTTGCAACCTCAAATTGGTAGTTTAAATTAAATGTGTATGTATGCTTGGTGCTAGTTGATAGAATGGGTGTTTAATATTTGAGAGCTAACCATGACCTTAGGCGTTTCTTAGGTTTAGCAGGGTATTATAGGTGTTTTGTGAAGGACTTTTCTAAGATTGCTAAGCCTATGACTTCCTTGATGATGAAAGATTGTAAGTTTGAATGGAATGAAAAGTGTGAAGAAGCGTTCCAGCTTTTAAAAGAAATTTGACGACTGCACTAGTGTTGATTTACCAGATGATAATGGAGTTTATGATGTGTATAGAGATGCATCCAAAAATGGTTTAGGGTGTGTGCTTATGCAAAATGGTAAGGTAATTGCGTATGCATTGAGACAGTTGAAACCTCACAAGGCAAATTACCCTACTCATGACTTGGAGTTAGCTGTAATTATTTTTACGTTATAAATTTAGAGGCAAATGTAGGATTTATACGAATCACAAAAATTTAAATTACATCTTCACTCAGAGAGATTTGAACTTGCGCTAAAGAAGGTGATTGGAATTTATTAAGGACTACGAAGTAGATATCCAGTACCATGAAGGGAAAGCAAACGTGGTTGCCGATGCTCTGAGTTGGAAGTCAAGCCATGGAGTTAACACCTTAGTAGTGGCCGATGAATTATGCAAGGAAGTGAGTAAAATAAACTTGGAAGTAGTGGAGATAGGAGCATTGGAGGTTATGCTTGCAAATTTGAGCATCCAACCAACAATATTCGATGAGATAAGAGAAAATCAAGTAGGAGATGTAAAGTTACAGATTTCAAGATTCATGAGGATGGAAGTTGGAGGTACAAGGGTAGATGGTGTGTAACTCAAAAGTGTGAGGAATTAAAGAGGAAGTTGATGGAAGAAGAGCACAATACACCCTATTTAGTACATCCCAGAGGGGACAAGTTGTATAAGGATTTGAAGAAGGTGTATTGGTGGCCTAGAATGAAGAATGAAGTTGCAGAATTCGTGGCAAAATGCTTAACCTGTCAAAAGGTAAAGATTGATCATAGGAGACCACAAGGAATGGTGCAATCATCAGAAGTTCCCGGATGGAAGTGGGATTGCATTTCAATGGATTTTTTTACTTGCCTTCCAAAGTCGAAGAGTGGAAATGATACCATTTGGATTGTGGTGGATAAACTTACAAAATCTTTAGTGTTTATACCAATGAAGGAGACCCGAAAGATGGAGCAAATTGCAAAATCTTACATCAAGAATGTTGTGAGGTTACATGGGGTTCCAAAGGACATCGTGTTAGACAGTGATTCTAGGTTTCTTTCGAAATTCTGAAAAAGTGTTCAAGAAAGATTTGGTACGACACTAAAGATGAGTACAGCGTTTCACCCTGCCACAGATGGGCAAACTGAGAGAACGATTCAAACTTTGGAAGATATGTTAAGAGCACGTGTTATAGATCTCCAAGGTGGTTGGGAAGTTATCTTGGACTTAATTGAGTTTTCTTATAAGAATAGCTACCAAGCGAGTATTGGTATGGAACCACTTGAAGCATTTTCTGGAAGAAAGTGTCGTAGCCTTGTGTGTTGGAGCGATATAAGTAAAACAATGATTTTGGGGCCTCAAATGATAGAGGATATAGTCAAGAAAGTGAAGGAAATTCATGTTAAGATTCAAGACGCACAGGATTGTCAAAAGAGTTACGCCGACATGAAGCGTAGAGAAGAAGAGTTTGAAGTTGGTGACAAAGTGTTGTTGAAAATGTCGCCAATGAAAGGAGTTATGAGGTCGATAAGAAAGGGAAACTCAGCCTAAAGTATATTGGTCCTTATGGAATACTTCAATGAATAGGCAAAGTAGCCTATAGATTTTCTTTACCTATGGAGCTGAGCAAGGTACACGATGTATTCCATGTATCTTAATTAAGAAGGTATATACCTGACAAGTCACATGTGTTTCAACCCGAAACAATCGAGTTAGATCAAAGCTTAACTTATGAGGAAAGACCAATCAAGATTTTTTAACTGTAAAGTGCATAAGACACGCAACAAAGAAGTTAAAATAGTTAAAGTGTTATGGTTTAACCAAGAATATATATGAAGACGCAACCTGGGAACCCGAGGATGAAATGAGAAAAAAGTATCCTGAGTTGTTTAAGGTATGTTGAGTTATGAGGTCGTAACTCGTTTTTTTAAAGGGGGTAGAATGCGATAGAATTTCACGCTTTTCCTTAAATTTTCACTAATTTCAGTGCTTTTTGCACATTTTAACAGTAATTTTGAGTATTTTTGATTCCAAGAGGACATTAAAGGTAAAAGTATGTCACAAGAGTACAACATATTACACAAAATGAGAAAAAGTTTTGGAAATTTTGGGTATTCTTTTACTCATGGAGTGTGGGTTATGTTTTTCGTTACCCAAGTTTTTCGGGGACGAAATTTCTTTAAAGGGGATAGACAGTAATACCCATTAATTTATATTATCAACGTATTTTTAATTTGAAATGAATTATTCATTTTATTTTAATATTTTTAAAAGGTGGATTTAAATAAAAACCCATCAATTTATTTATTAAAATGGTTTTTGAAACATGTTATTTCCATATTATAAACTTTGAATCATATTTAATTTATAAAGAAATTTTAAAGTCAATGGGACTTTAAATAAAGCCAAATAACCAATTTGAAAGGAAGTAAGAATCATTAAGGGTAAAAAGGAAAAGTCTAAGGAAGGAGGGTTTTTAGAGAGAGTATGAATACTCACCCAAGAACAAAAAAATTAGACTTTTGCCCCAAGGTGAAGAATACCTAAGACGTAAACTCTCTCTACCTCCTCTTATTTTCTCTTTCCTCTTAATTTACACCTCTCCCTCACTTTCACTCACACACACACGCATCACGACAAAGTGGCCGGCCACCACCACCACTCCCCGCTCGCTGGTCACCGCCACCAGCAGCAGCCAGCAGCAGCCGCCGCCGGTAGGGGGTGTGGCATGCAGCCTCCCTTTTTGCCCCTTGTGCGTGCGGTTCATACAAGACAAAATTCTTTCTTTCTTTAATTTCTTTTAAAAGAGCGTTGATGATTGATTATTTTGGGTATTGTGTGGTGAAATTATAATGATTTTAATGGTGTTTTATATAAGTAATTTTTAAATTTATATTTTATATGAAAAAGCCCCAAATTGATTAAACCCTGGGCTTTAAATTGATGACTATTGATGGTAATTGATTGTGATTGGTTATATTATTGAAATTAATGTTTTTGAAACAATTTACAGTAAGTTTTAATGGCTTTATATTGCTGTAATTTTAATATCGAGGCTAAATTAAGGGTTTCTTGAAGGAATTTTAATTACCCATTAATTGGGAATAAAACCAAGTAATTATAAATAATTTTCAGCATGTTTTGAGAGGTTAAGAGTGTTTTAAAGTGTGTTTATGTTGCTTGAAATTTATTTAGAGTGAGTATTAAAGTCCCTTGGTATTTGTGGGTTGTAGGAAACTTTAAGTGAGTGATTTTGTTTAGCCGTGGCGATTTTGAGATCGTATACAAGGTACGTACGAGTACTGGATACTTATTAAGCATGTAGAAGCATGCGAGGATTTATTTTGATTAATTCCAAGTTAGTATCATGATAGAAATAAGTTGAATTTATTGGAATGAATTGGATTTTTGGAGTTGAATTGGATTTGATATTTAGTTTATGAGGCATAATTATTTGGAATAAATTATTATTGGTGATGTTCGAATATTGAATATGAACCACACTTTTATTGTTGGCATGATTAAGGGCATGATTAATTAAACTAAAAATTAAACTAAATGCTTAATTTAGTTTGGAATATTGAAATAGAATTATAATATGGCTCATATAATTTTTATTAATGCTATAAGCATGTGAATTGAGTTATTAAGTGTCTTAGTAAACAGGGATAAGATATATTGCGGTGCCTAAGTACACTTAAGGTGTTAATACACCGAGGGATAGGATTTGTAGTGCTTTATTCGCTTAAGGTGTTTACACACCGAAGTAAATTTAAAAGGGTTCAACATTAAATTCAATGTGATCACTTATTATTCAAAAATTGAATTAAAATGTTTGAATACTTGAATGATGTATGTTGGTTAATTATGTTATGGATTGAGAGTCATCACCAAGTCTAAAATATGTAAACAACGTAAATAGAAAGAAATTACGCACCAAAACTTTTGGAGCGTATATACCTTGAGTATGGACATATGGAGGGAGTTATGGGGTTTATATTTAACCATAGCTTCTACTGAGAGTACCGGACGCTGTATTTTATTTTTTTATATTATTATTATTATGCGCAGGACGTCCGTCACTCACAAGTGACATTTATGCCTACCCGGTTAGCTCCCGGAGTAGTTTACCCCTATTCTTTGAGGCAGGGATTTGGTTGGAAACTCGTTCGATGCGTAATAAAATGATTAAGTATTTGATTGTCTATTATATGAGTTGTTTGTTGTGTGCTTGAAAACAGGGCAATGAGGTATGTTGTATGGTGTTAGGTTGTAAGCATGTTAGTGTGTTTCGTTTACGCTTATGTACTCAGCATTGCTAATTGTGTGTTTGTGTGTTTGTTTGGTCTTGTCTTTATCTTAGCCCTACGATGACCCATTTCTTATGGCGAGTAGTGGGGAAAAAATAGAGATAAGCTTTTCTGGTGAAGCATCATATTCATGTTGGGGATTGAGTGAATAGCGAATCTTGTTTAGTTCTCATGAGTATATGATTTACTTTAATTTCTTTAAATGTTATTTATTTACTTGATTGGACTAACGCATTGTTTTAAATAATGGCTTGGGTTATGAAAGGGTCTACAATGGTTCCAAGTTGTAGGTTGATTTTGTTGGACTTGGATTTGGATATACTTTCATTTGGTTTTAAAATTTAAGTTAGTTTGTTATGAAAGGTTCTGAAATGAGTCTTCCACTGTGTGTCTTTTATAATCGCCTTAGCCATTATCACGGTGATGGTAATGTCTTAGATTTTCCTATTTCTTATTTTAAAAAGGCAAACCCGGTATTTCAAAGGAAGGGAATTTCTTAGGTGTTACATAATAAGTTTACACTTAAAGTAGGTTATTTAATTTATTATACATACCTTTGGATCATTAGATGATCATAACATTAATTAAAAATAATTGTAGCCAAACCTTTGATACTCTTAGGTGTTATCTTTCTCTAGATAATAACCCAAGAAGTTCCCTTCCCTAAATAAAAATTATCTAATTATTCTTATGTATCATTCCGTCGTTAACCATTAACGATAAATAAAAGGTTTGTCGTTATTTGACTAAATAATTCCTTGTAAAATGCACATCCAATGACAAAAAAATAATTAAATAATGATCTTTAACGATTAAATATTTCTTTTCTAACAAGAACGACTTTTAACAAGAACTTGTATTATTATCAACATTTTTCAGGACAACTATAAAGTCTATAATATTCAATTAAATTGCAAAAAAAAAAGAAAAAACAAAATAAATAAATTATAGAACAAAATTCTTAATTATAATAATTTTGAATTAATAACTAAAATTCATAGTATAGTGAAACCCACCAATTATAAGATTACATCCAACTTAACAAAAAAAAAATGCATTATCCATAGGACTAAGCCTGATCAATACAAGAACCAAAAGGGTGTGAATTAGATTTGAACTACTAGCAAGGGTAAAACAAAATTGCTTTTTTGTCTTACTATCAAATGGATGCATGTAAACTATATATCCTCAACGTTCTCTCTTCCTTAAAAAATGAAAATTTTGAAAGAATTGTAAATCCACCAATTTCCTCTTTTGTCTTCAAAGACTTATCCTGCTCAGAGCATTCTATTCCTTTTTTTTCGTACCTTTGCACACTCCATTGTCCTTCCCAAGTTTAATCCTTCCTCGGAAACATTTAGAAACGTTTTGTTAGATACTCGTCCAAATAGGTACGGCTAAAAATAAATAAATAAACCAGCATCGCAGAAAATTTCTTTAATTTACATTATTGAGAAATTTACAAAAATTAAAACAATGAACTCCTATTAGATAAAGATAAGTATACATGATATATATGCTAGTTAGCTTATAGCCTTTCCTTGTGCGTCTTTCAAGGCATGGAGATTTTTCAAACACCTTTTATTGCTATACCATTCTTCCAATATCTCATTACCGAGTTAGCCAAAATTGTTTTTATAATATAAGGATATACGTAACTATAAAATATTCTTAAACGAAAAATTCATTCTTTCAATCACTTACATTTCAAATTTTAAAAGCTTGGCATGACTATTTTTGTTTATTATACCGACCCTTACCTTCTTCTCACCATTCTCCTTAGATATTTCGACACCTACAACAAAGGTTAAAAAATGAGATTAAACGAAGGAAACGCCAAGATTTTGATAGACAACTGTTTTAAGAATTAATAAGAAAGAAAAAAAAATTAAAGGCAAGTATGAGTTGAGCTAGGATACAAGCCCATGCCTTTTGATCATCAAACTAGATCATTTTAAAATTAAACCCCAAAGTCGAAAAAAGCTTATAATTTTCTTACAATCCCATATCAGAGTATATAATATATTATTAGGCATCTTTTCTTCTAAGCAAAATCCTATAATGACAATTAACATTGTTTATATCGAGAATGTCTAACATCTTTATACCAAATTTGATCAGGAACATATTTGATCATATCATTTAAATCTTGAAATAATAAAATAAATAGGGTATCATTATAGAAGTAGTCCAAGTGGATGATGTATTCTGATATCTAAGCCTAACTCCTAAATTTCAATGTAAGTTTTGATCCATTTTTACAATGAAACTATAATAAGGAAACTAGATAGACAAAAATCAAGCAAAAGCATTAGTTATCAGTGGCAAAAAGTGCTAACAAGGTCAAACACAATAAAACTAAGTTTAAATCTAAATTATAGAACAAAGCGAATCAAATTTGTTCCCTCCGATTCATAATTAATTGCTAAAAAGTAGATTTTTAAGCAATGGGAAGGGGTAGGCATGCTTGCTGGCAGCATTTATATTAAACATCTATGACAGTAAAAACAATCGCATCTGGCCTCAAGACATGTAGAACCGCATGATTTCAATGAGACTTTTCCATCATATTGAACCTTACAAGAATAATCCTTGTGTGTCATATCATTAGAATACTCTTTGAAACTATGATATGATTAAACTTCTCATTCTATCCTCTTTAGATACATTAATGAAACTGCAAAACTTGTGCAAATGTGTGGTATCTAAACAAGTTGCAGCTATTGAGCAAGTAAATTGACAATAATATATTCATATCTATAAAATTATTAAATTATATTATTTATAATTTCCTTACCCTATCATGGTCAAATGCTTCTAGCTCCTGCACATTTTTATACCTCCTTCTTTTCTCATCACTTGTTTTACATGTGTTTGTTATTCTTAGAGGAAAGATCAAAGGTGGAAGTGTTAGGAATATTGGAAGATATTTATTGTGAAATATTTTTTATAGATCTTATGGTACTATATCGGAGGAAAAAGTATATCTTTGAGACATTTTAAGATGAAATTAGGTTAAGTATTGATATTGAAATATTATCTTATAAGGAAGTTTAGGGTTTAGTTAAGAACGCTGTTTGCTATTGAATCAATAGCCTATTGGTGATCAATAATAATGAGAAGCCATACTAAAAAACTTTTTACCCCATATTTGTCATGGTATCAAGAATGGGTTAGATATTGGGAATGTTCACAAAAATATCCCTAACTCACAGGCATGATAAACTTTTAGCCAAAATTACATTAAAATAAAATAAAATTTATAAGAAAATACTCTTGCTGTGCAAGTTTGTTATTTGTTTGTTGGTTAAGAGTTTGATGACTTGATGTATTTAAATCATGAGTGGCTTTGTTAACTATTGATTGAGATGATTAAGTTACTGGTGTGTGTGGATTTGCAAAGATGAAAATTGTGGACGGCATACATACATGTGTTAAGAAAGTTTTTTTGTTTTAAAAAAAAAAAAAGGCTCTCTTATCGTGAGACAAGACATATAGGTTCTCATTATATAGTGAGACATGGTTTGTTGCTTCTCTTTGTGCCATGAGACAAGGTTTTTAATGTGGTTTGAGCATGATTTTTCTCCTTGGGATATGAGTTTGGTTTAAAATAAAACCATTAACAAATTTGAGTGTGGTTTCTTCTGAAAAATTAATATTTAATTGGAGCTCAATTTTGCACAGGAAAAACCAAATACGACGAGTTCGTGAAGAAAAGACGTTCTCGTTGCAATGTTATATTTGCAGGATTGAAAAGGATGATGTTCCTTCTTGGTTGTGATTGATGGCTTCGAAAAGCTGAATGTTCTCATCATTAAAAAAAAAAGAAAAAAAAAAAGAAGAAAAAAACGAAAAAGGAGGCGACATTACCATGAGTAGTGCATCTCGGCTTCAACAAAGTGAAGAATTTCCAATATCAATGTTTGTGTTACTCTTGTTACGATTGAGGGAGAGTGTTAGGAATATAGGAAGATATATTATTGTGATATATTTTCATAGATCTTATGATATTATTTAGGAGAAAATAATATATCTTTGTGATAGTTTAAAATAGAATTAGGTTAAATATTGATATTGAAATATTATCTTATAAGGAAGTTTAAGGTTTAGTTACGAATGTTATCTTGCTATTGTATAAATAGCCAATTAGTGAGCAGTAATAATAATGAGAAGACATACTATTAAATTTTTTACCCCATACTTGTGAGGAAGACAGTGTCATATTTGTTTCATACCTGATATACTTTCTTTTCATTCACAATGTAGAGAGAGGCGCACACATTTTGTTTGTCAGGGTTGTCAGTTCACATTGCGTTGTCTGAAAAAGCAATGTGCACTTGCCTTCACTATCTGATTTGTGATGATGATCAAGGTCTAGTAGTTAGTTTTGAACATACTTGTATGAGAAGCCATACTATTAAACTTTTTACCCCATACTAGTGAGGAAGATAGTGTCATGTTTGTTTCAAACCTGATATACTTTCTTTTCATTCACAATGTAGAGAGAGGCGCACACATTTTGTTTGTCGGGGTTGTCAATTCACATTGCGTTGTCTGCATAAAAAGCAATATGCACTTGCCTTCACTATCTAATTTGTGATGATGATAAGGTCTAATAGTTAGTTTTGAACATACTTGTATATTCGTATGGCCTTTAAACCAAACAATAAGATCTGGTGTATTTGTTAAGGTTACAAATTTATTCCTCCCAACAACCACTAATTCTATATATTAATAGAGTGAGTAGAGATGTTGACTAATCATGGTGTATTAGAGATGATGATCAAGGTTTTTGACTAATCCTCCCTAGAGCCAAACAATATTTATAATCACTTAACAAACCTAAATACAAGTATAGAGGTAAGTCAAGGGTCAAACCACTAGAAACGGTTATGTTCAAGCGTTTCCAATCAATGCCGAAGCTAGGTCGGAGTCAAAGGTGAAAAGGTAACACTATTCAACTACGAAAACAAATAAGCAAACAAATGAAATGCTAGGGAATGGGGATCAACATGTAATCAGGACAATTGCAACAACTTGGGAAGGTTAAGCCAATCAATGGTTGTGAAAACTAATGATAAGAGCTATCAATTGAAGTCAAAGAGCTATCACCAAATCATCAAGCTAGGTTTCCTCTATGAATGATAAACTAGGAGAATCACAATCCAAACTAATCAACAATTGCAAACCCTAAATCAAGTGGTCATGTCATTAGGATCTACAATGCAATCTAGCATAGTTCTCAAAGCCTAATCAAACTAAGCACATGCAAACTTACATTAATCACTTTAATCTCAACAACCAATCAACATAATTCCCTAATTAAGCACAATCAATCAATCAAATAAGTTTTACCCAAACTTTAGTAAAGCAACTACTCAAAAATTATCATCTAATCAACAAGCAAGTAAATGAAATCAAAAGTCAACAAATATTGAAGAACAACTACACTAATCAATATTGAATCATCAAAACCAAATCAAACAAATATGAAATTAAACAAAGCAATAAAATGAGATAGAGTAAGAAATGCTCATTGATAATTGAGAAGATCTTCAATACAATTGTCACTCTTGCATTTTCAATCTCTCAAATCAGCATTGAAATCACTCACTTTCTCTCTCTAAAACTACTCCTAAAACTAAGCCTAAAACTAGAAAGAGAAACTCTCCTAAAACTAGCCAAATGGAATTTGGAAAAAGGTATTTTTTAAAAAATGGGAGGCTTAACCCCCTTTTATACTTTCCCCAAAAGAAGAGAAAAATCGAATAAAAACAAGTTGAAACTCGCAAAGCCGCGCCCGCGGAAAACTGAGTCTACAGCAAGGTCGCGCCCACGGTGGCTGTGGCCGCGGTGCAAGCGCAGTGAGTTCCCACCTCATTTTGGCGAAATTGCACCAAAATTCGAAGTGCCCACGACCACTAGTGTCGCGCCCGCGGTGAGTGAGGTTACTGCGCGCCCTCTCCGTAGGCGCACCGGGATGCCTTGCTTCTTCCTTATAGCTCCTCTTGATCCAATTCCAAAGCTTACTCCTTAAGTACCTACAAAAGACACCAAGG
Organism: Chenopodium quinoa; assembly: GCF_001683475.1. Classification (NCBI taxonomy): domain Eukaryota; kingdom Viridiplantae; phylum Streptophyta; class Magnoliopsida; order Caryophyllales; family Amaranthaceae; genus Chenopodium; species Chenopodium quinoa. The sequence goes on from NW_018743218.1 coordinate 2,027,109, forward strand.
AAAGATAATAGGAGGGAAAGAGAACCAAATGGAAGGAAACATAAGAGAATCTAAATGAATGAATTAAAAACACGAAGCAAGCAAGGAGAAACGATACTAAAGAAAGTAGACTAGACCAAGCAAAGAAAGCTATGAAAATAAGGTAAAAATGACCTAAAAGACTACCTTATGAGTGCCATAAATGTCACTCATCAAATTCCCCCAAGCTAAACTTTTGCTCGTTCTCGAGCAAAATAAAATCAAAGCCAAGGGAAAATGATGAAGTTATTCAAGCTAAGAAAGATAGAATAGATGGGAATATACACTAACTCACTTTCGTAGAAATCACGGTCAATTTTAGCAACTAAAGACAAGCCATTTAAACCCTTAGAAAGAGCGATACTCTCATGAGGGTTTCCCAAGTGGTTAACCCACAACTCTCACAAACCAAACAAACACGGCAAAGCATAAAAAGGAAATCAAACGAAAAGAAAACAAATGTTCATGTATGGACTTTTGCAAATGAATAAGCATAAATAAATGCTAAACTTTCTAAATAAGTAAAGGGATGCACGTTTCAAGATATCCAAGGTTGATTGAAACATAAAATATGCAAATCATAGAGAACTATAGGACACAATTCACCTTCATCCCAAACAATCTTACCGCGTTTTCCCTACTAGTTTCAAATCCACCTCTAGTGAGCATCTCAAGATTCCTCGAAGGAACCGGAAAAGAAGAGATTTTAGGGCTACTCGACATCTAAACTATGCAAACCGCTCCATAAGCTTGACTCCCATCTCCCTCCACCGACTTGTGACTCAACCACAAAGGTTAAAAGGTCTTTGAAGGGTTGTAACGTATGGGCAAAGAGGGTAAAGGTAGGCTAAAATTTGAAATTTGGTGGTATACCTAAATTGTGAAAGAAAGGGTGACCAATCCTCAACACCATAACCAAGTAATCACCAAACAAAAACACCAACACCCCCAAGCTTATTCAAAGAAAAATCACAAACATATATACAAAAATATAAAATTGAAACCTAGAAAAGCAAAAATAACCACCCCAAGAAGATGCCTTTGTCCTTCCCAAATGGTTTAATCACGATCTCGGGAGATAAAAGTCAAGTTCTAGAAAAATTAAGCGATAGTCAAGGATCCATGTGCCACTCATGCAAAATAGGTAGAAGGCTAGAAGAATAAAACATCACATGGTTGTAGCAAAAACTTATTATTGGCTTCAAATCCACTATAGGAAGCAACACCTTCTTACCACAAACAAGTAGACTAGGGCTTCAAGGTCCCAAAAGTTCTAAACACACTACCTTAGCATACTCTATCCTAAAATCAACCAAGCATACTCTCAAAACGTGCAAACCTGTATCATTTAGTAAGAAAAGCATTCAACTATACAAGTCCAATTGTTATTATGTCCAAAGCAAGGACAAAACAAAACAAATTGCAAACTTGCCTTGATAGAAAGAAAAATCTTTTCGGTGTTTTCAAATAAAGAACATGGAAATGCATATACAAAAGTGCATGGCATAGAAGATTCAACATTCCACCAAACATGATAGAATACCCTCCCCCAAGCTTGAATGAGACAACATGCTCAAACATAAATTAAATAATCCATGGGAAGGGAAAAGAAAGAAATCAAATCAACAATACCAACATATGTCCAACAAGTCACCAATCATTAGAGTAATAGCAAGGAAGGATATTATCGGATGTTAGGGGGTGTAAATACCTACTAATGATCCAATTAATCCTTTCATAGCCAACAACCTCTAATATTGAATCTCGCTTTCGATATGCTAGCAAATGTTGAGTCATACTTCCTTGATTCTTGATCCAAACCAATGCACCATAGTATATCGAGTTATGTACCTAGAACAAGGCACACAAACATCTCCATGAGAGAAAATCCATGCTAAAAGAAAAGAAAATGAAAGCAATAAAACAAGGGTTACTTCCCGAGAAAGACATGCTTAAGGTCCAAGCTTGACCGCTCTAGTAAATAATATTGCAACGAACGCAAGAGCTTGTCAAATGCACTACTACACATTTCGTAAGAAAGTAAGTATGCACATGACGAAATAAAGGCATGTAACAAGCTTAGTGCATACCAATGAAGTTGAGAAAAGTTATGCAAAGAAGAGGAAGGAGAGAAGGGGAAAACAAGAATATAAGAAAAAGAAAAGAAATAAAAGAAAAAGAAGAAGGCATACTCTTCTCAGCAAAAAACATTTTGTTGGAAGTCCCACCATTATCCCCAATGGTCATCAAATGAGGCAATTGGGGGACTAAAGGCTCTTCAAGAGGAAAGAAAATGATAAATGAAGGTAATGACATGGGATAGGAGGGAACAAAATCAAGCTTTCTTGAACATGGGATGTAAGGTGAAGGAGTAGGAATTTGTTGCTCACTTACACTACTATCCATTGAAACACAAGCTCTCTCATTCAATGAACTCACATCCAAAGGGCTCTTGTCCAACTTGTCATCATTTAAATCAAGCTCATTCTCAATCACATCCTCCTCATAAATTTCACACCCTAAATGAGCTCTCAAAAGCTTCAAATCATCATCAAGGTTCAAAGAAAGCTCATCACAGTGTTGAGGGTAAAACTTGGGAGGTAGCTCAAGATAAACGTAAGAAGTACAATCTCCCTCTAAAAAGGCCTCACCATTCTCAGTAGTGGAAAATGTAGAAAATAAAGGACATCAAAGGTGAAAGAGGAAGGCAATGGTTGAAGATTTGAGATAGGAGTTGGAGACTCAGCCTCACAATATACTTCACTCACATCTTCATAATCATCAAAAGCAAGCTCTACCTCCTCAACCTTCTCATATTGAACCTCATCTTCATCAAAGTCATCTAAGCTCAAGGCCTCACCCTCAAAGCAACCATAATTATCACTTAAAGAAGATGGGGTGGAAGAAGATTTGTTTTCAAAATTAAAGGATGGAGAAATGAAATCATAATCAAAGAAGATGGGTGGAGGAATTGACTTACCAATTGGTTCTTCAAGATTCAAAACCTCTTGGTCCTCATCACCCTCAAACATCCAATCTCCCATGGAAACTACTTCATCCTCCTCATCATTCTCTTTCCTCACATCTTCTCCATGCTTCAAAAATTGCAATGAGCCATCCTTTAAAACTAGAATTACCATTTCCTCAATATTAAGAGGAGTCAACATTTTTAGTTTCTCTTCAACTCCATCTAAAGGCTCAAACGAAATTCAAGTTGGGAAGGAGGTTCAAAATGCAACTCTCTTGGGAAACATCCATCTCTGCTCCTTTTTCCTTACTCGTATGTTCTCTAACATCCTCCTCACACACTTTTGAACTCTCAAAACAATCATCATCATCATCATTATCTTCCATGTCTACACAAGTTGTGGAAACTTCATTTACACTCAACATTTATGACAATTGACTTCTCATCTCCTCATTTCTCCTATAAACGTCCTTATTTCTCTCTTCCATCTTTTTCATCATTTCCATTTGGCTTCTCATAGTCTCCAAACACCGCATCTCATATGGCTCCAAATTAGAATTCATCTCTAATGCTTTCAATGAATTAGCAATTTGATTATAAAGAGACTCAAAGCTAGGCTCTAAAGATTAAAAAGAAAAAGAAGAACATTGAGAAGCATCATGGGGAGAGGAATCATGTGCAAGCATGTAGGAATCAAGATTAGAAGTATGAATGGGATCATCAAGGTAGGGAATGGGGCCATAATTAGACATGCAAGATTCATCATACATGGAACATGGAGCATCAAAATTATCAATAGAAACATTTGAATTACCATGACCACAATAATAAGTATCCCTAGCAAACCACACATAAAAATCCCAAGAATCATCAATAGACAATGCTCGAAATTCACCATCAAAAATACTCTCAATAATGTCTCTAGTTTTCTCATTAAACTCATGATAACAAATCTCACAAGCCTCCCAAAGTTCACAACCATGGTAACTAACAAAGTTCTCTAACCTATCAAATACACCCAAAATGGCTCATATCAAATTCAGGAAACAAGGTACTTGCCATTATTTTTTCACAAAACAAACAAAAGTCAAATAAAAGAAAAATATATACAAAGACCTAGACTCAAGCAATAAAAAACAATCAAACATAGACCCCGTTCCCCGGTAACGGCGCCATTTTTACGTAGGGAAAACTAGGTTGTTGACTAATCCTCACTAGAGCCAAACAATATTTATAATCACTTAACAAACCTAAATACAAGTATAGAGGTAAGTCAAGGCTCGAACAACTAGGAACGGTTATGTTCAAGCGTTTTCAATCAATGCCTAAGCTAAGTCTAAGTCAAAGGTGAAAAGGTAACACTATTCAACTACCAAAACAAAGAAGCAAACAAATGAAACACTAGGGAATAGGGATCAACATGTAATCTTGACAATTGCAAAACTTGGAAAGGATAGGCCAATCAATGGTTGTGAAGACTAATGATAAGAGCTATCAATTGGAATCAAAGAGTTATCACCAAATCATCAAGCTAGGTTCCCTCTATGAATGATAACTAGGAGAATCATAATCCAGACCAATCAATAGTTGCAAATCCTAAATCAAGTGGTCATGTCATAAGGATCTACAATGCAATCTAGCATAGTTCTCAAGGCCTAATCAAACTAAGCACATGCAAACTTACATTAACCACTTTAATCTCAACAATCAATCAACATAATTCTCAAATTAAGCACAATTAATCAATCATACAAGTTTTACCCAAACCCTAGCAAATCAACAACTCAAAAATCATCATCTAATCAACAAGCAAGTAAATGAAATAAAGCATCAACAAATATTGAAGAACAACAACACTAATCAAGATTCAATCATCAAAACCAAACCAAACAAATATGAAATTAAACAAAGTAATAAAATGAGATAGAGTAAGAAATGCTCATTGATAATTGAGAAGATCTTTAATACAGTTGTCACTCTTGCATCTTCAATCTCTCAAATCACCATTGAAATTACTCACTTTCTCTCTCTAAAACTACTCCTAAAACTAAGCCTAAAACTAGAGAGAGAAACTCTCCTAAAACTAGCATAATGAAATCTGGAAAAAGGTCTTTTTAAAATAGGAGGCTTAACCCCCTTTTATAGTTTCCCCAAACGAAGAGAAAAATCGAATAAAAACAGGTTAAAACTCGCAGAGCCGTGCCCGCGTACGAATAGCCGCGCTGACGGAAAACTGGGTCTGTAGCAGGGTCGCGCCCGCGATGGCTTTGGCCGTGCCTGCGTGCAGGCGTGGTGATTTCCTGCCTCATTTTGGCAAAATTGCACCAGAATTCGAAGGGCCTGCGACGATTAGTGTCGCGCTCACGGTGAGTGAGGTTACTACGCACCCTCTCCGTAGGCGCGGCGGGATGCTTTGCTTCATCCTTGTAGCTCCTCTTAATCCCATTCAAAAGCCAACTCCTTAAGTACCTATAAAAGACACCAAGGAAAGAAAATAGGAGGGAAAGAGAACTAAATAGAAGGGAAACAAAAGAGAATCTAAATGAATGAATGAATGAAAAACACGAAGCAAGCAAGCAAAAACAAATCTAAAGAATATAAACTAAACTAAGAAAATAAAGCTATGAAAATAAGGTTAAAATGACCTAATAGACTACCCTATGAGTGACATAAATGTCACTCATCAAGGTCAAATTATGTCATAGGAAATTTTTATTTTTAACACCACAAAATAGCACAAAAATGGTTTTTAACACTATAAAAAAAAAATTTAACACCACACTAATGTTAAGAAATTTGTTTTTACCGCCATTAAACTGATTCCGTCCATGAATCAGTTAAGTAGGGTTACAGTGCCACGTGGCGCCATGTTATTGGTTAAAAGAAGAAAAAATCAAAAGCCCTAAAACTAACCTTGCTACCCCCACAACCACCACTGGCACCTTTTCCCCACCCCAACCGCACAATCGCATTCGCAGTCCAAGCCCGCCTTCGGCAAATGAAAGGAATGGTGTCCTTCCAACAAGTGTATTATTCTGATAGAAGTTCAGAATTATTACATAGCTAATTCTTCAGTAAGGTTAAGTGATCGGAATGCCTAGGTGGAGGCCGCTTCCGATCTGTAATATTAAGGTATAATTAATATTACAGCTTAATCTTAACTGAACCCTTCGGGTCGAACCTAATCGAACAACCGATCCGAGACGACGAATTAATCCGAATGATTTAATGAGTCGACGGAGTTTTACGAATACAGACGTCGGATATCGAGCCTAGGGTGTCGAGACCGAGCGTCGCAAAATCACAAGCAACAAGTTCGAGCGTAGCCGTAGCATCACAGTGGCCTAGCCATGTGAACGCTAGGCTAACTCGAGCTAGCATGCACCTAGCATGGCTAGGCGCAAGCCTAGACATACTAGGTGTGCTAGGCGCACCTTCGCTAGCACTAGGTGCTAACATGTGTGCATGCCTAGGATCGCAGCACCATGTGTGTGTGTGCGTGCCTTCGCATAGCACAGTAGCACCGCAACATGTGTGCCTGGATGCCTAGGCGCCATCACAAACCACACGCACTAAGCACAACTATCGCAGTGCTGGGCACTTGCGTGTGTGAGTGTGCGTGTGTGTCTCGCACCATCGCAGGCCATGCACCATCGCACAGCACCATCGCAATGCCAAGCGCTTGCGTGTGTGCGTGTGCATGTGCACCATTGCCCAGCACCAAGCCCCAGCATGCGTGGCTCGCTAGCAGCACGCATGTTAGGCCTTGCGTGCGTGAGTGCGCTGGCTGGGCTATGCGTATGCTGGCCTGGCTATGCGTAGGCATGCGAGAGGGTGTGCGTGTTCTTGGGCGTGCGAATGCCTGGGAGTGCTAGGGGCCAGCGCTAGTGCAGCAGCTAGCAGCGCCTACCACTAGCTCGCAGCAGCAGCACGAGCATCACCCAGCACCGCACGTATATGCTGGTTGGGGTGATGTGGGGCTAGTTGGCTGGTGCTAGCTGGCAGCACTAGCTGGCGTGCTATCTGGCTGCTTGCCCAGCATGCTTGGTGGCGGTTTGAGGTGAGTGGGCACTAAAGGCTTGGAGCATGCCTTGGGGAGAAAGGCAATGGTCCCCCCCAAGGCTCATGGTTCTCACCTAACTCTCTCTCTCTCCCCTTGACACTTGTTGCATTGTGATTGATTTGATTATTAATTTAATTTAGAATTAAATTAATTATCAATTTTATTCATTCTCCCACATTGGTTGGGAAATGAAGATCAAGGGTTCATTTCCCTATAAATACCAAAGTTTGGGTATTTAGGAAAGAACACACTTGAGTGAAATTAAAAAGGCAACTCTTGATTTGAGTAAACCCTAAATTCGTAAAACTCTTAGTTTTTATTTGTCTGGGCCTCGACTAACCTTCGAGGCTTAGGACGTTCGGATCGGGTTCGAGGGTACGATCCCGTCGGAGGCCTCGTATTTTTGAGATTCAAGTAAGAGCTTATAGTTGAGCGAAGCACGCATCAAAGGTATAATCTTTTATCCTTTCTTATACTTTAAATTATGTTTTGCTTGTTAATTGCATTTATTATGGGGGCGGGTCTTAGCGGGTTTCTTTCCGCGTAGTGTGGGTCACTACGAAACCCTACAGCGGTATCGGAGCCACACTCCTTTTAATTTTTGCAATTATTTATTAATTAAGGTGTTTTAAAGTAAGATTTAAATTATGGTTTTGCTTTTCTAATTAGATTAGAAGCTTGTTTTTATTAATTTTAAAACTCGTAATTTTATCGATTTGGCTGTCAAACCCAGATTTTGGCTCAAAAAATAGTGATTTTTGGGTGGAATCAACATTTTGAAACAGATTCAACCCTCTTAGAGAGTTGTCCAGAAGCCAAATTCGAACCAGAAACCCAATTTTTTGGTGGTTTTTCATTTTTCCACGAAAATTTTAAATCTTTTTAAGCCTTGATTAATGCAAGCATTATAAGGTTAGATTAAATGCATTATTGCATCCCTAATCTACTGCTATTTTAATTATCCTTAAGCATAATTATGGAGTTTTAATTAGTGCTTGAGTTGATATGCTATTTGTCACACAAACTTGATTTTTCACAATTATGCAAATAAATTGCATTAATGTTTGATGTGAATGTGTATTTTAAGTTCCTAAGTATGTTAAAGATCTAATCTTTAAAAGTTTAAATGATTGGAACTCTAACCCTAAATTCCATATTGAACAAAGTTTGGATTTTTCATTTTGGTTGATTAAAATCCACAAAGTTCAAATACTTGTGAGTAAAATTTTGATTAATCTTCATATTGGAAGATGTAATCTTGGTATTTTACACAAGTATGAGGTTGGAAAATTTTTATCATTAGATGGTTAATTTATTTTTCCAACTCCCATTTGTCAAATCCATTATTAATTTGCATATTGGCTAAATTAATTGTGGACATAGCTCATTAAATTTTAAGCATAAAAAAAGACCTAATATTGTTTCAAAATAATTTTTTGAATGATTTAGGCTTGTGCACCGTTAAAATTGAATTTAATTAAGTTGGACTTGTTTAATTTTCATTTTTGCCCTAAATTAATTCTAAAATGAATTTAGATTAATTTTATGTCACACGTAAATCGGGATTAAAATCTCGAGAAATGGCACGCAAATTGAGGCAAAAACACCCAAGCACCACCAAGGTTAGCCGGGCTACCTAGCAGCCCACATGTGGCTGCTTATGGTGCGCACAGGGGTGTGCCTTGAGGGGCTGCTGTGTGGCATGGCAGTTGCGTGCTGCCGTAGTGCTAGGTGCATGGCTGGGCTGCTGAAGTTGCTTGTGCGTGCTGCTAGGCAGCGAGGCAGCAAGCCCCAGCCAGCCTGCCATACGCTGCTAGGCACCAGCTAGCATGCGCAGCATGCGTAGCGAGCTGCTAGTGCTGGCTGGCATAGCACGCTACGCTGGGCGTGGATGCTAGCACAGAGCACAGCAGGTGCAACACATGGGCTGCGTAGCAGCCATGGTGCGCACCCACCAAGCACTTGTGTGGGCTATTTTGCTTAATTTTGAGCTATGTAATTTTTGCAAAAATTTTGCCGTTTAAAATTATTTATGTAATTATTTTAACGAGGTTGGACCTCGATTTTTCCGGCTTTTGCGAAATTTTGATCTTGACAAATTATGGGTTAAGCCAACTTAATTAATCGGATTGATTAAGTATGGATGCGGAATTTAGTGGGAGCTTAGTTGATTACTTGAGCAATTTGCTTTTAGAAATAATGGATTAAACAACTTTGACTAGTTTTAATTAGGCGCGTTAATCGGATTAACGACCTAAGTTAGTTACTAGTTTTGCGTGTTTAATTGTGTATTTCGTAAAATGCATGGGCCATTCACAAATAGTGAATGGGTGAATGAAAAATTATTTTTAAAACAGGTTATTGAAAAAGGCAATTAGTAGGGCCCGACTAGGATAGAAAACACGGACTGCGTTCCGTTATGTATTTTTGTAGATCTAAATACGGTCTGCGAACCGTTAAGTATTTTTGTACTTTAGATTAATCTTAGTCGTACTAGCTAGTTATTTTATTTTGGCCAAGATGTCTCAAGACGGTGTTTCGATGAAGACAAGCCAAAATGAAGACCCTTGGAGATTTGAAGATTTCAAGGGGTCATGCTAGTTGCCAAATGCATCAATTTATGCTTTATATATATTATTGTCATATATGAATGTTAGATGCATGTCTAGGATTTCATATGTTGCGACGATTAGTTAAGTTCACTTAAATCAACCAACATAGAAACCCTAGGTCCCTTAATAATATTGAGCTAAAATTTGCCATTCCAAGAACAACACTTACCGAACTAATGCGCGTATGTGATGGGCTACGTCAAAGAGAGGCATCACTACTTCCCTAGGAACGTAAGGTATACTAGGTATACAAGTTGTCTTGGTTAAGCTCAATGATATCAGTAAGGAGTCCTTAGATGTCGTGGAAAAAGAGATAAAATGTCAAGAATGCATTAGATGCGACATTTTATCAAACCGAGAGTAGCTCAGAGCTATTAGCAATTGGATTGCTGACCTTAAGATATTTAATGATTAAGACAAGCCAAAGCATGCTTAACCATTTCTTGATATTTGGGATCTCGGAATCATTTTATTCTCGCCTAAAAGGGACATTTATTAATGCGTGGATAAAATGCTCAATAAGATTGAAAATATGCATGAACGCTTTTAAAATTTCAACTTACTAGTTTATGAATGGTTTTTCATTTCAAATTCTTTCAATTGTAGAACAATGTCTGCAAGTAACTCAAGCAACAACCATATGTGCCCGAAACTCCCCAATAAGTTGGCTATCAAGCTTAACTTGACAAACCTTGAAGAATGGGAAGAGGAACTTAGGAAAACTCTCCGGAGTTGTTCCAAGGAGTATGTTCTGGATACTTCCCTCCCAACCCACTGTACCAAGAAAGACTTGAGTGATGAAACTTATTGTGCATGGTCCAATGATTGCAAATTAGTGTCACAACTCATGGCTAACTCCATCCCGGAAGAATGGAGAGAAAAACTTCCATTCTCTTTTCCGGACTTATTCCTTGGAGGACTAAGGGATGTTGTCGGTGTGAGATTCTCTAAGAGTTTCAATGACAACAATGATGGACTCTTGTTTGAGGTGACTAGGTCACTTACAGACATGAATGTGAAGCCATCAGATCAAGGTTGTCTTGCTAAAGAAAGGTACCATCTTTGGTCTACAGTCTGCAACACCAAGTTGAGACCGGGTATGCCCCTCCGACCCCATGTGGCAAGAATGACTAGGCTTTTCAAACACATGGAACTCCTCGGAATTCCATTAGAAGATGGAATGGCTGGTCATTTTTGCTCACTTCACTCCACTCAGGATATGATCTAAGGGTATATATTTTTGAAAGAAAGGACACATTCTTTGAAGAGTGTGGTGGAGCTACTTCACCGAGCCAATTCATTTGGGGCTACCAAAAGACCATCAAGGAGGAGGGATTTCAAGGTCAAGGCAAAAATGCGTTGCTTCTATTGTGGTGGGAAAGGCCACTACAAAAGAGAATGCAAGCTCTTTAAGGAAGAGGAGGAGAGGAATGGAGCATCTGCCTCAGGTATCTTCCTAAACACTTGTGAATTAAGATTATCATAGGTATTAGATACCAAGTATGAATCACTTTATGTTGCCTTTTCAGGGACCAAGTGAGAAGCTTATCAAGTGTTGGTGCAAGGACAAGTAGACGACGAAGATGGTTTTTCGGTCGTGCTTGCATGCACCATTATGTCTATGACATGTAATTAAACTAATCTTAGTTTTTCATCATGCTTTTGAACATATTATGATCTATGGTGTTGGACGCCTAGTTATTTTACATGCAAGACTTTGACAATAGTTGTTTCAAAATTGTCTTGCAAATATATGTTCAATGAAATTGCATGTTTTTACATATGATTAGACAAAAGTTGATACCGCTAACTAAGACCACTAAGAATTCAACTTCGTTAAACAAACATTAGTAGATGTGGCTATATCTACTTAATGTCGAATAATTCTGAATCCTTTGAGAAATTCAAAGAATTTCAGAAAGAAGTTGAAAATAAACTTGGCAAGAAAATTAAAGCACTTCGATTGGATCGAGGTGGCGAATATTTGAGCCATGAATTTGACGATCACTTGAAAGAAAATAGCATTCTTTCAGAGTTGACACCTCCCGGAACTCCTCAATGGAACGGAGGAATCGAACCTTGTTAGACATGGTTCGATCAATGATGGGTCTTAGTGAACTTCCTATCTCTTTCTGGGGACATGCGCTACAAACCGCGGCACTAACACTGAACCGAGCTCCGTCAAAAGCTGTTGAAAAGACTTCATATGAATTATGGACTAAGAAACCTCCTAGGTTGTCTTTTCTCAAGATTTGGGGATGCGAAGCATATGTCAAACGATTAATTTCTGACAAACTTCACCCCAAATCGGATAAGTGTTTCTTTGTGGGATATCCAAATGAATCCAAAGGGTATTACTTCTTCAATAAATCCGAGAACAAAGTGTTTGTTGCTCGTAATGGTGTCTTTTTGGAGAAGGAACACCTTTCCAAAATGACAAGTGGGAGGAAAATCGAACTCGAAAAAGTTCGAGAGGACGAGCAACAATGTAAACCTGATAAGACTGACAATCTAAGTGCTTTGGAAGCAGCTAAGAAGATTGGTCAGAATCAAACAGACAATGTAAATGCTCAACCCATTACCCTTCGTAGGTCGCAACGGCAAAGATCTCAACCAGACAGATACCTTGGTATTGTCTTAACCGATGATCAAGACATCCTAGTTATGGATGGTGATGAGCCAGCGACGTACAAACAAGCTATGACGAGCCCCGACTCTGCTAAATGGCAAAAGGCCATGAAATCCGAGATGGACTCCATGTCTGAAAATCAAGTCTGGGATTTGGTGAATTTGCCCGAGGGTTACACACCCATTGGTTGCAAATGGATCTTCGAAATGAAGACAGACAAGGATGGAAATGTATCGATATACAAGGCTAGACTGGTGGCAAAAGGTTATAGACAAGTCCACGGGATTGACTATGATGAAACCTTTTCACCGGATGCAATGCTAAAGTCTGTCCGGATTATTCTAGCGATTGCTGCATATTACGATTATGAAATATGGAAAATGGATGACAAAACCGCCTTCCTAAATGGGATTTTGGAAGAAACTATGTACATGACACAGCCAGAAGGTTTTGTCGATCCGAGCAATGTTGGAAAGGTTTGCAAGCTTAAGTGTATACAAGAAGGTCGGTGGGAGTGACATCGCATTCCTAGTCCTATATGTCGATGACATAATGATCATTGGATATAGCCCAAAATTACTGGAGCCCGTAAAGGACTGGTTGGGAAAGTGCTTTTCAATGAAGGACTTAGGAGAGGCACAGTACATATTGGGCATCAAGATCTACAGGGATAGATCTAAGAGGATGATTGGATTGAGCCATAGTACTTACATTGATAAAGTACTGGCACGATTCAACATGGAGAATTCCAAGAGAGGGCATCTACCCATGTCCCATGGTGTAACTCTCAGCAAGAAACAGTGTCCACAGACACCTGTTGAGCGAGAGAGAATGGATCAGATTCCATATGCTTCGCTAATTGGGTCGATCATGTATGCCATGATATGTACCAGGCCATATGTATCGTATGCCTTGAGTTCTATGAGCCAATACCAATCAAACCCAGGAGAGGCGCATTGGACTGCGGCCAAGAACATCTTGAAGTACCTAAAAAGGAACAAGGATAGATTCCTAGTTTATGGTGGCCATAAAGACCTGGTTGTTGAAGGTTACACCGACGCTAGCTTCCAGACTGACAGAGAAGACTTCAAGTCACAGTCAAGATACATATTCTGTCTAAATGGAGGAGTATTTAGCTAGAAGAGTGCCAAGTAGAGCACAACTGCAGACTCTACAACTGAAGCCGAATACTTGGCTGCTTCAGAAGCTGCTAAGGAGGTTGTTTGGATTCGCAAGTTCATCAGTAAACTTGGTGTTGTACCCTCCATCAAGGGTCCGATAGATCTCTACTGTGACAACGGAGCTATCGCTCAGGCTAGAGAGCCAAGAGAGCACCAGAAGGTCAAACACGTCCAAAGGCGATTTCACATGATAAGGGAATGGAAATCCGAAGGTGAAATCAAAATTTACAAGATCGGCACGGATGATAATGTGGTTGATCCTTTGACTAAACCTCTGCCTCAAGTGAAACACAACAAGCACGTTGAGGCAATGGGAATCAAGCACATCGGAGACTGGCTTTGAAATTCCCTATACATGTGTTTTAATTAAACTAGATGTTTTAATGTAAGACACTGTATTGAAACCATTCATTAATGGAGTAATTAATTTTTGTGCAAAATTGTCATTCACTCCATTACTATTTAACTGTGGTTTAGAATTAAATAATGAGTTCATTCGATTTATGGAAATATTCAAAACAGGGTATCAAGACCATGTCTTGGATAAAGAAACACCTGTTAAGTGAACATTGAATATTTAAATTGAAAAGTATCCCTAATCGAGGCCATCTAACTGATGGGCGATTGATGACCACCAGAGATTAGTGTGTAGTATGATTTACAACACCGTTTCTTGTGCTACAAGGACATGATGGTCATAAATCATTTGCACAGGTGCCAGTTCGGAACTGCACTAGATCAACCTATGAGAGTACTTTAAGAGATTCAAAATTGTCATAAGTACATTTCTCATTATAGCTATCGGAACTCGTTTCCTCGACCATGAGTATTGTGAAGTTTTCTTGTTTGAGTACTAGTCTCTTTGATGTTGTCTAACGTCTTCCATAACTAGGGATCATAACGGGAACACTCAGGAGATTAGGTCCTCTTAGTAAGAGAAACTTACAATGCAAGACTGGAAATGTCCCCCTATTAACAATAGGGAACATGTCTTTATTATTTACAAGGCCACTCGAAGAGCGAGACTGTGAAAATGCATGGTCGTGCTGAAATGGATTTTAGAAATCATCTGCTTATTGACAGACGAACTCGGAGATCGAGAAACACTAACGATGAATCTTACCTTATAGTTCACGAAGAGACATTAAGCGACATAGGAAATAGGCTATACACTGTATGCACACTTTTCCGGAAGGACAAGTGGGAGATTGAAAGGAATGGTGTCCTTCCAACAAGTGTATTATTCTGATAGAGGGTTCAGAATTATTACAGAGCTAATTCTTCAGTAAGGTTAAGTGATCGGAATGCCTAGGTGGAGGCCGCTTCCGATTGGTAATATTAAGGTATAATTAATATTACAGCTTAATCCAAACTGAACCCCTCGGGTCAAACCCAATCGAACAACCGATCCGAGACGACGAATTAATCTGAAGGATTTAATGAGTTGACAGAGTTTTACGAATACAGACGTCGGATATTGAGCCTAGGGCGTCGAGACCGAGCGTCGCAAAATCACAAGCAACAAGTTCGAGCGTAGTCGTAGCATCACAGTGGCCTAGCCATGTGAACGCTAGGCTAACTCGAGCTAGCATGCACCTAGCATGGTTTAAATTATGTTCTACTTGTTAATTGCATTTATTATGGGGGCGGGTCTTGGCGGGTTTCTTTCCGCGTAGTGTGGGTCACTATGAAACCCTATAGCAAACCCCTTCACTAGCTTGCAACCACCAGAACCCACCCTCATCCCTTTCCCCCAGCCATAAAGCGGCCACCACCCGTTTCCCCACCAAAATAGTCGCCCTTCCCAAAAAACGACCACCAATTTTGGCCACTAACGATTGATATCAACCAGTTTTGGGGCTTTCAACCATAAATCGGTCGATTTCGGCAATTAATGGCCGATTTTTTTGTGGCCGTTTTTGGGAAAGGGGAGTTGTTTTGAGTCGGGAAATGGATTAGTGGGCGATTTAGCATTGAGGGAATGGGAGTGGGGATGGGTAATGAGTGACATTTATGTTACTCTTAGGGAGTGGTTTTAGAGTAATTTTTCGTGCTTGTTTTTTCTTATTTTTCCCTTTTATTCTCTTGTTTTCTCGTTAACAAAGTTACTAATTTATTTGGTAATTTTAGCTTGTTTTCGTTTAATTCGTAGATTTTATTAGTTCTTAGTTTATTTTCTAATTGGTTTTCTTCTTGTATAGATTTGTTTACTTTTTAGTTTTAGTTTTAGTTCTCGTATTAATATTTTACTTTTTTTGTTTTCATAATATTATTAAATTTGGATTTGATGATGCTAATTTTTGGTGATGATCGAACGGTGGTGATAATTTGCGTTGTTTATGTGCGGTGATGATGAAGAACAGAGCAGCAAAAATAGAAGAAGAAGAGCGTCTGACGTGGTTTGTGATTGTGGGTTTTGTCTTTTTTCTTTTATTTCCTTTTTCTTTTAATTTTCTTTTTTAATTTCTTTCTTTATTCTTTTCTTTTATTTTCTCTTCTATTATTAATTTTCCTTTCCTTATTTCTTTCTTTCCTTATTTTCTTTTTACCTTTCTTTATTCTATTTTTATTTCTTTTTTCTTGGCTTTGTATAAATACCCATTTTTGGGGTAACTCGGACCATCAATTATTATTAACTCTCTTAATTAGTTTTAGCGCTCTCTCTCTCTCTCTCTCTCTCTCTCTCTCTCTCTCTCTCTCTCTCTCTCTCTTAGTTTTAGGGTTTGGGGAGGATTAGCCTCCATAGTTAGGGTTTTAGAGAGAGAAAGTGAGAATTATTCAATGAGGGATTGAAGATGATGGTGATGCAAGAGTGACAATTGTATTGGAGGCTTCAAACATCAATCAATGTGAAATTCTTACCTTCTCTTCTCTATCTTTATTGCTTTATTTTGATTTTGCTTTGTTAATTTCTTGTTAATCATGCTTCTACTTGTTGATTAGCTTGTTGATTGCCATGATTATGGAGTAATCTTTTTTGCTAAGGTTTTGGGGATGGAATAATTGAAGCTTGAGCATGTTTTAGATATAGGATTTGGTTTGATCATGATTAAAGTCTTTGTATGCTTGATATTCTTCAATTTGCTTGCAAAATGCATGTTGTTTGTTAATTGAAGGTGAATTGATGCTTGATGATGCGATAGCAAACCTACTTAGATTCATTGTTGTGGATTGTGCTTGATTGTACCTTCTAGTATATGGTTCTAGTGCGATGGCATAGAGGCTATGTTAGGAGAAACCTTTTGACCTCGATAGGTGGTTGGATCGATTGGACCTTAATTCTACATTCAAGTTTACTTAGTTTGTGATCATCCCGATTCTATGCCTATGCATGTTTGAGTGAAGCGTATACCTACCCATCTCCTTAGCATTTGTCTTAGTCTAGTATAGCTTTGTAGTGTTAGTTGTTATTTCTTGCGTCTTGTCTGCCTAGCTTAGTTGTTGGTAATGTTAATAGTCGTTCTCCGTGGATTGACGCTTGACTTGCCACTAGACTCGTGTTTAGTGTAGGTTTATGTTTTACAAATTTTTGTTTGATTGAAGGTGTTTTAGAATTCAACGACCTGAAATTTCATTTATTAAAATGGTGTTGTTGCCAGGGAACGGTTTCCATTATCGTGTCATTACCTTATTGAGTGTAGGCCTTTGTGTATAATTTCATTTGGTTTGTGTTCTTTTTGTTTTTTTTTTTATTTTTCTCTTAAAAAATAAATAAAAAATAAAAACCAAAAACACTTGAGCTTTCTTGTTTGGTTGCTATTTGTTTGTCTTCATTGAGTCATGGATCAATTTGTCTAAAATGAGATGTCTTGTCTTCTTTGCCCCAATTTGAATATGAACCCTTTTGGGTTTATTTTAATAGGTTTGAAGACTTCTCTAATTTACATGGTTGTTCCTTATGGAAGGCTTGTGAGGTCATTTATTGGGGTTTAAATGAGTATACTAAGGGGGTGATTGAAAACATGTGTAATGGTGAATTCCGAACCAAATCTTTGGATGAGGCTTGGGATTTCTATGTGTGGTTTGCTAGGGGTAGCTATGAGCAAGATACTAATGCAAATTATAATGATTTTCTAGTTCTTGCATTATATCTAATGATGAATCTTTTGTTCCCCAAGATGAACCCATAATGCATGATGTCAACCTTTCCCCCTTGTATGCTAATTGTGGGGTGTTTCACTCCAATGTTGAAAATGTTCATGCTATTTCACAATTTTCATCAAACATGTGCATGGACTCCAATGATGCTCCCCATACCCTAAACCCTCAAATGCATGATCCTCCCTCTTCATCTTCTTGTTCTTACATAGCTCTAAATGGTTTCCCTTATGCTTCTAATGAATGTTTTTATTAGGGTAATTCTATGGAAAATTTGATGAATGAGAAGTTGATGGAGATGATGGGGAAGGTTAACGAGATGAGGGAAGTTAACTTAGAATGGATGAGAAGGGAAGAAGAATTTAAGAAGGAGAGGAAAGTTAGGATAGAGGCTCTTAGGAGCTAAATTTCCCACCTAGCTCAATCCCGAACAAATGCCCTTCCTTCTTCCCCCCCCCCCCCCCTATGAGTACACCCAATGGTAATTATGAGAATGAGTCACTTCATTGGGCTTTTGAGTGCATTGTTGGGGATGATTATGATGATGATGTTGAAAGTGATAGAGGGTGTATGGAAGATGATTCTTTTGATGAAATTTTAAAAACCACCCCCTTTATCCAACTTGAACCTTAACATTCTTTGCAACCCATTGAAGATCCCATTTTGGTGGACCTAAGAACTAATTTGAGGTTGCTAAGAGAAAGATGGGTTATTCTGATGATGAGATACTCATGTTTGATCATGTTGAGTTGGGGAATGTTGAGAATGAAAATCATGCTCTCTTAGAGAGTGAGGAACCTCAATTGGTGGTTGGAGGTGGTGGAGATGTGTTCGAAGAGGAAGCTTGTATTTCAACGCAAGGTGGTGTGATTGAAGTTGTGAGTGAGGTACCCATTCTAAGTCCTTCAACCTACACCCCTTTTTCAAGAAAGCTTGCCAACATTCCTTCTTACCCCATCTCACTTCCATTTTTCTCAAAGATCCAACGATTGAGGAGCCCCTTATCTTTCTAGCTCCCCATGACCCTTCTTTTGAACTCAATGATGGGACTTCATCTTCCAAAAGCACCAAAATGAGTTTGCTCCTTGCTTCCCCTTTTCTAGTTTTAGTTTTGATTTTTCTTCTTCCTATTTTCTTGATTTTTCTTTTGATTCTTTTACCTTTTCTTTTCCCCCTTCTCTCAAGCATAAAGTCTCTTTGCACTTTATGCTTTCTTGTCATATGAGCATCACGTATGCTCTATATCTTGATATGTTTGCCGGTGCATATGACAAGTTTTTGTGGTTCTTTGTCGGGATATTTACTAGAAAGGTCATGTTTGGATGTTAAGCAAGCCTTTTTTGGGATGTAGCCCGTGTTTTATTGCTTTCATTTTCTTTTATTTTTAGATTAGATTTTCTCTCATGGAAATGTTTGTGTTCCTTGCTAGGGAAACAACTCGATATACACTAGTGCATTGGTGTGGATCAAGAATCAAGGAAAATCTACCTTAACTTTCCTACCATGTGGAGTTCAAGACATATTTTTGGAGATTGTGGTTCCTATGAGGTTATTTTGGGTTTTTTGTGTGATTTTGCATTTATCTTATACCCGTAATATCCTTCTTTTTCCCACTCTCTAACTTTTTGTGGCTTAAATATCTTGTGTTGGTTAGTTAGACACCTCCTTATTTTCCCCTCCTCGGTTTCATTGTTTATGATTTGAGAACTTGGTCTCATTCAAGCTTGGGGGAGGGTTTTCTATCATACTTGGATAGAATGTTGATTCATATATGCCATGCTCATGAATATATACATGTTCATGTTTTTCATGCTTTTGAAAAATTTAAAAGATTTTCAAGGCAAGTTTAGCGAAAGAGTGTTTTGTTTATTCTTATTTTGGACATTTCTTATTGGAATTGTGTTCTTGAATGTGTATCTTCCTAAGTGGTAAATGTTTTGTTGGGGTTTGCGGTGTCTGACACCGCGCGAAAACAAAACCCGATAAACGGATTGCATGCATAATAATTAAAACATAAACAAAAGGTACAAATAAACAAAAAAAAAAACACAAACACAAGAGAAGAGAGAGAACGAATACTCACCCTAGAAGCGTGCTTCGCTCACTCAATGAACTCGGACTTGAAAGCTTCAAGCTCCGCAAGTGAAAAACCTCTGACGACTTACACCCTCGCTCACCGAACCAGAACTAGCCCCTACCCTGTAGCTTAAACGAGGCTAGACCAAAATTAACTTATAGTTTACGAACTAAGGTTTTCTCGCTTTTGGACAACCCTTAGAGTTCACCAGCTCAAGTAAAGTTCCCAATACACAATGATTGGTATTTATAGGGAATTGTTCACAAGAATTCCCATCATCTTTCAATGTGATATAGTTGGTAAAATGCCAAAAGAAAGAATTAATTTAATTCCAAATTAAATTAAAATGGCAAGGCAATCATCAAACGACAAGTGGCACAAGGTGAGCAAGATGTTAAGGGAGGACCATAAGATGGTGCTTCTCACAAAAACGGTGTAATAGGAGGCGGCCAGCTGGCAGCCCGCCTTGGGCACCAAGGCAGCGATGCTGGCGCCTGAACCCTCGGCTGGGCCTACCCAGCTATGCCTTGCCGCATCAGCTCGCAATAGTAAGCCACGCATATGCGGGATGCTTGTTGTTGGGCGTTGTTGTTGCACCAGCCTCCCTCGCTAACCCGTAAAAGCTGTTGTGCGATGCGGGGTGCTACTGCTCTTGCTAGGCAAGAAGCCCGGGTTAACTAGCACCAGCAGTAGCCAGCAAGGCCCTACGCGCTAGCGTGCAGCTGGCCTTGCTAGCATTGCTAGCACGCGAGCTCGGCCAGCAGGTTCCAGCGAGCACACACATAGGTTGTTGGGCTTGCGGGCTTGCTAGCGTTTAGGTTAGCAGCCTTACATAGCCTAGCCCTTGCTTGACTAGGCTAATGCGAGGTTACGGGCTGTGTATTGACTTGTCGTTTGACTGATTTTTCCATGTCGTCGATTCCTAAATTTGACTTTACTTTCGACGTTCGGCTTCGACGCTTTAAGCTCGGAATCCGACGTCTTAGTTTGTAAAATCATTATCGACTCATTTAATCCCTCGGATTAATTTGTCGCCTTGGTTCGGTTACACGATTGGGTGTGACCCAAAGGGTTCAGTCAAAAGCAAGCGTTAATATTAATTATACATTAATATTACTGATCGGAAGCGGCCTCCAGCTAGGCATTCTGATCACTTGACCTTACTGAATAGTTGGATTTCCTAATTAATTCCGTACCCTCTATCAAAATAACACACTTGTTCGAAGCACACCATTCCTTTCAATCTTTAACTTGTCCTTCCGGACAAGTGTGCTGATATGATTGTGTATATCCTGTTTCCTATGTCACTTAACGTCTCTTCCTGAACTATAAGGTAAGATTCTTCATCATCCTTATTATGTTAAGAAGTGTTTCTCGATCTCCGAGTTCGATTATCAATAAGCAGATGATTTCTAAAATCCATCTGAGCACGGCCATGCATTTTCACAGTCTCGCTCTTCGACAGGCCTTGTAAACAACAAAGACATATTCCTTACTGTTAATAGGGG
This sequence comes from Chenopodium quinoa, assembly GCF_001683475.1. Classification (NCBI taxonomy): domain Eukaryota; kingdom Viridiplantae; phylum Streptophyta; class Magnoliopsida; order Caryophyllales; family Amaranthaceae; genus Chenopodium; species Chenopodium quinoa. The sequence goes on from NW_018743218.1 coordinate 2,048,263, forward strand.
GACATTCCCAGTCTTGTATTGATATCTTCCCTTACTAAGAGGCCCTAGCCGCTCGAGTGTTGCCTTTATAATCCCCTTATATGGAAGACTTTTAACAACATCAAAACGGACTAGTGCTCAAAAACGAGAACTTACAATGCTCATGGTTGAGGAAAGAGGTTCCGATAGCCATATTGAGTAATATACTTATGACGATTGTTAAATCTCTTAAAGAATTCTCATACGTCGATCCGGTATAGTTCCAAACCAATACATGTACAAATGATTTATGACATTTTTGTCCTTATAGCACAAGAAACAGTGCTATAAATCATACTACACACTAATCTCATGCGGTCATTAGTCGTCCAACTTTCAAATGACCTTGATTAGGGATAATTTCAATATGTTATGCAACGTTCACTTAATAGGTGTTTCATTATCCAAGACATTTTCTTGATGCCCTATTTGAATATTCTCAAATCGAATGGACTCATTATTTAATTATAAACCACAATTAAATAGAAATGGAATAATAATTTACAGAAAAATTAAATTACTCCATAAATGAATGGTTTAACTTAGTTTTTTACACTAAGATCTCTATAACTTAATTACAATTCACAAACAGGAAAATCAAAGGCGATCTCTAATATACCTGATTCCCATTGCCTCAACGTGCTTGTTGAGTTTCACTTGAGGCAAAGGTTTAGTGATGGATCGGCTACATTGTCGTTCGTTCCAATCTTGAAAATTCTAATTTCACCCTCGGACTTCCATTCCCTTATCATGTGAAATCGCCTCATGACATGTTCGGCTTTCTGATGCTCCCTTGGCTCTCTGGCCTGAGCAATAGCCCTACTATTATAACAATAGAGGTCTATTGGTCCCTTTATTAAGGGTACAACACCAAGTTTATCAACGAACTTACGAATCCAAACTGCCTCCTTAGCTGCCTTAGAAGCTGCTAAGTATTCAGTTTTAGTTGTAGAATTTGTAGTCGTGCTTTGCTTAGCACTCTTCCAACTGAACGCTCCTTCATTAAGATAGAACACGTATCTTGATTGCGACTTAAATTCGTCTCTGTTATTCTAGAACCTTGCGTCGGTATAACCTTCAACAACTAAATCCTTACTCCCACCATAGACCAGAAATTTATCCTTTTTCCTTTTCAGGTGCTTTAGGATATTCTTGGCCACAGTCCAATGTGCCTCTCCTAGGTCAAATTGGTATCGCTCATATCACTCAAAGCATACGATACATCCGGCCTTGTACATATCATAGCGTACATGATTGATCCAATAAGCGAAGCATATGGCTAGAATCTTACTCATTCTCTCTCGCTCATCAGGTGTCTTTGGACACTGTTTCTTGCTGAGAGTTATTCCATGAGACATGGGTAGGTGGCCACTCTTGGCTTCCACCATATTGAATTCTGCCAACACCTTATCAATATAAGTACTTTGGCTCAATCCAATCATCCTCTTAGATCTATCCCTATAGATCTTGATGCTCAATATGTACCGTGCCTCTCCCAAGTCCTTCATTGAGAAACACTTTCCAAGCCAAGTCTTCACAGACTCCAACATTGGAATGCTATTTCCAATGAGCAATATGTCATCGACATATAAGACAAGGAATGTGATCATCTCCAACTAACCTCCGTGTAAACTCAAGACTTATTTGGATTCTTGATAAAACCAAACTCACTAATGGATTCATCGAATCGCAGATTCCAACTTCTGCTTGCCTGCTTTAGTCCATAAATGGACTTCTTAAGCTTTCATACCTTCCCAGCATTGTTTGGATCTATAAAAACTTCCGGCTATGTCATGTACACAATTTCTTCCAAAATTCCATTAAGGAAGGCGATTTTGACGTCCATTTGCCATATCTCATAATCATAATTTGCGGCAATTGCTAGGATAGTCCGGACGAATTTAAGCTTGGCAACTGGCAAAAAGGTTTCATCATAATCAACCCCGTGAATTTGTTTGTAACCTTTTGCCACCAGTCTTGCTTTGTATACATATACAACTCCATCTTTATCGATTTTCAACTTGAAAAATCCATTTGCAACCGATAGGTGTGTAACCTTCGGGCAAATCGACCAAGTCCCACACTTGAGTCCATCTCAGATTTCATGGCTTCTTGCCATTTTGCAGAGTCTGGGCTCGTCATAGCTTGTTTATATGTCGCTAGCTCATCTTCACCCATAACTAGGATGTCTTGATTCTCAGTTAAGACAACACCGAAGTATCTGTCTAGTTGAGATCTTGGCCTATGCGACCTACGCAGGGTAATAAATTGAGCATTTGCTTTGTTATTTTGACTTTGAACATTGTCAGTTTGACTTTGACCATTTTCAGCAGTTGCTTCTAAAGCACTTTGATTGTCTAGTTGACTTTGTTGCTCGTCTTCTCGAACTTCATCAATTTCGATTTTCCTCCCACTTGTCATTTTGGAAAGATGCTCCTTTTCAAAAAAGACACCATCTCGAGCAATAAATACATTGTTCTCAAATTGGTTGTAGAAGTAATACCCCTTTGTTTCTTTTGCATATCCCATAAAGAAACATTTGTCAGATTTTGGTGCAAGCTTCTGAGACATGAGTCTTTTGACATATGCTTCGCAACCCCAAATCATAAGAAAAGACAACCGTGGAGGTTTCTTCGTCCATAATTCATATGGAGTCTTTTCAATAGCTTTTGACGGAGCACGGTTCAGCGTAAGTGCCGCGGTTAGAAGTGCGTGTCCCCAAAAAGAGATAGGAAGAACACTAAGACCCATCATTGATAGAACCATGTCTAACAGAGTTTGATTTCTCCTCTCTAACACTCCATTCCATTGTGGAGTTGCGGGAGGTGTCAATTTTGAGAGAATACCATGTTCTTTCATATAGTCGTCGAATTCGTAGGTCAAATACTCGCCACCTCAATCCAATTGAAGGGCTTTGATTTTCTTGCCAAGCTGATTTTCCAATTTACTTTGAATTTCTTTGAATTTCTCAAAGGATTTAGATTTGTGCGACATAAGGTAGACATAGCCATATCTACTATAGTCATTCGTGAATGTGATAAAATAGCAATAACCATTTTTTGTGATTGTGCTCATTGATCCACATACATCCGTGTGTATAAGACCCAACAAGTCACAAGCCCTTTCTCCCAACTTGGAGAATGGCTGCTTTATCATCTTTCCAAGTAAGCATCCTTCGTAGTTTTCAAACGACTCTAAGTCGAATGAATTAAGAATCCCTTTTCATGAAGAAGCTTCTAGATGCATTTGATGTTAATGTGGCTAAGACGACAATGCCACAAGTAGGATTGATTCGACTCGATGGTCTTAGCTCTTTTAGTGGTATCGTTAACATTATAAACCTGTTTGTCTAGTGAAAGCACATAAAGACCTTTTTCTGAATGTGTTGTATCATATAAAACATTATCAAGATAAAATGAACAACTATTGTCTTTTATCCGAAATTCAATACCCTTGACGTCCAACGCCGAAATTGAAATAATGGTTTTGGTAAATGTTAACATAATAACAATCTTCATGTTCTAAAACAAGCCCTGAGGGCAAAGACAAACTAAGTGTCCCAACGTTACGGCCGCAATCCTTGTTCCATTGCCGACTCGGAGTTCCACTTCTCCCTTCACTAGCCATCTACTTTTCCTTAGTCCCTAAGCATTGGAACAAAGGTGTGAACCACATCAGGTATCTAATACCCATGAAGCTTTGCTAGTAAAGTTAAAGTCTATAATATATATACCTGATCCAAAAGTAACACGGTGCCGTTCTTCTTATCCTCCTTGAACTTGAGGCAATCCCGTTTCCAATGTCCCTTCTTCTTACAGTAGAAACATTCGGAATCGGATTTAGAAGACGCTACCTTATTTTCTTTGATGCTCTTGGTAGCTTTGGACTTAGGTTGAAAGGTCTTCTAACCTTTCCCCTTTTAGCCCTTCTTCTTGCCCGAGCGCGTGAATAAATTTCCCTTCTTGACCATAAGCATATCATGCTTCCCCTCATCCTTGAGCGTTTGCTCGGCTTGCTTCAACATCCCATGAAGCTCGGTGAGGGTTTTCTCCATGTTGTGCATATAATAGTTCATCTTGAACTGATCATAGCCTTTGTGTAGCAAATAGAGAATAATGTCAATTTCCATCTTGTTCGAGTACCCCGCATCAAGTCTCTCCATGTTCTCAAATAATCCAATCATTTTGAGCACATGAGGGATGACGGACTCTCCTTTCTTGAGCTTTCTCTTAAAGGATTTGCCTATGGGTCTCGAACCTCTCAGTTTGGGCCTGCTCTTGAAACATATTCTTAAGTTTAGATATGATCTCAAAAGTCGTCTCTTCCTCAAAGAAAGTCATTTGGAGATCCGGAGACATTGTGGCCAACATGATGCATTTGACATCCCGATTGGCAGCGTGCCATCGGTTTAGGGCAGCCTGAGTGACCTCCTCATTAGGAGCGTCGGGAATTTCCTCATAAAGGACATATTCCTTTTGCTCTTGCATGAGAACTATACGCAAGTTCCTTTGCCAATCAAGGAAGTTTGGCCCACTCAATTTCTCCTTATCGAGAATTGAGCGTAACAAAAATTGGTTGTTGTTGGTGTTAGTTGCAAACATGTTTCTATAATTGAAGGAATTTGCAATGAAAAACTATTCATGAAACCAATAAGAAAGAAATTTAAAGCAAACATGAAAATTTTCAATCTCATTAAGTGTCTTATCCACACATTTAAAATTATCCCTTTTAGGCGAGAATAAAATGATTCCAAGACCCCAAAAATCAAAAAGTGATTAAGCATGCTTTGGCTTGTCTTAACACTTAATATTTTAAGGTAAGCAATCCAATTTTTGATAGCTCTAAGCTACTCTTGGTTCGATAAAATGTCGCATCTAATGCTTTCATGACGTTGATCTCCATTGCCACGACATTTAAGGACTCCTTACCAATATCGTTGAGTTTAACCAAAATCAACTTGTATACCTAGTATACCTTACGTTCCTAGGAAAGTAGTAATGCCTTGCTTTGGCATAGCCTATTACTATTCTCATTAGTTCAGTAAATGTTATTTGGAATGACAATTATAACTCAATTTTATAGGGACCTAGGGTCTCTATGTCGGTTGATTTAAGTGAATTAAACTAATCATTCTACATTCGAAATCCTAAACATGCATCTAACATCGAAATTATATATAAACATAAGCATAAATATATAAAGCATAAATAAAGATGCATTTGGCAACTAGCATGACCCCTGGAATCTTCAAATCTTCAAGGGCCTTCATTGCATCTTCTTGGCTTCGTCTTCTTAGAAACGCCGTCTTCGAGACATCTCCACCAATTATGCAACTACTAATAAGACTACGGCTAATCTAAATATTAAGGTACAAAAATACTCAACGGCACGCAGTCCGTATTTAGATTTACAAAAATACAAAACAGAACGCAGTCCGTATTTACTATCCTAGTCGGGCCCCACTAGTTGCCATTTTTGTAAAACCTGCATTAGAATATCTATTCCATTCATCCAATCACTAAAGTGAATGGCCCATGCATTTTACAAAATAAATCAAGTAACAATCCAAAATGAGCGCAAACTAGTAACTAACTTAGGTGGTTAATCTAATCAATGCGCCTAATTAAAACTAGTTAAAGTTGTTATCCGATTATGTAAATTAACGCAATAATAATAGCTCAAAATGATTAATTAAGCTCCCAATAAATTCCATATCCAACTTAATTAATATTAATTCAATTAAAATTAATTAAGCCGGTTAACCCAAAATTTTGCCAAATTATTTTGCAAGTGCTGGGAAAAACCGAGGCCTAGCCTCGTTTTAAGTAAAACACAAAACCGCAAAATAAAAAAGAGGAAAAAAGCGTCTCAGGCTAACCAAGGCTAGCATCCCTAGCCCTCGTGCGCACGCAAGTGCTGGGCGCTGCTTAGTAGCCCCGGCCTTACGTGCCGAGCTGTTGTTGGGCGCTCCCTAGCAGCCCGCACTCCATGGCGCGCCTGGCTGCTACTGCAAGCTGCTGCCGCGACATGACACTCTTTCGCACGCACGCCCTCCCGCACCAAGCTACTACTACTCGCACACACTCACGCATCAGCACGGTGCACTCCCTCGGCAACAACATGCAGGCTGCACAAGCAGCCTTGCTAGCCGAGGGTGGTTCTCAAGACTTGGTGCCTCGTTTCACATGCTTATGCCTCAGGATTTTATTCCAATTTGTTGAGTGACATAAAGATTTAATTCTAAATTGATTAATATTGAGCAATATTGAAAATAAAACAAGTCCAACTTAATTAAATTCAATTTTAGTGCAAAAACCAAAATTAATTCAAGAACTATTCTTTAAATTATTTTTGGCACAACTTGATGCTACAAAATTGAGGGCTATTCTCGCAATTAATTTAACCAACATAAATTAACAATGAGATTTTCCAAAAATGGTTGGATAAATAAATAATCATCCAATTAAAAAAAAATTATCCAACACTTACTTATGCACATTTGAATATTGCAATCTTCCAATATGAAGAACAATAATACTTTAAGCACAAGTATTAAGTTTTAAGATTTTAATCAACTTAAAATGATTAAAACCAAAAAATAGTTCTTTATGGATTTTAGCAAGTTAAGATCCAACCAAGAGCTAGGTCGATGGTTGCTACTTTTCTCGTCTCTGATAAATAATTAAAGATTGAATCTTTAACACTTTAAGGGCTTCAAACATGCATATTCACCATAAACATTCACACTCCTAGCAATTTATTTGCAAAAATGTGAAATTACAAGTTTATGTGAAATTAAGAGCTCACCAAATTAAGCACCAATTATGACTTCATAAACATGCTTAATAAGGGTTAAAATTGCAGAAGATTAATGGTATTATCAAACATATAATCCAATAATTGCATGTCATAATTAATCAAGGTATAAAGACTTAAAAACTATCGTCAAAAACAAAAAAACCCTCGAAAAACCACTTTCTGGGTGGATTTTGGATTCTAGAAGGCCATTGTAAACCAAAAAGTGGCTAAAGTCTGACGTAGAACGTCGATCCCACCCCAAATTCACTATTTTTGAGTCAAAATCAGAGTTCGTAATCCAAATTTAGCAATAATACGATTTTAATCCAATTAACAACGAGCTCCTAATCTAATTAGGATGCTAAACCAGAAATTTAAATCCATTTAAATAACCTTAATTAATTAATTTTAGTTGTAAAAATTAAATGCAAGTGGCTCTAATACCGCTGTTGGGTTTTACGGTGTCCGACACCGCGTGGAAACAAAATCCGATAATCGGATCGCAAGCATAATAATTACAACATAAACAAAAAGCATGCAAATAAACAAAAAAAACACAAACACAAGAGAAGAAAGAAAAAGAATACTTATCCTAGAAGCGTGCTTCGCTCACTTAATGAGCTCAGACTTGAAAGATTGAAGCTCCACAAGTGCGAAACCTCCGACGGCTCACACCCTCGTTCACCGAACCAGAACCGGCCCCAACCCAGTAGCTTAGACGGGGCTAGACCAAAAATAACTTAGAGTTTACGAACATAGGTTTTCTCGCTTTTGGAGATCTCTTAGAGTTCACCAACTCAAGTGAAGTTCCCAATACCCAATGATGGGTATTTTAGGGAATTGTTCCCAAGAATTCCTATCATCTTTCAATGTGGGATAATTGGTAAAATGCCAAAAAAAAGAATTAATTTAATTCCAAATTAAATTAAAATGGCAAGGCAATCATCAAACGATAAGTGACATAAGGTGAGCAAGGGGTTAGGTGAGGACCACAAGGGGAGGACCACCTTCCCCTTACCCCACAAGAAAACTACCCCTCATAAAAATGGTGCAATAGGAGGTGGCCAGCTGGTAGCCCGCCTTGGGCACTAAGGCAACCATTCTGGCGCCTAGTCCCTCGGTTGGGCCTGCGCAGCTATGCCTTGTCGCATCTGCCCGCAACAGCAAGCTAAGCATATGCGGGCTGCTTGTTGCTGGGCGCTGCTACTACACCAGCCTCCCTCGCTAGCCCGCATAAGCTGTTGTGCGATGCGGGTGCTGCTTCTTTTGCTAGGCAAGCAGCCCGGGCTAGCTAGCACTTGCAATAGCCAGCAAGGCCCAGCGAGCTAGGGTGCTGCTGGCCTTGCCAGCATTGCTAGCATGCGAGCTCGGCCAACAGGCTCTACCCTGCACATGCATAGGCTGCTGGGCTTGCGGCCTAGCTAGAGTTTAGGCTAGTAGCCCTACATAGCCTAGCCCTCGCTTGGCTAGGACAATGCGAGGTTACGGCTATGTATTGACTTGTCGTTTGACTGATTTTTTTCGCCTCGTTGATTCCTAAATTCGACTTTACTTTTGACGCTTGGCTTCGACGGTCTATGCTCGAAATCTGACGTCTTAGTTCGTAAAATCTCTATCGACTCATTTAATCCCTCGGATTAATTCGTCGCCTTGCTTCGGTTACACGATTAGGTGTGACCCAAAGGGTTTAGTTAAGAGTAAGCAGTAATATTAATTATACATTAATATTACTGATCGGAAGCGGCCTCTGCTAGGCATTCCGATCACTTAACCTTATTGAATGATTAGCTTTCCTAATTAATTCTGAACTCTATATCGGAATAATAAACTTGTTCGAAGGACACCATTCCTTTCATGTTTGCATAGTTTGAGAATGTCATTAGTTGATTGTAGAATACCATATGCTAAGGTAGCCGGGTTTAAGAACTCTTGGGTCAATGAAACCTTAATTCATTAAATGTGGTAAGATGGTGCTGCTTTCATAGTGGATTTGAAGCCCTTGAGTTAGTATTTGTTAAACACATCCCGTGCAAGGTTAATTTGTTCAAGCCTTTATCATTTTTGTTGAGCGACACCTGTGGATCCTTAGTTATGCATGTCTTAATCTGGTTTGTCTTTTATCTACCCGAGATCGTGACCGAGCCACTTTGAGGGAGGAAAAAGGGTCTTTTTATTTTCTTTTATATTCCTTTTATTTTGTTACTCTGTTGTTTTCATTTGTATTTACCCTCTTGCTACTCCTTTGAGCCTATTTCTTGGTTACTAGCCACATTACAAGCCTCATGACCTTTACCATTAGTTTTGTGAAGCTATCTTGGGTTAAAAGCTTGTTTTGTTATTCAATAGAAAATGAGACGGACTAATTTTCAAAAGTGTATGGCAAGTATGTGACTTGTGTATATAGTTGTTCAATAAGTAAGTGCATTGATATAAAAAAAAAAAGAAAAAACCAAGAATAAAAAAGAAGGAAAGAAGAAGCAAAAGAAGAAAAGATGAAAAAAAAGAGGAAAAAGTGTTTCGTTAAAAAAAGTTAAAAAATAAATGAAAAAAAAAAGAGAAAACAAAAATATTTTTAGTTGTTATCTACTTTTTTGCTTCACTTAGAAAATACCACCAAATTTTCAAAATTTTTACCCCACCTTTACCCTAAGCCATGATGTTACAACCAATAGTAGACCTTTAGACACTAGAGGGTTGAGTCAAAACCGGTGGAGAGAGATAGATTTCAAGCCTATAGAGAGAGTGTGCATAGCTAAGATGTCGGGATTACCTTCTCATGTTTTTCATTTTTATTTCCTTTTCTGGTTCCTTCGAGGAATCATGAGGAGCTAGATTTGAGGTTGATTTAAAACTAGCGGTATTTAGGGTAAAAATTACCCTAGACACGTGGTCCAATGGCCTTGCGATGCGTGGCAGCCGACCATAGGTCAACAAGGCACCAATCCTTTGTTGACACGTGTCCTTTGAACCCTAGATGGGGTACTGATCTCCCCACTATAAATAGTGGGTCAGACCTCATTTATTGGGAATTCAGAAATAGCCAAGAATATAAACACCAATCCTGAGCAATATTAATTGCAGAATCCTCCTGTATTAGCGAGGAGTAATTACCATTTCCGCACTATTTTTCCTCCTATACGTTACTGACTTGATCTTCGGAGGCGGAGCTCCCACCAATCGGAGTCTTCGTGGTTTTGCGGGTACAGGCGTTGGTGGCACATACTAGGAATTGTAACTCTCCCGCAGGACACATCAAAATCCTCGAAACATTTGGCGTCGTCTGTGGGGAGAGTACTTTCTAGATGGCTTCTGAAACTGTACCAACGAATGAAGGAAAACGGCCTACGGTCGAACTTGAGGTCCATACGGACCAAGAAAGTGGTGACGATTACGAAATCGACACCTATGTGGCCCCAGACAGGTCCTTCAGAACAAAACACATCCGCCCCAAAGAGATAAAGGAGCGGGGTGAAAGTCAAGCTGCTCCAGGCAGCCCAAGCGGCAGACCGACTGGGACAACCCAGGCGGCAGAAGGTACTGCTCCCGTCATGAGAGACGAACTCATGAAATTCATGACAAATTTCAAGGGCGAGATCAAGAGCCTTCTAAACAAGTCCAATGGCCCTCACAAGGGTCAGACGGCAAAGAAACCTTCCTCCGGGAAGAAGCAACTCAAGGACCGTGTGCCTACCCCTCACCCGAAACCAAAGGTGGCGGATGGGTCCACGATTGACGTCTCAAAGCTTCGTTTCCCTGAGACAGGGCAACGAAAGCCCATCCGGCAAGTACAGCCGGATGGATCCAAGAAGATTTACTCTGATGCCTGGTTGCTTATCCAGGAAAAGAGAAATCTGCAGCTGTCCGCGTCGGCTTCAACGTCGACCTGCCCAGACAGCTTTCGAAATGCTTCCATAAAGCATTCGGAATCAAGCGTAGGAACTCAGTCGTGCGGTCCGTCCGCACGATCTAGTCCCAAAATTATCTAGCCGGTACAGTACGGGTCACCGTACATGCCGTATGGATCTCCATACATGCAGCCGGCCCTCTTTGGGGGTCAGGCGACACAACTTGTCCAGCCTATGGACTGGAAGCTCCGGCTGCTTAACCTTGGGGAACAGCCAACGGCATTCTTCAGGGAAATCACCGAGGCGGCACAGCCGACCAAGGTGAAAAACGTGTTGGTCGTTGCCGGTACCGCCAACCCAGAGGATCACCTAATGGCGTATACTAACCTCATGTACTTACACGGGTTGGATGATGTCGCCTGGTGCCGCTACTTCCCGGCTACATTAAAGGGCATTGCCCAACGATAGTTTGGCAACCTGCAAGCCGGATGCATCAACAACTTCAGAACTTTGGCGTACCTGTTTACGTCAAACTTCTCAATGAACATCCCTGCCAAGAAAACAAGCCTCGATCTTGGGGCCATACAGCAGGGAGAGAAGGAAGGACTTAGGTCCTACGTCAGGCGGTTCAATCTGATGAGGATTCAGATCCAAGGGCTGTCTGACGATGTTGCCTACACAGATTTCTTCAAGGGTCTGAAAAACGGGTTGACCTTCAAGTTCGACCTGGTCAGAAAAAGGGTTGCCACCCTCCAAGAGGCATTAATGGAAGCTAAAGCCTATATACAGGCGATAGAGCTTTGTGTCGTGAGGCACCCGTCGGACCCCAAAAATTCCGAACGGAGAGAGAGCCGGCCATCCCAACCGGCAAAGAAAGAAGAAAAGAAAAGAAAAGAAGTCTGGACGGCAGATCGATCTAGTCAGCCTGCCCAGAAGAGCAGACAAAAATCAGAACCGTACGTTCCAAGTACGAGTTCACCAAGGACTGCTCCTCCATCTTCATGGAGATCAAAGACCGGCTGTCTCTTTAAACACCGGCAGCAATGAAAAGCCCCTTCAGCAGCAGGGACAAGAGCAAATACTGCCAATTCCATGAAGATTTTGGCCATGACACCAACGGTTGCTATAGCCTCAGGCGGTTGTTGGACCGTCTGGCTGAGGAGGGGGCTTTAAAGTCCTACTTGCCCAAGTCCAAGGGTGCCCCCAATACAAACAAGGGACACCCATTCAAATCAACTACTGCTAACTCTGAAACGGACGAAGAAACAGTCTTTACTATAGCAGGCAGTTTTGCGGGTGGGGGTCTTACCACCCGGGGTGCCAAGGACAATATCAGGAAGCTGGTCAACTCAGTAGATGAGGGCCAGGCGTCGAAAGATACCTTCCCTGAGGTCCTTATTTCTGAAAAGGACCGAGGCCAGGTCAGACAGCCTCACGATGATCCCATCGTCATCGAATGCAAGGTTGCCAACCAACAAGTTAGCCGGATCTTAATTGATACCGGGAGCTCGTCTGACCTGATAAGCTACCAGTGCTTGACAAAGCTCAAGTACAAGCCCAGCAACATGCAGGAGGCTTCTTACCCCTTAGTCGGTTTTGGGGGAGGAGTAGTGCATCCGGTGGGAAGGATTGACCTACCCATCCGGCTGGGTGAGAAGGGGCAAGGGCGGCACATGGTCGTCAAGTTCCTTGTTGTTGAGGAGCTGACCGCCTATAATATGATTTTTGGTCGCCCCACCCTAAATGAGTCAAAGGCTGTCATCATCCCGTCTCTCATGCTGATCAAATTTAAGAAGGATGATGGGACATTCGGTGCCCTGAATGGGGACCATAAGATGGCTAGACAGTGTTACCTCTTAGACATCAAACCAACCATGGCTTCAGCCGGTCATGGCAAAGAGACCATAGAACTGGATAACTGCAAGCACGCAGTGCTGGCTCCAAGGGCATCTGGTAAAAAGAGAAAGGCGGACCAATTGGCACCCGTCAAAAAGAAAAACAATAGCAATCACTGACCGGTGAACGGTCGTATGATCTCCGACCCCATCCGGCTGATGAGAGCATTGATGTCGTCCTAGACGACAACCGGTCCACCAGAACCGTCAAGGTTGGGACGGTTGCTTTTGAGAAATTGGGGGCAGACTTGCTCCAACTACTAAGAGAGTTCAAAGACATCTTTGCCTTTGAAGTGGAAGAGATGTCAAGCGTCAGCCCGGATCTTGCTGTCCACAAACTCGTCGTTGATCCCAAAAAGAAGCCAGTTAGGCAAAAGAAGAGGAATCACGAAGAGGAAAGATCTCAGGCGACAGCCGCTGAGGTCAAAAAGCTGCTAGATGCTGGGTTCATTCGGCAATGCTACTACCCGGATTGGGTAGCAAACGTTGTCCTTGTGAAAAAGCCGAATGGCACCTGGAAGATGTGTGTAGACTACACAGATCTGAATAGGGCATGTCCGAAGGATAGTTATCCGCTTCCAAAGATCAACAACTTAGTCAACTCTACAGTCGGTCATGCTTTGATGAGCTTCATGGACGCCTACTTAGGCTTCCATCAGATTCCCCTATGGAGGAAGGATCAGGAGAAGACGACTTTCATCACTGATCAGGGATTATATTGTTACACGGTGATGCCGTTTGGGTTGAAAAATGCGTCTGCTACTTTCCAACGAATGATAAACACAGTTTTCCTCAATCAAATCGGAAGGAATGTAGAGGCGTATATTGATGACATGATAGTCAAATCCAAGCTACAGACGGATCACCTGGCTGACCTCCGAGAAACCTTCACCACCCTCAGGCGGCACAAGGTCATGCTTAACCCCAAGAAGTGTGTCTTTGGTGATGAGTCTGGGAAGTTTCTCAGATTTCTGATTGATCAAAGAGGCATAGAGGCTAATCCGGAAAAAGTACAGGCGGTTATTGACATGTAGTCACCCCGCACTGTCAGAGAAGTCCAGAAACTTACCGGTTTCCTGGCGGCATTGGGGAGGTTCCTCAGCCCGTCAGGCGATAAATGCCTCTACTTCTTCCAAGCAATCAAGAAGATGTCAAGATTTGAGTGGGGTGAAGAGGCTGAGGCGGCATTTCAGAGGCTAAAACAACACCTGCACTCTTTTCCAAGGCTAGTGAGCCCCCTGCCCCAGGAGGTTCTCTACATGTACCTAGCCGTCTCAGATCACTCCCTTAGTGTTGTTCTCCTTGCTAAGAGAGATGGCAATCAGCTTCCAGTGTACTTCATCAGCCACGTTATCAGAAATGCTAAACTCCGGTACCCAATGATTGAAAATTTTGGGCTGGCTATTTACAAAGCAGTCAAGCGGCTGAAGCCTTACTTCTTGGCACATCCGGTGATTGTGTATACGGATCATCCACTAAAGCGGCCAATGACTACAATAGTCATCCGGTAGAATGATCAAATGGGTTATTGAAATACAGAGCTTGGAAATAACTTTCGAACCCAGGCGGGCACTGAAAGGTCAGGCGTTTGCCGACTTCATTGTCGAAATGACAACGCCGGTTCAGCCAGCAAATCTGGATCAGGTTTGGAAGTTAATTGTAGACGAAAGCTCCAATATGAACGGCTGTGGTGTAGGCGTAATCTGTCATTCTCCAGAGGGGGATAAATATGAATATGCACTACGATTTAAGTTCCAGGCCTCAAACAATGAGGTGGAGTATGAGTCCCTGTTGGCTGGTATACGCATGTGCAAGGCGGAAGGGGCTAGAAAAGTTGATGCCTGCTCTGTTTTTTAATTGATCGTTAGCCAATTCCATGGGGACTATGAAGCAACCTATCCGACTATGATAAAATATCTACAGGCGCTCAGAGAGGAGGCTGCGACATTTGACGAATTCAATCTACGTCAAGTGCCACGATCCGAAAACAATCAGGCGGATGCACTGTCCAAGTTGGCTTCATCCGCCTCTTGTGATGCGCCTAGGTCAGTCTTTTGGGAGGTCATGGAAAAAAGAAGTATTGAACATGATCCCATTGGAGTTCTTGACCGAAGCTCGACCTGGATGGACCCCATCCGGGCTTATCTGACAGACGGCACTCTGTAGGATGTCCCTTTAGAAGCGGCTGCTCTTAAAAAACGAGCTCTTAGCTTTGTAATGCACCAAGGGGAACTCCTTCGAAAGGGTTACCTGCAGCCGTTTTTGAAGTGTGTTACCCCAAAGAAGGGGAGAGAAGTCCTAGAGGATCTGCATGCGGGTTTTTGTGCATCACATATAGGCGGCAGATCCCTGGCTAAGAGAGCCAGGCGGCAGGGCTATTTTTGGCCCACTCTTGAGGCAGATGCCATGAATTTGGTGAAGAGGTGTGAAAGATGTCAGCGGTTTGGCCGGCTGATTCACCGTCCAGCCACAGACCTAACAGCTATTCACAGTCCTGTTCCCTTTGCAAAGTGGGGCATGGACATTCTGAGGCCATATACGCCTGCATCAGGCGGTCGTCGTTACATCCTGGTTACTGTGGATTACTTCACCAAATGGGTTGAAGTAGAGGCGGTCAAAGGCATAAAGACTGAAGATGTGATTTCCTTCATCTGGAGAAATATAGTCACCGGTTTGGGGTTCCCATGTCCATGGTTTTTGACAATGGCTCTCAGTTCGAAACGCCTGTCCTCAAGAGTTGGTTGGGAGATCAAGGGATCTCACATTATTTTGCATCCGTTGGCCGACCTTAGGCAAACGGTCAAGTTAAAGCCTTCAACAAACTCATCTCAGACGGCATAATAAAGAAAGTTGAGAGAGCTGGCGGTCTTTAGGCAGATGAGTTACCTCATGTCCTTTGGGCCATCAGAACAACTGAAAAAGGGGCAACCGGTGAAACCCCATTTCTCATGACATACGGTGCTGAAGCCGTCCTGCCCATTGAATTTTATGAGCAAACACTCCTAGTCATGCTCTATGATGAGGAGGCTAATTGGGAGGCCATGCGTCTAGCACTGGATTCACTCCCGGAACGCAGGGGCAACGCCGCCTTGCGTCATGAGATATACCGTCTGAGAATGACGAGGGCCTACAATAAAAGAGTACACAAACGGCCCCTCAAAGTGGGGGACTTTGTGTTACGGAAAATGGAGGCAACCGGTAGGGCGAATGAGCAAGGGAAGCTAACCCCCAATTGAGAGGGCCCCTACCGGATTTTTGAAGAAGTCAGAGGCGGCACCTATTGCCTGGAAACCCCAGACGGTAGGCGGCTAGCCAGAATTTGGAATGTAGATAAATTAAAAAAGTACTTCTTTTGAGAAATTGTAAACTTTTGTAAATAGAGTATATTAATGAGAATGCTTTATTTCCAAATTTTCTCTCTTGCATACATTCGTCATGTCATGTACAATACATAGGCGACAACTACAAACTAAAAATCGTCTGTTCCAAAAGAGCAGACACCTGGCGACACCCATTTGAGGTGAATTTGTCAAAGAGAACATCTCCCTTCCAGGTGGTACGTTGTTCTAGCGATCATAACTCAACTGGCTCTAAGCGGCTGTTTGAATGATCCTTTGTAACCAAGTTACGACCGGCCTTCACTGCAAATAGCACAACCGGCCATTTCTGCAAGGTGTTACACCCAGCCTTTACTTCAAAGTAATACAGCCGGTACCCCAGTAGGAAAGTACAGCCACACGTACTACCAAACAGTACAGACGGCCTGCGAAATCTTGGTCATGCCATAACCATCTTTTATACAAAGTCACCTCAAACGGTTATGCCACTGAACCTAGCAAGGTCAAAACCTTGGCATTTAACAGATGACTGGCATACAACCGACCAAACATTCGGCTGCATACAAACATGGCAAAGCGGGGTGCTTTACGAGCACACCCCAGCCGGTTAGTAATGCGATCAGTTTTGGTCAAACAATTAAGCTCCGCTTGTCTGTCTAAACCGGGTGCACGTATGGACGCCTGCCTATTAACCTCTTTTGAAGTTTAACAGCCAGCCATCCAGGGGCAAACACAGTAACCCCACCCCGTATATATAGAAGTCAGGCGTCATTATACTTGGCAAAAATTAAAAAAAAAAACTTGCGAAATACTGAGAATCATATCAAGGCAAAGCCGACACAGTCGGCGAAATATATTACTAATACTCAAAAATTAAAATTGTTATACTTTTAACCAGATCCCCATCCGGTGAAAATACAAAGTAATACACAGCACGCAGGCCGGGAGGTAATTGCTACTCTATCTGAACTGTAATGCGGTCAGCCGTAGCTTGGGTAGCAGGCGTTTGAGTTTGCTCCGGCTGGGTCTGGGTGGCAGTGGCCATGGAGACGGGAACATCATCATTTTCCTCGGTCTCCTCCTTTTCCTCGGCCGCCTCAGCCCGCATTCTCTCGACCTCCTTCATAGCCCATTCCTCATAGGGCTCAAGTCCCGACTGACCCTCCTCTTGCGCCAGAAGGGCAAGATCTGTGTATTTATAGGCGAGCTCCCAGGCGGTGTAGTCCGCATCTGGATGGATAAGGAAGAACGCCATCTTCATGCGGTTCTCGCAGTCTTGCTCATTCTCCTCAATGAGCCGGCTCTGTTCCGCCTGAAGGGTTGCCTCGAAGTTATGCTGGGAAGTGGCAGCCTCCTTCTTCAGGCGGTCATTCTCCTTCCTCAGGCGTTCGCTATCTTTTTCCGCCTTTTCCAGGCGCTAGAGGGCTTCTTTGTTCTCCATTAGCTCCTTCTCGGCATTGTCTAGCGACGCTTGAAGATTGTGCGTTTTAACCTTGGACTCATTAAGGGCCTTTTGAAGGGCCTTGACCTGGTCCGCCTGTTGCATTATTATAGATTTAGTTTCTAAGTCATGCATAATCATTGAATACTGAGCTACATTATGGGCGTCATTGGCATCCCGTTTGGCTCTTCTTACCTCCTCTTGCTTGCGTGCATAGGCTCTCTTCAACCCCTCTATGCGCAACAATGACCGCAAAGACACAGCCGGTGTTAGAAAATACCGGATGAGTATTCGATTAGTGTAAAGAAGAGACGGATGTATAAGAATACCTCAGCCAGGCTGACCATCACACGGTTAGCATTGAAGGTGTTGATCCTAGGGATCGCTTCCTTCTCGTCCTTAGGGACGGCTTTCAGCATGTCCTGGGCGTGTTGTGTCACGTCCGGCCATCGAGGAGATTTATCTGCACCAGAAAAAGACGGTGAGAAAGGAGCAAACGCCCCTCCAATAGAGTGTCGGCTGGATGACGAGTCCTCCGGCTGGAGTTGGGAGTAAGACTTGACCCGCATGGGCAGGCCAAGTAAAGTGAGATTGAAGGGGTCATCCGTACCTTGGGTCTCCTGAGTGCCGCGTGGGCCTTTTTCGGCGGATGAACCGCCTATAATATGCAGGGAAGGAGGGACATCCGTCTTTCCTTGGGAAAGGTCGAGCCCCATCCTGGTGTTTTTTTACAGATTTGCCGCCGACAGTCAGTCGGTCGGCGTGAGAGGTCTTCTGGACCTTAGGGGCAGGCTCCTCCCCAACCGGCTTTGGCCGGTGTTGTTTAGAAAAAGAGCGAGGAGCCTTGCTCCCATCCTGAAACAAGGCCAAAAGAGGTCAGACGGATAGATTTCAAACAAAGAGAAAGCCAACAATACAGAGTAAGGTCAAGCGTGCATACTTTCTTAGCCGCCTGGGCAGCCTTCTTCTCGGCGTTCTCCTTGCGGATATCCGAGGCCTTCTTGGAAGGCGTCTTGTATGTGGGCAACATACCTTTGGCTTCAGCAGCAAAATAACAAAAGACGCCTGGTTAGAAAAGGTTCAAAAACACATCTGAGCAAAGCAAAATTATACAACCGGCATAAGTTGGCCGGCTGAGGTTCTCAACCTACTTTTATCATTGAACATGGTGCTTAACCCGTAGGCGGAGAAGAGCGCCTCGTCCCTTAGAAACTCATGTTTAGGTACCCAATTCTTGGGTACGCTGATAACTTCACCGGTTGAGATGGTGGTATTGGTGAGCTCGAAAACTCCGGACTCTATGATTGCTTTGTAATCCCCATCCGGTATCGGGGGCATTTTACATCTTTGCCCAAGAAGCGCGGGCTTCCGGTTGTACCTGCGGAGCTCCCGATTCTCTTCATTGGTTGGAGCCTTGACCAAGTAGAAGCGGTTCTTCCAGTCTGACCACTTTGACGGCTTTCAAGCGTCATTAAGTACCGGGGATATGTTGTTAATGTGTATCAGGCCCTCCAACCGCCTGGACTCCGGCTCAGATAGTGCATGTGAGCGAAAGCCTCCCAGTTGGGGTTCAGGTTTTGCATTTCGCAGGCGGCAATGTACCCCAAAATATTTACCCAAGAATTGGGGGTAAGTTGTCAAACGCCTAGGCCATAACCCCTAAGTATGTCCTTTATGGTGTTATGAAGGGGGAAGCGGAGCCCTGCTAAAAAAGCCGCCTCGTAGCAGCCAAAGAAGTCGTCTGCATTGCGCTGGTTGTCTTTCCAGGCAATGGTCCCCATCTTAGGAGGGACGATTAATTTGTACCCTTCTCCTAAAGGCCGCTTGAGTATGAAATCGGCTAAGTTTCTCTGCATACTAGCCCTATCTTTTGCAGAGACGGAGATCATGAGAGGGTCGCCTTTGGTGTTCCATGAAGGCCTCTCCTCCTCCTCGCTATCCACAAACGTTGTGAGATAGCTGTTGCTGCTGCTTTTGCCTCCATCAAAGCCGGACTCAGAGCCGGAACTAGAAGCGGGGTTCTCACTTCTTGCTGAGGTTTCTTGGTCCTCAGCTCCAGAAGCAGAGGCGGCTTCCTCACCGCCTCCGCTATAGGACCCTAGAATTCCATCGCTAAGGTACTTGGGGTGCCTCTGGGAGATCCCCTAGTTATCTCATCCGGGATCCTCTCCTCAGGTGGCAACTCTTCTAAGCTTCCGCCTCTATAATTGGGAT
The DNA here is from genome assembly GCF_001683475.1 of Chenopodium quinoa. Taxonomy (NCBI): domain Eukaryota; kingdom Viridiplantae; phylum Streptophyta; class Magnoliopsida; order Caryophyllales; family Amaranthaceae; genus Chenopodium; species Chenopodium quinoa. The sequence continues at coordinate 2,067,812 of NW_018743218.1, forward strand.
CCATAGCCGTCTTCTTAGTTCTGGTCATTGTGTCCTGCACAGACACGGAGACGGTTGGATTGGGAAATGAACAAGAAAGATTCCAAAACCCAGAGGCGGCATCCCCAGTCCTAGACTCAGCCGTGTTGAGGGACCGGTTGGTCTCAAAGCTATGTTCCGGGTGTGGGTATAAAGGGTCCATCTACTTATGGAACTAATAAAGAAAAATGCAAGAAAGAAGCACAAACGTAAATACATGGAAGAGCTAGAAAGAACAGAGGCGGTACCTAAGTTAATTAAGAAGAGGAGAAAACCGCTTAACCAAGCTGGAAAAACTTCAAATGGCTTGCAAAGACTCAGGCGTCCTCGTAGCCGAATGTGTTCTCTAAGTAGCAGCTGTTTTTTTGATGTCCAGCGGGAAAGTTACAACTCCGAGACTGGAACCGAGCGCCTGTACCTGCAAAACAACATAGACTCCGAGTGGTAGGAGCTCCGCCTCCAACGGTCAAGTTAGTACTTGTTTTAGGAGTAATTAATGCAGAAAAAGGTAAAGTATTTTCCCTAGGTCAGAGTAATTAATTGGCGTAATCCCTTTAAATGAGGATTAATGATCATATTTATATGCCTTGGGATGTGTGCCAAATGCTAGGTTTAGGTTAACCTAGGGCTGACTGGGCTTTTTCCAAGGATTGGGCCTAGGTGGCCATTTTGCCTGGTTGGCATAAAGGAGGACATGTGTCGTGACGCAAGCGGTCTATGGTGGACCGATCAACCTTTAACACGTGGCAGGCAACTAGTGGCCCATGCGGTGGACACATGGCAGGGCCTGATTTGTCCATTTGTCAGACGATAATTGGTTAGGGAAAAATCCCCTAATCATTTGCCCCTCATAGGTGGCATGTGACTATTCATATGTTGCCTGTGACAGGTGTCGGCCTGTAACAGGCGACGGCCTGCTACAGGTGTCGCCCTATGACGGGCCGAGCATTTTTCCCGCTTAGTTTTTTTGAATTTGAAGGAGACCCTTCGCATTCTCTTTGGCCCTATATAAAGGGATGTTGACCAAGTCATTTGTTCACATCTGCGAACTTTTTCAAAAGAACTCTCGGACCCCTGAACTTGAGCTCTGACACTTTGCAACTTCTGACCTGCCAGGACAACTGTTTTACTAGGCGCCTACTTCGATCAAGCCTTTCAAAACTTAAGTTTCAGGTAACCGTCTGTTCCTTTATTCTTCTTGCTTTTGTACTTTTTCTTTCTTTTTTGGAAATGAGACCTCAAAAGCATCCGGAACGGCCTAGGTTAGCAATCAGCCGGTCACTGGGGACGGCTGAGTCTAGGACTAGGGGTGCCGACTACCCTGCGGTACTTCAAACTTTGCGCAAGTCCCGGAATCCAACTGTCTTTGTATCTATGCAGGACAGTATGGCAAGAACAAAGAAAACCAAGAGAATAGAAACCTCTGATGGCTCCTCTTTCCGGGTTCCAATTAGTGAAACATCGGACCAGCCGCCTGATATCGCAAGGACCCAAGGCGGTCCTTCTGCCGAGAGCTCTGAGGAGGGAGCTAAGGTAGTTCCTTCCCATTTTACTGTTGACCTGGACAGTCAGCAAACAGCCCCCGAAGAAGAAGAAGGATCGTCCCCTTCAGGAAATGGAGAAGAGTCGGACTCTTCTGATAGTGAGTCCGGCTCTAGTTCGTCGAGCCGCCTCTCAATAAGTTCAGAAGAGAGGCACAATCGCTTGCATGAGGCGAGAGATTCTCATGCGGCTGAAAAGGGGGAAGGCTGGTCGGAACCATCCGCCTCTCATAGGGAGTTGAACACTCCGTATTACTGCCATGTACCCAAGGGCCGAATCAAGGCCATGAAGGAGCGAATAGAGACTTTTCTTTCGGACCATACAATGGGTCCGAATTATCAAGTATTCGTGCCGGATGGCAAGGACACAGTCGTCTGGCCAAAGGGCTCCAGCTATGGGGACGCCTGTTTTGGCTGTTACGAGGTGGCCATCAAAGCTGGATTGCGATTTCCCCTACATCCGGTTGTTCAACAAATCCTCGATGGATTCGAGGTGGGGCTTTGGCAACTGGCCCCGAACTCCTAGTTCAACATCCTAGGCTATGTAGCCAAATGTGAAATGCACGGGGTGGAGCCGAATTTCGAGGCGTTCGCCCATATGAACTACCTCAGCCGGACCCCCAAAGCAAGCGGTACCGGCTGGTACCAAATAACGAGCCACAAGGGTTATCTTATGACCAAGGGCAAAGAGAACAAATGGAAGGATTGGAGAAACACATTCCTCATTATTTCCAGCCCCGACCGCCTGTTGAACAAACGCTACAATAGGTGGAACAAGGATCCACCTCTTCTAGCAGGCGGTCGCAGCATGCCGCTTGTTCCTCTCAAGGCCAGGGAAGAGATCCTGGACCGAGGGTTGTTTAAGGTAGATATTAGGGCAAACTCTACCACTGGGGTGCGAGAGCAGGTGCCCTTAAACTGCGTCCCAGAGTTTCAATGGCTCTATGACAATTTTTTCCTGGCCGTTTGCGGCCTTAGCAGTCGGTCCTCCAGAGGTAGCCAGCCACTTGAAAATATGTACCCTTCATTTTGTTTTGTTTGAAAAAAAAATTTAACTTTTGTGGTTCTTATTTGTAGCTGAAGCCATGGACCAGATCTCTGCTTCAAAGAAGGCGGCCGCTATGCTGCGAGCCTCCATAATGCAACAGAAGTGGACCACTTCTGACTCTCCTGCCAAGGAGACGCCAACCGTGAGTTTCGATCCTTAGAACTCGTCTTTAAAAGACTGCTTTAACAACTATTGACCACTCGTCTCTTTTGCAGACGGGCACTTCCAAACCCTCATCCTCCCACCAACCGGACTCAAAGGTTCGGAAGCTGACTGGTGGGAGTACGCCTGGATCGACCAAGAAACAATCGGCTGACAAGCAGCCGGCCACCCCACAAAGTGTGGGGAACCCTCCACTTGTTCTGACACGGCCGCCAAGAAGTATAGCTTGCTCTGCTAGACTTGCTTATTTCTTTATCACTTTCTTCATATTTCTGATGTTTCTCTTTTGTTTTTGATGCAGGCGGCCTTTCAGAACCCGACTTGGTCCACATGGCCAAGTCCATGATTAAAGTCGTCCCTCAAGAGGAGAGGGACGCGGTCAAGGGAGTCGGCACCCTTGACCTAGACGGCATCATGGGTCTCATGTCTGAGGTAGACTTAGAAAATTTTTCAACTTTATTACATTGCATGCCGCCTGCTTTTCTTAAATATGACGCCTGTTTTTCCTTTTCCCAGACCATGTTGAGAGTGCACGGCCTTCGTAGGCCAATCAACGCCAAAAACAAAGAGGTAAAGGTTGTTAAGGCTATGGTCGCCTCTGACGTTAATAAGGAAATGTTTCAAATTGCCTAAAATGAATTTTTTACAACTGATATTCTTTATTATCAGGCGCACGCCACTGCCAATATTCGTACCGAGTTGGATGCAACCAAAAAGAAGAACGATGAGCTGGAGGCGACAGTCAAGAGTCTCTGAGATGAGCTGAAGCCGCTTAGGCAGAAGATGACTCACTTCTAGTCCATGGAGAAATCCTTGGCCGTTGTCAAAGAGCGCCTGGTCCAGCAGGAGAAAAGCCTTACTGATGAGCTCTCGGCCAAGGCCGAAAAAGAGAAAATGGAGCTGGCCCAGGCCATGATGGAGGACTCTGCTCAAATCATGAAGATGACCTGGATGGCTCTCTTTCAAAAAGCTCATTATGCCGCCTGGGAGAAGAAGTTCGCTGCTTATACTGAAAAGTACAACCAGCAAATCATGAGGCAGGCGGCTGAGGAGGACCAGGCGGTCGAGTCCAGCTCTGAAGAGGAGGAGGAGCTGGTAGCCCTGCAGCCAATTGTGGTGGAAGAATCTAAAGAAGCTGCCCCTGATGCCGAGACAAGTAAGAAGGCGGCGTCCCTTTCTGATCAGGCGGCAGTCAATACCGAAACTCTACCACAGACTTAAAGCTTTTTATATTCAATCTTATCTTCGACCTGCGTGTCGTTTGTTTTTGTATCTCTTTACCCGGCCGGGGGGGGGGGGGGGGCCGGGGTCTTGAATATTTTGCCGGTCTTTATGGCCGGCTGTTTATATGAATTCAGCGACCATCTTTTTGGTCGTCTTTGCTTATCCAGGTTCCGCATTTTGCTTTATTTTTTTCGAATTTTTGCTAAGTGTCGAGGATCTTTTGTGTCATACCGACTGTTTTATATGGCTGATAGCTTCGAACAGGTACAATGTAAGGACTGCCTATGCCCCTGGACGACTGGTTGTCTTAGTTCCAGGTTAGACGATCAGTCGGCCATTTATTCAGTCGGACCCCAGCATATTTTGGAGAATACGGTAGGTTTACTTAACTTAAAAAAGGAAAGTAGAAATAGCCCTTGAGTTCTTGGCTGCCAAGAAATAGTCGACCCTGTGAACCAACTCTTCAAATGTGTCTGGTTTGAAGAGAAAACATCTTAGAAGGGTTGGGGTACGAGAGCTCTGGTTCACTTTTAGGCAGGCGGTCTCGTCATACCTTTTGAATCCTGGCTAAGTATGAGAGTGATTATGGGTAATCTTGGAGGTTACTCACCCATCATGCTTATGCTTGAGTAGTAGAGGCACCAAGCGGTATAGGCCGGTTAGTCCTCTTGATTCACCAAATTTTGTTGGTTATTTACTCAAGACGCGATAACTTAGTAAGAACAGGGGTTTGAATGCTCCTGTTTAAGGAACAGGCGGTCTATTCAAAAACCTTTTAGATTTCGAACTAAGTTTTAGGGAGTGACTATAAGTTTACGTTGATGTTACTTAGTCGCCGTCACTTCTGTTTGAGTAGTAGAGGTACCAGGCGACGGAGGCCGGCTGGACCCCTTGATTCGCCAATGTATGTTGGCTATTAACTCAAAAGGTACCGGCTGTACTTATCCCAAGTAATACAATCAGTTATCCGACGCGGATGTTAACTGCTGACACTCATTAGACCAGTGATAGAGTTATCCTTGTCTCAAAAAACGGCTACGCGGTTGCCTTAACGGGCAGTCGTATAGGTGCCGTGTAATTAGTTTATAGAACAATGTTCGACCCAAAAGGGAGCTGCTCTCTGCGATGAATTTCATCCGGATGGATGCCGCCGGACGCGTGCTATAATTTTGGGACAGGTCCGATTAGTTTTTAAAAGTTGGATCAGTTGGCTGGGCGCCTGGTGTGATCTTTTCGGCCATAGGCCTTAGGTAGTTCTTGGTGAACTAAGCATGAGAGAGTAGCCGGTTGTATAGAATAGGCGGCATGTCCCTTTTTATTGAATGCGTATTTAAAAAGTATGGAGAGTAGCCGATTGTTTTACCAGTACGTATGCCCCTCTTAGTACAAAAATGAAGTGAAATAGCAAACTTTTATTAATAGCTCTCGGCTATTTACATCATTCAAAAATAATACTTTTTGAGATTATCTACATTTCAGGTTCGAGGCAAGGGTTGACCGTCTGGTGTTTCCAGCCAGGCGCATGGACTCCCAGTTCGCCTCTTCGTCACACAGAATTACTCGAAGAGTCGGCTCGTAGTGTTCAATTGGAAGAACAGCTTCTGCACCATAGGTTAGAAGGAATGGAGTCTCTCCAGTCGACCCTTTTTCAGTCTTCCTAATGGCCCAGAGAACATGTGGTAGTTCATCTGCCCATAGGCCGCCTGCTCGTTCAATCTTCTTCTTAAGACCGTCTGAGATGATTTTATTGAAAGCTTCTACTTGGTCGTTTGCTTGAGGATGGCCGACTGATGCAAAGCAGTGCGAGATGCCATGGTCCCCCAGCCAGTTTTTGAGAACATGAGTCTCAAATTGGGGACCATTATCAAAAACCATGGACATGGGCACCCCAAACCGAGTGATGACATTTCTCCAGATGAATGAAATCACATCCTTCGTCTTGATTCCCCTGACAACCTCTGCCTCTACCCATTTAGTAAAATAGTCGACTGCAACAAGTATGTACTTCCTGCCGCCTGTAGCAGGCGTATAGGGACCCAGGATATCCATGCCCCACTTAGCAAACGGTAGTGGACTATGGATAGCAGTGAGATCAGTAGCCGGACGGTGAATTAATTTGCCAAACCTTTGACACTTGTCACATTTTTTCACCATCTCCATTGCATCTGGTTCTAAAGTAGGCCAAAAGTAACCCTGCCGCCTTGCTCGTTGGGCAAGCGACCTGCCACCTACATGGGAAGCGCAATAACTAGAGTGAAGATCTTCTAAAACCTCTCGTCCTTTTTCTGGAGTAACACACTTCAAGAAGGGTTTGCCGCCTACATGGGAAGCGCAATAACCAGAGTGAAGATCTTCTAAAACCTCTCGTCCTTTTTCTGGAGTAACACACTTCAAGAAGGGTTGGAGGTACCCTCTCTTGTGAAGTTCTCCCTTTATCATTTCAAAACTGGATGCTCATTTTTTCAGTGTGGCCGCCTGGTGATGATCATTTGGCAAGGTGTCGTCTGTTAAGTATGCCCTGATTGGATCCATCCAGGTTGAACTTCAATCTAGAATTCCAATAGGGTCTTCTTCAATACTTCTTCTCTCCATAACCTCCCAGAAGACGGTTCTTGGAGTATCACAGGAGGCCGAGGATACTAACTTTGAAAGAGCATATGTCTGGTTGTTTTCAGATCTTGGTACTTGAGTTAGATGAAAATCTTCAAGGGAACCGACTGCTTGTCGTACCGTATGTAAATACTTGATCATGGCCGGATGAGTTGCTTCGTATTCGCCATTGTACTGACTCACTATCAATTGTGAATCAGAACAGGCGTCTATCTTTCTTGCCCCGGCTGCCTTGCACATGCGAATTCCGGCTAGCAAAGCCTCATAATCTGCCTCGTTGTTTGAGGCTTGAAAGTTGAAACGTAGAGCATACTCATACCTGTCGCCCTCTGGCGACTGACATATGACGCCTGCTCCGCAATCATTTGAGGTGGAGCTCCCGTCCACATAGACCCTTCAGACTTTGTCTGGAATTTGAGAATCAGAGGGCCAAGTCATTTCTACAATAAAGTCAGCAAAGGCTTGCCCCTTTACTGCTTTCCTGGGCTCAAATGTGATTTCGAGGCTCTCAATTTCTATTGCCCATTTGATCATCCGGCCTGACGACTCCATGTTTGTAAATGGCCGCTTGATCGGTTGATCTGTATACACGACGACTGAATGTGCCAAGAAATAAGGCTACAACTTTTTAACGGCCATGAAGAGAGCAAGACCGAATTTCTCCACTAAGGGATACCTAAACTCGGCATTTTTCAACACATGGCTGACAAAGTAGACCGGGAGCTGACAGTCGTCTCTTTCAGCAAGGAGGACGGTACTTAGAGCATGGTCAGATACTGTCTGATACAAGTAAAGCACTTCTTTGGACAAGGGACTGACCAGCCTTGGCAAGGAATGCAAGTGAACTTTCAGTTTTTGGAAGGCCGCCTCAGCATTCGGCCCCCACTCAAACCTTGCCTTCTTCTTTATTGCCTGAAAAAAGTAAAGGCACTTGTCGCCTGACCGACTGAGAAATCTTCCCAAAGCCGCCAGACAACTTGTTAACTTCTGAACCTCTCGGACGGTGCGAGGCGACTGCATGTCAATGACCGCCTGCACTTTCTCAAGGTTTTCCTCTATGCCTCTCTGATTGATGAGGAATCTGAGAAACTTCCCAGACTCAACCCCAAAAACACATTTCTTGGGATTAAGCATGACATGGTACCGCCTGAGTGTGGTGAATGTTTCTCAGAGGTCCGCTAGATGATCTGTCTGAAGCTTGGACTTAACGATCATATCATCTATGTATGCCTCGACATTCCTCCCAATTCGATCAAAGAAGACCGTATTTATCATTCTTTGGAAGGTGGCCGGGGCATTTTTTCAACCAAACGGCATGACCGTGTAGCAATATAGCCCTTGATCAGTGACGAAGGCCGTGTTCTCCTGATCTTTCTTCCACAAAGGAATCTGATGGAAGCCAGAGTAAGCGTCCATGAAGCTCATTAAAGCATGGCCAGCTGTTGAGTCGACCAGACTGTCAATTTTGGGCAGAGGATAGCTATCTTTGGGGCACGCCTTGTTCAAATCTGTGTAATCCACACACATTCGCTAGGTACCATTCGACTTCTTTACTAGTACCACATTTGCAACCCAGTCAGGGAAATAACATTGCCGAATAAACCCGGCATCAAGCAGCTTTTTAACCTCGGCAGCAGCCGCCTGACTTCTCACTTCGCCATGGTTCCGTATGGTTCATCCAGCACTACGTCCATATGCTCACCAGCCGGCTGAGGACGGAATTCTTCCGACCGCACCTCCGCCAGTGATTGCTATCGTTTGTCTTTTCTTTCGGCCCCCAATTGGGCAGCCTTTCTTTTCTTGCCGCCTGCTTTTTGAGCAGGCGCATCCTCCTTGATAATTTCAAGGTCCGTTTTTTTACCACTTGGGCCGGCACTCTCGAGCCATCTTCTAATCTCCCCTTAGGGAGCCGACTGTTCCATCATCCTTCTCAAATTTGAGCAGCATAAGAGAGGGGATAATGACAGCTTTAGAGTTGTTCAAGGTGGGTCGTCCCAGGATCATGTTATAGGCCGAGAGTTCCTCAACCACTAAGAACCAAACCACCATGTGACGGCCCTCCCCTTTCTCACCCAGGCGGATGGGTAAATCCACTCGCCCTACTGGGTGTACGACTCCTCCTCCAAACCCTACTAGAGGGTGGGATACCGGATGTATACAGTCAGTTTTGTACTTGAGCTTTGCCAAGCACTTGCTACTGATGAGATCAGAGGAACTGCCGGTATCATTGAGGATCCGGCCAACTCTTTGGTTGGCCACTTTGCATTCAATGACAATGGGGTCATCATGCGGCCCCTTAACATTTTCCAGATCCTCTTTTGTGATGACGATCTCTGGGAATGAACTCTTGGCCGTCCGTTCTTGATGAACGGTATTAACATCCAACCGCCTGATATTATCTTTGTTGCCCCTGATAGTGGGGCCGCCTCTTGAGAAGCCGCCTGCTACGGTGTAGATGACTGCGTCATCGGTATCAAAACTGTCGGCCGATTGATGATTCTTTTTGGCCGACTGCTTGTTCTTTGAAGAAGTGTTCCCCTTAGACTTCTTGACATAGGAGTCAAGGTTGCCTTGTTCAGCTAGGCGGTCCAGGTAGCGCATGAGGCTGATACATTTGTTGGTTTCATGACCAACATCTTCATGATAATGACATAATTTGTCCTGGTTCCGATTGCTTGCAGAACCCTTCATGGGGGCCGGCTTCTCGATTGAGATCCAGCTCTTGATTTCGTTGAGGATAGCTTGGCTATCCTTGTTGAACGCATACTTATGAGAGTATGGTTTGAACTCTTTCTTCTTTTTCTGGGCCGGCTGTTTAGTGGAATCGGCCGCCCAGACCTCTTTTCTCTTTTTCTCATCTTTATTGGCCGACTGCTTTGGTCGGCTTTCTTTTTTGTCGGACCTCCGTCCATCCGACTGCTTCCTAGTATTGCAGAGATCAGTCGCCTGTATATAGGCTTCGGCTTCAATCAAAGCTTCTTGGACAGTCGCAACCCTCTTTCGAACCAGGTCAAACTTGAAGGTCGACCCATCCTTGAGACCTCTGAAAAAATCGGTGTAGGCTACCTCATCCGACAGCCCTTGAATTTGGATCCTCATCAGGTTGAACCGCCTGATGTATGAATGGAGCCCCTCCTTTTCACCCTGCTGAATTGTCCCTAAATCAAGGGTCGTCTTCTTTGCAGGAATGTTCATAGCAAAATTGGAGGTGAACAAGTAAGCAAGCGTCTTGAAATTGTTCACGCAACCAGTCGGCAGGTTGCCGAACCATTGTTGTGCGATTCCTTTGAGAGTTGCTGGAAAACACTTGCACCAAGTGGGGTCATCCAACCCTTGAAGGTACATTAAGTTGGTGAACTCCATCAAATGGTCTTCAGGGTTAGTAGTGCCATCAAAGGCGCCTACTAGCACATTCTTGACTTTGGCCGGCTGGGCGGCCTCTGTAATTTCCTGGGAGAAGACGGACGGCTGTTCTCCAAGTCTTAGCAACCGTAGTTGCCAGTCCAAAGGTTGGACATTTTTTGCCGTTTGTCCTCCAAATAGAGATGGTTTCAAGAAGTATTGTTGTTGCGGTACGTATGGCATGTTTGGTACCGCCTGCTCTTTATGAAATCCAGACCGACGGGAGGTACCGCCTGTCTGACTCTCATAGTTTAATTGAGTATACTTCATAGAGGTATTTTGCAAACTATCTTGGAAGTCTGAGGTGGAGGCCGACTCTGATAGTCGATCATTCTTCTTCTGCTCTAGCAATAGCCGAGCATCTGAGTATGTTTTCTTTGACCCATCCGCTTGTACATGACGAATGGGCTTCCTCTTTCCTGGTGAGGGAAAATGATACCTTGTTAAGTCGATCACAGGCGGCTCCCACTTCCTAGAGTTAGGGTGGGGGTCGCCTCTCGACCCTGTACAGGCTTCCTTCTTCCTAAATGAGAAAGTTTTATGGCCGACTGCTCCTTCGAGGGAGCAGGCGTCTTCGTACTGATCAATTCTTGGATCTCCCCCTTGAACCCCCTCATGAAGGTCATGAGTTCGTTCCATGTAATAGGGGCAGATCCGTCGGCCGCCTGTAGCTAATCAGGCGGTGAGCCAGCTGGATTGCTGGGTCCAGCTTGGTAATCTACCCGTTCTTTCCTTTCACTGTGACAGGTGCGTCGGGCCCTTAAAGTCCCGTCTGAGGCCGTGTGTGTTATAACCTCAACCTCATTATCAGTATCGTGGTCTGAATAGACTTGAGGGTCGTCCTATGGATGCCTCTCTTCTGGATTTGGTATAGACTTAGATGTCATCTCAAAAGTACTCTCCCCACAGACGGCACCAAAATGTTTCGGGGTTTTCTGATGTCCTGCGGGAGAGTTACAACTCCGAGACTGGAACCGGACGCCTGTACCTGCAAAACAACAGAGACTCCGGGTGGTAGGAGCTCCGCCTCCAACGGTCAAGTTAATACTTGTTTTAGGAGTAATTAATGCAGAAAAAGGTAAAGTGTTTTCTCTAGGTCAGAGTAATTAATTGGCGTAATCCCCTTAAATGAGGATTAATGATCATACTCATATGCCTTGGGATGCATGCCAAATGCTAGGTTTAGGTTAACCTAGGGCTGACTGGGCTTTTTCCAAGGATTAGGCCTAGGTGGCCGTTTTGCCAGGTTGGCATAGAGAAGGACATGTTTCGTGACGCAAGTGGTCCATGGTGGACCGATCAACCTTTGACACGTGGCAGGCTCCTAGTGGCCCATGCGGTGGACACATGGCAGGGCCTGATTCGTCCATTTGTCAGACGATAATTGGTTAGGGAAAAATCCCCTAATTAGCAGCTGCAAATTTGCGATGCTGTTCACAACACACACAGACGGAAGAAGATTCTCTGAAAGAGACGGAAAATGCCGGATGTGCACTCGGAAGAATTCAGGAGAAGTTCGCTCTCAATACTGCCTGCTCTCAAAATCTTTGAAAATTGTTCAAGGTTGTAAATGTGAATATGAGAGGGGAGTTTTGCTATTTATAGGCAATCCTCAGAAGGTGAACCCTCGCGCCTTTTCACCTTCTGCCCTATGCACTTCCGAAATTTAAATTCAAATTCGAATTCAAAAAATAAAAATAAAAAACGGCTTAGGCGCCACGTGGCACCGCCACGTCAGCACCTGAGAGGGGCAAATGTTTAGGGTAAAAATTACCTTAGACACGTGGTCCAATGGCCTTGCGACACGTGGCAGCCAGCCATAGGTCAACAGGGCACCAATCCCCTGTTGACACGTGTCCTTTGAACCCTAGATGGGGTACCGGTCTCCCCACTATAAATAGTGGGTCAGACCTCATTTATTGGGCATTCAAAAACAGCAAAGAATATAAACACCAATCCCGAGCAATATTAATTGCAGAATCCTCCTGTATTAGCAAGGAGTAATTACCATTTCCGCACTATTTTTCCTCCTGTACGTAACTGACTTGATCGTCGGAGGCGGAGCTCCCACCAATCGGAGTCTTCGTGGTTTTACAGGTACAGGCGTCAGTGGCACATACTAGGAATTGTAACTCTCCCGCAGGACACATCAAAAAACTCCGAAACAAGTGGAGAGAACGCGGAAGTATGGTTGGAACGAGGGTGGATTGAGTCTCCTTTAGATATCTATGCTTAGCATATTCTATGTTTCAATCAACCATTGACATCTTGGAATGTGCATACATTTGTCTATTTAGAAAGTTTCACATTCAATGGTGCTTGTTCCTATCTCTTTGTCCATTTAAGATCATATGTATTTCTTTTCTCTTTCTTTGTTTTTATTTGCGTTGCCTTGCTTTTAGTTGAGAGTTATGGGTTAAACTCTTAGGAAACCCTTACGAGACCACACTCGTCCTCATAGGTGATTGTGGGGTTTTGAGGGCTTGTTGTAGCTAAAAACAACCGTGATTCCTACGACAGTGAGTTAGTGTACATTCTTTCTCTCTTTTTTTTTTCTTTGCTTGAATAATTGCGTCATCTTCCCTTATGTTTTGTTGTTTTGCTCAAGGAGGAGCAAAAACTTAACTTGGGGAACTTTTATGAGTGACATTTATGTAACTCTTAGGGAGTAGTTTTAGAGTCATTTTTCGTGCTTGTTTTCTCTTATTTTTCCCTTTTATTCTCTTATTTTCTCATTAACAAAGTTACTAATTTAATTATTTGGTAATTTTAACATGTTTTTGTTTAATTTGTAGATTTTATTAGTTCTTAGTTTATTTTCTAATTGGTTTTCTTCTTGTATAGTTTTATTTACTTTTTAGTTTTAGTTTTAGTTCTCCTATTAATATTTTACTTCATTTATTTTCATAATATTATTTAATTTATTTCTCTCTATTTTTCCTCGGTATTGTGTATAGGTGATGGCCGAGACGTGATTTTTAATGAAGATTGAAAGGTTTACAGATGATTTGATGATGCTAATTTTTGGTGATGATCGAACAGTGGTGATAATTTTACGTTGTTTATGTGCGGTGATGATGAAGAACAGAGCAGCAAAAATAGAAGAAGAAGAAGAAGAAGAAGAGCGTCTGACTTGGTTAGGGATTGTGGGTTTTGTCTTTTTTCTTTTATTTCCTTTTTCTTTTAATTTTCTTTTCTAATTTCTTTCTTTATTCTTTTCTTTTCTTTTCTCTTCTATTATTATTTTCCTTTTCTTATTTCTTTCTTTCCTTATTTTCTTTTTACCTTTCTTTATTTTATTTTTATTTCTATTTTCTTAGCTTTGTATAGATACCCATTTTTGGGGTAATTAGGACCATCAATTATTATTAACTCTCTTAATTAGTTTTAGCTCCCTCTCTCTTTCTCTCTAAGTTTTAGGGTTTAGGGAGGATTAGCCTCCATAGTTAAGATTTTAGAGAGAGAAAGTGAGAATTATTCAATGAGGGATTGAAGATGATGATGATGCAAGAGTGACAATTGTATTAGAGGCTTCAAACATCAATCAATGAGAAATTCTTACCATCTCTTCTCTATCTTTATTGCTTTATTTTGATTTTGCTTTGTTGATTGCTTGTTAATCATGCTTTTACTTGTTGATTTGTTGATTAGCTTGTTGATTGCCATGATTATGGAGTAATCTCTTTTGCTAAGGTTTTGGGGATGGCATAATTGAAGCTTGAGCATGTTTTAGCTATAGGATTTGGTTTGATCATGATTAAAGTCTTTGTATGCTTGATATTCTTCAATTTGCTTGCAAAATGCATGTTATTGGTGAATTGAAGGTGAATTGATCGGATGCGATAGCGAACCTAGCTAGATTCATTGTTGTCTATTGTGCTTGATTGTACCTTCTAATATATGGTTCTAGTGCGATAGCATAGAGGCTATGTTAGGAGAAACCTTTTGACCCCGATAGGTGGTTGGATTGGACCTTAATTCGACATTCAAGTATACTTAGTTTGTGATCATCTCGATTCTATACTTATGCATGTTTGAGTGAAGCTTATACCTATCCATCTCCTTAGTATTTGTCTTAGTCTAGTATAGCCTTGTAGTGTTAGTTGTTATTTCTTGCCCCTAGTCGGCCTAGCTTAGTTGTTGGTAATGTTGGTGGTGATTAGCCGTTCTCCATGGATCGACCCTTGACTTTGCCACTAGACTCGTGTTTAGTGTAGGTTTAGGTTTTAGAAATTTTTGTTTGATTGAAGGTGTTTTAGAATTCAACAACCTAAAATATCCTTCATCAATGGGTTCCAGCGGTTGGGGTTGGGGAGGCAATGCGCCGATGGGGGAAGCGGGCGGCGGCTGCTCATGTTGGATGGGGAAAGGTTGCCGGTGGTGATGGTGTGGTGGTTTGGTTAGTTTTAGGATTTTAATTTTAAATTTTCTTTTTTTTTCAAACCAATTACTTGGGAACACGTGGTAGCGTGGACCCCACTTAATGGATTTTTGGACGGAATCAGTTAAGTGGTGGTAAAATCAAATTTCTTAGATTTCTTGTGGTGTTAAAATAATTTTTTTTATAGTGTTAAAAACCATTTTCATGTTATTTTGTGGTGTTAAAAATCAAATATCTTATACCATAACTAGATTATTACATATTTGTACCAAGTTTAGATCGTATATGTCTTGGATCAGGTTGAGTTTCGAACGGAGGATTCTCGAGTATTGTTCAAGCTCAGATTGTATAAGCCTTCAATTTTGGTTAAGTGTGGATTCAATAAATCTCGGGTTCATGACAAGTTCGGGATTAACATGATTGTTTTGCATAATTGTGAAATGAATTATCTACATAAGATTGGTTTCCCAAACGATTTCAATTATGTTTACTTAGGCTTGATTAATAACGAGGTAGTTTAATTTACGAGTTTGGATTAATTATGGTTAATTTTTGATAACTGATAGAATCGAGTCAGATTACCAACAATTCGAGACTTAGTTCGAGTATAGAATGTTGCTGATTGAATCAGATATTCAATCTTATTGTATAGGGTTGAATATAAACTCGAGTTATAATCGGATCCCATTTTATGTTAATAGTGTCGATTGTAGTTTCTCTTTAGTCAATCAGGTTTTGAATTTTTATTGATCAAATGCAAGTTTATATCAGTTCAGTTCGATTTGGTCCCTGCATATCATATCCAAATCGAATCTGGACCTTGAGGATCGGGTATATGCTCAGTTAATTGGTTAAATTGATTGTCAGGTTCACATCGAATTGGTTCTTGTCAATTTCAGGATCCAAATTCTTCATATATATTTGGGTTGGATTTGGTTGATTTCGATCAATTATACAAGTTGGATTAGTATTTGACAACTCTAAGGTCCGTTTTGTTCAATGTATAATATTTTCATGGACAATCATCCCCCCCCCCCTCTTTCTCTCATTTCCTTCATTTGGTATGTGAAGGGATAAAAAATAATTTTTCCAATAGTGAAAAATTACATGCTTTTTGGTAGATAATTTTCTACAAAATAAAGGAAGTCACATTCCTCCCTTCTCTGTACCTCCCTTTTATCTTCCCCTCATCCATCCTCATATTTTCACTTTTATTTTAATAATTTTTCTATAACTTTTCTTGGAGGATGAAAACTAATTTTCAATTGTGATTTTATTTGAAAATATATTTTTCTTGAAAACTAGTTTGTCATTGTAAAATTTTACATCAAACCTTTCTCAAAAAAATAAAAAAAAATAAATAAAAAAAAAATTACATCAAACCAAACGGATACTAGACTTATAAAAAAGAACAAGAGGGAGTACAAAAAGGGGTGTCAATTTCTTGTACAACAAGGCGGCCCAAAACTAAAAAGCAACATATAACCAAAGCAATCAATTTATGCATCTCAGTAACACAGAACAAGAACAACAACAACAACACAGAAAAAACTCGAGCTAATTGAAGAAGTCCAACAATGGAGGAAGGAACAAAGGTCATTCCACACCAAATTGGAGGAATCCACAACGATGCTCTTCGATTCGGCATCCATGGCGTCAAGAGCGAGATTCTCGAAGCTCATCCTCTACAATCCGCTGTTCTTAAAGTACTTTTTCTCTCTCTTCATTTTTATCTATCCTTCTCTTTCTCTCTCCTCTGATACTGATGATTATTTCATTGATTTAGGCGGAGAAAACTCAGCAAGAGATGAAGAGGAAGATTCTTGCTAACACTTATGGTTCCGCTCTTCCTCTTAAGATGGACCTCGATCGCCAAATTCTTTCTAGGTTTTTTTCTGATTAGTTTTCTATTGATTATTTATTGGTGTTATTGTTGTTTAATGCGATTCAATTTTTGGTTTTGTGATTGTTGCAAATTGAATTTGTGAAAAACCCTAATTTATATCAATTTCGGGCGTTAAGATGCTGAATTTGTTCATTTTGCTTAACTAAGGATTGTGGGCGTCTATTTAGGGACTGAATTATTGATAGAGGTGGAGAGGATGTTTATTCGTAGTTTACTGCACTCAAATTTGTTCATAAAGTGATGGGTTTATGTGATGAGGAGTTCGGGTGGATTTTTGTGATGGAAGCGGGGTTTTCGATAAGTTCCGTAAGTTAGGAATTGGATAATCAGAAATGTTGTGAAAATTATGTGATATCTTGGTTACTGTTGTTGGGTTTAGACTGGCAAGTGAATCTGCAACAGCTATATGAGGTAATATTAAGCAGATTATTGTTAAGTGATATATTTTGTGGGTTCGAATTTGGTAAATTAAGGTTAAAACTTGAAAGCCTAGAACTGTTGCATTTCAGTTGATCTATCAGGTGACTATGCCTTATTGAATGGAAATATGAGAGTTGGAAAATGGAAATTGGATAGTTGAGATCGCAGCTAACGAAGTATGCTTGTTGGGATTACCACTGATCCTTTTGGGCTGGCTATCAGTGTCAGGAAGGTTAGATTAGAAGTCTATGTATCTTTGGGTAGGTGTTGTGAGAGAGAAAGAGGACTCAAAGTTCCGCAAGTGTGTTGTGAGCCAAGTTGCTAATAGTCAATAAAATAAACCTTGTTTGAAACAAATTTTTAGTAAAATCAATCTACAGATGTTACTAGTATGGGATATTTGCCAGAGATTAATACTTAAGTAGTTGACAATGGGTACTCAATACATAACTAGGTTTGGAGAAATTATTGCTTTATCTAGGACTATTGCTCCTTCTTTTCATGTTAATTAGTACCACGTCCTTTGAAGAAAAGTTGCTAACCACTGTTGTGAGGAAAAGGGGCATGAGCCGAACATTGGTTGAATATTAGGAGTAGTAGTTTCTTTCTGATGCCCCATTTTTTTAATTTTTAGTTTCCTAAGTGTATAAGCTGGATTCTAAATGTTTTTTCAGTCATTTGAGCCAAACATTGGATAAATATTAGGAGAGGTTTCTTTGATTGCTTGCACTCTAAGTGGTTTAATTGCTAGAACGGTCCAAAGTTTGAATTATAATTTTTATATGTATGGAGAAAAGGAACCACTGTAGCTTACTGTTTTAACTTACAGTTTACTCTGAATTTCATATCCCAAATTTTCTGCTTTAATACCCATGGGTTGGGGAAGCATATTCATGTGTTGTTTATCAGTATCTATTGCATTTATATCTTGGACTATTGTCTTGCATGTCGGTAGAGACCCATCATGGATTAGGTAAGTCGTGTATATTCTTCGACCTCTCTATATCCATGCTAGGTTGTTCATGCTGTTCCTGTGTTTTACTGGTCTTTAATTCTGGACAAATATATATCTTTAACAAGTGTCGTAATTTAATTTGTGAAAGATATAACAATTGTAGTGCTAAGCATTATTGTGACTCCAATCTGACTTACCATTTTTCTTTTGCTTCGTTTTCTATGCTTTAGGCACAATGCTTCACTAATATATGAGTTTTAGTTGCTATTCTTTGACTTGCATGTGCTAAAAAAGGGATCTGGTACGAAACTGATCTGAGTTCAGCTGATCATGTTATCCTTATTGTTTTGCAGGTTCCAGAGGCCTCCTGGACCGATATCATCCTCTATGCTAGGGTTGGAGGCAGTGACAGGAACTTTAGATGATATTGGTTTCGAAGATTATCTGAATGGTAAAAAAAACACCGTATTTTTTTTTGTTTTTTTTTTACAAAATATATGCTTCTCTTACTTGCCCAAACCAAGATATAGGCAGCAGAACTAATAGTTTACGTATTTGCGTTGATTTTCCTCTTTGTACTTTGGATGCAACTGATATTTGCAATATTTAACTACAATCTTACCCGGTTTTATATGTTACTGATGGCACCCACCCGCTTGATCTTTGATCACAGTACATTCACTACAAGTCGATAGCATATTAGTATGAGTAATTGATAGTTTGAGCTATTTGCTGGTCTCATTTCTTGTTCTGTTGCAGATCCACGTGATTCAGAATCGCTCCGAGTTCCAGACATGCATCATGGCATGGAAGTTCGTCTAGGCCTTTCTAAAGGACCAGTTGGTCCCTCTTTCTTCTGATTGGCTACTATTGTTGCTGAAGATGTTCTCAAATAGTTGGAAATGGATGTATGAACGATCTTGCAGTTATTTCCTTAGACATCTAATCTAGTGAGACTTTTTGTTATGGAAATATGTCAGCTTGATCTAATGGAAGTATGAACGATCTTACAATTAAATTTGTTATGTTTGCCAATAGTTGACGCAGTTTTCCTCTTTTTACATGCTTATTAATTTTTGATATATATTTATGATGCTATTGGCTTTCCTAGCATAAACACAAGTTGGTTGTCTGAATTTAATGTCTTTGTTGATTTTGTTTTCCTTCTTATATGCTTATTAGGAAATGAGACTCTTTCTGTTAATCAAGGACCTTGTGAAAAGAGACTCAGTTCCCATCACAAATATCAAGTTTTAGTCACTGACTCACTGTCCATCTCGAGGTTTCCAAATAATATGGCAAGTATGGGTCCAAAGTAAAGATCCAATTGGTTTTCGAGTGCCTTCTTTCTACTGGTTAATTGGCAAAACATGTCTGGGATTGTTGGTGTGTTGCCCATTTTTGGTCCATCATATGTCTTTCTTTTTTTCCCGTCTGGTTTGTGATTTTGGTTTGGTGTGTAATTTATTGTTGTTTTTTTGTTTCTTTTAGTCTTGTTAGGGTGTAATTTGCTTCTCGTTTAATGAACTCTTTGTCAAAAAAAAAAAGAGAAGAAAAAAATCTCCAACCATTGATGAAGATTCTAGTGGACAAGTTTTCTTGAGTTGATGCTTGATGGTCTTAATATCTATTAAAAAAAAATCCTAATATTATATCACTAATAAATAAAGTTGGTCTTGCAGCCAGACTACGATACATCGACATTTAGCATTTCAGTTTTTTGCCAAGTGTCGCGCCACGTAGGCGACAAATATGTATTATTGTGACATATAGGATGCTAAGTAAGTGAACTTTGGATAGATTTTTTACAATAAAAATGTTGTTTAGAGTTTTATTAACAATATACGTCTAATATTTATACAAAATTAATCATAATTTTAATAAATATCCTAGAACTCGGTTATATTTCCATCATAAAATTCGTTTTAAAAGTTCTTCAAAATAAGATTCATTATAATATATTTAATTTATTTAGAAAAAATAGAGAAGTAGTAAAAATAAGTTTTAAATAGTAAAAAAAAAATTTAGTTTGGTAAAAATACCTGCAGTTTAGTAAAAATAATTTGAGTTCAATAAAAACAATTTCAAGTCAATAGTAACATAGATATCTATTTACAAACAAAACTACAAAAGTACACTACTATATGAATAAGTGGTATGATATTGTATGTCTAAATATCATGCATTAACAAAAGAATTATAAGATTGTATTTAATAAAAGTTTATCATAAAATTTAATCAACAATCTGGGCATCACTCGCGCACAAAACTAGTATATATATATAGGAGTTGGATCATGTGAAAACCAACCTTAAGTTAAAAACTGAAAATACAATCTTGACCGTAGATTCAAACTCATCTTATCCTGGATCTTCAATAGCTCAAAAGTTCAGTGAAGTATAGAATCGACTTGGCAAATATCAAAACGTCTATATTAGATCGAGTGATGTTTGCTTGAGCCAAGAATGATCATCTTAAAGTTATGAAATTGGAATTTCATAATCAACTCCACAAAGAATATAGTATATCTTGACGGAGACCTCGAAGCCATTTGGAAATGACTCGAACGATGATGATCACATCCCTTCCTATAACGTTCTTAGAGATATGCACAAATGACTAATGTTACACTAAACAAAATTGTCGAAGCTAAGAAAAGACACCATATTCAGTTATAGATAGAAATAGTTTCTTGCGTCTTTTCAAGTATATGTCTAGGGCTCTTAGCCTCAATAGGAGCTCATTGGCACAGTGGGAGCTAAGTAGCTCCAATGGGAGCTAACTGTTTGTTTCGCAATGAACTTTTACCTAAAGACAATATATACAAGTCTCTTCGTAAGCATTCAAGTGAGACTAGGGGAATTACTTCCACAACCAAATTGAGAACATAGTACTTGTTGCTCTCAGAGGTGTCTTTCTGGAAAGTAACACATTTCCAAAACGACAAGTGGGAGGAAAATGAACTCGATGACCATCGAAACGAGCAACAAACTAGAACTGAGAATCTCGGAAGACTTTAGAAGGGCTTCATGAGATTGATTATTGATCAAGAATACTCAAGGACTTTACAAGTGCCTTAAGAGAGAATTCATTACTCACAGAAACTCTAGAAGTGTTGGAGTAAGATCAATATAATCAAAGGGCTTTAGAAGCACCTTGAGACTCAGTGTTTGATGCAATTACCCCGTATAGGTATAGAATTCACCAAAAGGCTTAACTTAAATCCTGTAAAGTTTCTATTAAGTTAGAAATGTACCTAAGACTTACAAGTGTACTATTTATTATTGAATAGCAAGGGAATAGTGTCTTGTAAGATATCTACGACAAATTTGAATTGCGAAAATGGTTAGAGACTAAAAAATCCGAAACAGACTCCATGTTTGAAACTTGATTAATTTGAATGAAGGGTAAAGACCCATCAATCACAAAAATAAATATGGAAATGTATTTGAATACATAGCTAGATTGGTTGAAAAGGTTACAATTAAATTCACGGGATTTAATAAAATCTATTCACTAATCAGAATGCTTAAGTCTTTTCGTGATTATTCTAGCAAAATTGCGCATATGAAATATATCAAAATAGATATCGAAACCGCCTTCCTAAAAATGGGATTTTGGAAAAGACTATGTATATAGTCTAAGAGTTTTGTAAATCTAACTAATGCTAGATTTGAAAGCAAGCTCAAGAAATCCATTGGTGGATTGAGGGAAGCATGTGGGAATTGGAACAGGTTTTCTCATAAAGATAATATAAGGTTTGGCTTGTTGAGAAACATGGAAATTCTTTGAATAAAGAAGTTTAGTGGGAGCTAAAGTCAATTTTGTAAGGTCTAATAAGAAGTTTACAAACTCTGTTGTAAAATAACTATCAAATGCTAAATACTTAGAGTTGAAAGAATTTTTCAATAATGGACCAATTAAGCTAAGACAGCACTTAGTACGTAGTGGGAATTAAGATCTATTAAATAGACTTAATGAAACGTTTGAACGGGTAAAGGAATTTACCGTGTTAAACATGAAGGACCTGAAAAGGCTTTCGACCCATATGTATAAAACTAACAAAATGTTTGAACTAAGTATGAGCTAGGCAAATACTAAGTCAAACAAGAAAGACTCTAGTAGAGAATTCCAACCGTATCATATAACAAACAGTTTAGCAAGACTTAGAAAAAGTCACATGAATGGGATGAAATTGGGAATATTTCAGCAATTGAATCCATCATGTATGCTACGATATGAAATTGTCACATGACCTGCATGCTTAGAGCATGACAAGTATAAAATACCGATCGACTTGAATCTAAGCAATGGATCGTTAGATTATGATCAAGAACATCCAAAGTACTTGGTTAAGTAAGAGAATGAGTTCTTAATGCGCGGAAACAAATATAATTTGAGTATTGATGTTACAAACACAAACTAACAAGGATAAGATCCTAACGAGCAGGACCTTAGATACGTTGTGGCTTGAAAATGGCAACATGGACTTATATCCATGTGTATTGTGCGGAAATTTCAGGTAAAATTCCATAATCACAAATGATCCCAAATCATTGTGAACTGATTGGAGTAAAATCCAAGCAAAGCATCATTAGAAAATCTACTGATATATATGTTGAGAACATTGTTGCCGTAAAGGCAATAAAAGAGATGTTGTTCAATAGATAGTTCCTTGTTGAACCTTGATGATTATAGGTTGCCAAGTTGAAGGTCTCAAAACATGAAAATGAGTGGGAGCCAGCACTTGGACAATAAATCCTAGATCACATGTAATCCATAACACACTCAAATTTTATCATCTTATTATGAAAGTGTTCGATAATGAAGATGCTAAGATTTGCAAAGTAATGATAACTAAACCTATGGAATAAGTGAACCACAACATTCACAATTGCATAACAGAAATCAAGCATATTTGATATGGGTGTGATTTCTATAAATGTTTTATAAATAATATTACTCTTAAAACATTTGGGGAAAACCATTTATCATAAGATGAAACGTTGAAAAGTTTCGTAGTG
This sequence comes from Chenopodium quinoa, assembly GCF_001683475.1. Lineage (NCBI taxonomy): Eukaryota > Viridiplantae > Streptophyta > Magnoliopsida > Caryophyllales > Amaranthaceae > Chenopodium > Chenopodium quinoa. The sequence continues at coordinate 2,090,503 of NW_018743218.1, forward strand.
GAATAAAATTTTAATAATTCCATAAACTATTTAATTGTGGTTTAGAATTAAATAATGAGTCCATTCAATTTGACGATATTCAAAATAGTGTATCAAGACAATGTTTTGGATAAAGAAACACCTATTAAGTGAACATTGAATATCATATCGAAACTATCCCTAATCAAGGTCATTTGAAAGTTGGAAAACTAATGACCGCGCGAGATTAGTGTGTAGTATGATCTATAGCACCGTTTCTTGTGCTACAAGGACAAGATTTCCATAAATCATTTGCACTTGTATTAGTTTGGAACTATATCGGATCGACCTATGAGAGTACTTTAAGATATTTAACAGTCGTCATAAGTATATTACTCATTATAGCTATCGGAACCTCTTTCCTCGACCATGAGTATTGTTAGTTCTCTTGTTTGAGTACTAGTCCGTTTTGATGTTGTCAAACGTCTGCCGTACAAGACTGGGAATGTCCCCTTGTTAATAGTAGGGAATATGTGTTTTTTGTTTACAAGGCCTCTCGAAGAGTAAGACTGTCAAAATGCATGGACGTGCTCAGATGGATTTTAGAAATCATCTGCTTATTGACAGTCGAACTCGGAAATCGAGAAACACTTCTGGACGTAATAAGGACGACGAATAATCTTACCTTATAGTTCATGAAGAGGCATTAAGTGACATAGGAAAATAGGCTATACACAAACAGCACACTTGTCCAAAAGGACAAGTGGGAGATTGAAAAGAATGGTGTCCTTCGAACAAGTGTATTATTCCGATAGAGGGTTCAGAACTAATTAGAAAAGCTAATTATTTAGTGAGGTCAAGTGATCGAAATGCCTAGCTGGAGGCCACTTCCAATCAGTAATATTAATGTATAATTAATATTACAGCTTGCTCTTAACTGAACCCTTTGGGTCACACCCAATCCTGTAACCGAACCAAGGAGACAAATTAATCCAAAGGATTAAATGAGTCGATAGAGATTTTACGAACTAAGACGTCGGATTCCGAGCTTCGAGCGTCGAACGTCGAGTTAATTTATGCAATCAAAGAGACGAGAAAATTAGTCAAACAACAAGTTATAATGCATAGCTCTAGCCATGCGAGGGCTAGGGCAATGTGGCTAGCAAGGGCTGCTAGCACACAAGGCAATGGCCGCAAGCCCAACAGCAACATGTGCGTGCTAGCTAAGAAGTCGCGCCATGTTGAGCTAGCTAGCAGCGCTAGCAAGGCCAACAGCTAGCAAGCTCCCTAGGCCTCGCTAGCTGCTGCTAGCGCTAGCACGCACAGTAGCCCACAAGCATGCGAAGCTTGCAGGGCATGCGCACAGTGGTTGGGCCTCGCTTGCTCGGCAATCTGAGCACAAGGGCTGCTAGAGTGGCACACCTTGTAGCTCAAGGATAGGCGGCCAGCTGGTCGTTTCCTATTGGGGCCGGTCTGAGTGAGGAGTTTGGCTTGGGAAGCAAGGGAAGGGTGGTCCTTCCCTTGTGGTCCTCATCTATTCCCTTGCTCTCTTTGTGACACTTGTTGTTTGCTAATTGAATTGTAATTTTATTTTAATTTAGAATTAAATTAATACATTCATTTTCACATTTCACCAACTCTCCCACATGGAAAGTTGATGGAAACTCTTGGGAGCATTTCCTTGTAAATACCCACTTGGGTATTGGGAATACTCACTTGAGTAGAATTCAAAAGGAATCTCCCAAAGAGTGAGAAAGCCTTAAGTTCGTAAAACTCTAGTAATTTTGGTCTAGCCCCGTCTAAGCTACGGGGTATGGGCTGGTTCGGTGATCGAGTGCGTGAGACGTTAGAGGTCTTGCATTTGTGGGGCTTGAAGTTTTCCAAGTCCGAGCTCGAGTTACGAGCGAAGCACGCGTCAAGGGTGAGCTTCTTTCTCTCTCTTCTCTTTATGTGTTTATGTTTTTCCTTATTTGCATGCTATTTTGTTATGTTGTAATTATTATGCATGCGATCCATTTTGCGGGTTTTGTTTCCGCGCAGTGTCGAATACCGCAACAATTTTTCTCAAGCTTGTATGTTTTAATCATATTTTCCGAGCAAAGTTTCAAACTCTTCTCTTGTTACACAACCAGATAGGCACTTGTCGAATTCATCTTTGAAAGTTGTGTCCCTTTTTAGGGCTCTAAACCTCGACACTGCATTCTCAATCAAGTGTCAAATGCAAATCCTGTGTCTTGAGTGAGGGAATACCTGCATAGATTAACTTGTTAGGTTTTTTCATATAATAGGGACATAAGTATTTTACATGATATAATAGAGACATTAGTATTTACCCTTTGAGTTGCTATTGACATTGCCAAGTCTTGGTATGTAAATATAGAACCATCCCACCCATAGATTTCTTAAAAGTGTCCAACAACCACTCAAATGTATCGTCTGTTTCATCAGCGATAAACACACAGCCGAACATCACATTCAACCAATGATTGTTGATACCAACTATTGGAGCACAAATCAAGTTATATTTGTTTGTTCTATAAGTGGTATAAAAAATAGTTACATCCCCATAGATGCTATAGTCTTCTCACATTTCTGAGTCCCTCCAAAAAATTGATGTAAGTTTGCTTGAATTATCTCCACCGCCTAATTTGAATCTGAAAAAGAAATATGGTTCTTTTGCTTGTTTTTGGTATAGCATTTCTATTACTGTCTGTGCATCACCTCCTTCAATTTCTTTCATTTCCTTCCTTGTTATATAGTTGAAGTGATCTTTCATTGTGTGTGCTAACACATTTTCACCACCAGCTTCATGAGACATTAGACGATAAGATTCTGCTGGCTTTAATCCACTCTCTACCATTAGGTCTATAACTTGTGCCTTTTCTTTTGTTATTTTTCTTTCTGACCTATGTAGATGCTGGCATTCTGGTCTTTTCCTTTGAAAAAACAAAGTATTTTTTTTCCTTTGATCGTTTTGGGTTCTCCTTGTGTGTATCTGGTTGTTGATTGTCATATCCAAATCCAGTAGCAAAAGCATGTTTTTTATATATTTCATCCAAAGTGTCTGCAATATAAGCCAACAAGGCATCCACTGTAGTCCTGTTCATGTTGGTTATCATATTTACTTTCTTTCTGTTAGTGTGCTTTTACTTGATTCTACAAGAAAAAACAATATCAAAAAGTGAGTATGCTTAATATGTGGGTCTAGGGTAATATAATTAAATCTGCAGTTTTATAGGTGTTACGAATTAATATAATGGGGGTTACATGTTTAGCATTATGGGGGTTACTTACTAAATTAGCATAATAGAAGTAAAGTGTGTAATATAATGCATATTACTTATTAATTTAATCTGGGGTTTTTAGTTGGTTTTATAAGGGTTACTTAGTGTAATAGGGCTTCCTTGTTGAGAAGGGTTACTTTTATAGTATAATGGGGGTTACTTGTATGGTATAATGGAGGTTACTTTTATATTAATATGAGGTGTTATCTGTATTTAATAATAGCTGTTATCTGCATAGTATGATAGGGGTTACTTTAATGTATATGAGGAGTTACTTTTATATATATGAGGAGTAACCTGTATAGTATTTACAGGGGTTACATGTTACCAATGGTTTATCTGTATAGTGTTACCTGCATAGAGTAATAGGGGTTACTTTTATATATATGAAGGATTATCTATATAGTATACTAGGGGTTATTATATGTTTGGTTATTGACTTTTATACAATAAGGGTTACCTGCATAGTACCATATTGGTTACCTACATAATACAATAGGGGGTACTTTTATAGGGGTTACTTTTATATGTAAGAGGATTACCTGCATAGTGTAATAGGGGTTACTTTTTATATACATGACTAATACGAGGGGTTATTTGTATAGTATATTGCATGTTACTTGTATGCAATAGGGGTTACTTGCATAGTATAATAGGTGTTACCCGTATAACATACTAGGGGTACTTGTTACAAAGTGGTTAATTTTATAGTAAAATAGGGGTTACTTTTATACGTAACAACGATTACCTGCATAGCTTAATAGGGGTTATTTTAATTCAAAGTGGTGGTTACTTATATAGTATAATAGAGGTTACTTGTTTAATATAATCTAGGTTACTTATATACAGAATTATAAAAACAAATGATTGTTGCCTTGTAATTCATTGTTGTTTCTGTTATCTATATCCAGATTCATTAATGAATCACCTATTTGTTCGATCTCCATAGATTCTTGTGAATCTGGACTGATACAGGTTGAAAAATTTCTGATTATTCAGGTGGAAAAATTTCTGATCCTTCAGCCATGAAAGCTTCGAGTATAAAGATCTGGAAGAAAAAAAATTAATTTATGGTTGATGAAAATTTTCAAAATTTGTGTGTTTGTGCAACTTGATCTGTAAATTTTTAGATGTTGATGGCGGCTTTTGTTTAGGGATTTGTGCAATTGTGGGCTTTTTATTAAGTCAGCACGTGTTTTTCTTTGGCAAGTGAATCCCGTTATTTTTGGCAAATGAATCCCGTTATTTTCTGGTATGGTAGCTGGCCACATGGTGTGGCCAGCCATATCAGAGACCTTATTAATTGATATACTACATACAAGAAATAAAATAATAAATTTTATCACATAAATACAAAAAATATTTTAATTTAAAATATACAAACAGGGCTTCATCTAGTTCTTAATATAACCGACTCAAACGAACCTGACTTAGTCACCTGAATTACCTCTTAATGACCCATCATATTGTAGAGAACACTAGCAATAAAAAATAAAAAATAAAAAAAATAAAAAAAAAAAAAAGATAGGTAACCCTAAGATTTTAAATTAAAGGGATTACCATTGATTTGTTGTTGGTGGAAGCCCCAAGAAAACTATGACCTTGTCATGGAAAAAAGAGATGAGAAAAAAGAGAGGATACATAGCAGGGATACCTAGTCATGGAATTTCATTTTAATTACAATTACATCAATGGAAAAACAAAAGGGTTCAATGGGATCCAAACCAATTTCAACGACTATAGTCTCATAATTCCTTAATTCTTTTCTAGTTGATACATTTATTTTACCATGTTAGTCAATACACAACTTTTACGATTAAAATCTTTATTTATCAACGACTAATAATTATAAAAAAAGATCATACATAATATTATGGCTTGAAACAATTCTAATCAAACCTTACATAACTATATTTTATCTTAATTATAAATCACAAAAGAGTTTGTGCATATTTTGAAGTCTGAATAGTATCAAAAGTCAAAATATATCAACTAAAAAGTTACGCAAGAGCCAAGAAGTATACCATAGCACAAGATAAACAGGTCGAGACACATAAGAAACCATTCTAAAACAGACTAACATCGGAGAGTCTGAGAGAGAATGGCTCAGCTTGTAACTGAGATCTAAAACAGAACATTGAACACCCAGCTTTACAAGAACACAAAAAGCGCCTGATTAGGGGATATTTTGATGCTGATTAGACAATAAACTCATTCTGGACATTTTGATGCTGACAACCCTCTCAATAACTGCAAACAGACTAATGAAATGAAAATTTCAAAGTCGGGGGATAGGAGAGAGTGTCAGTTGGCGAATGTCTAAGCGTTGTTAGGTTTGCAACGCAGAAAACTTCTCATATTAAGAGCTTATGAAAGGCAAATTTTATAGTAAACAATCTGTGAATCTTACCAGAAATTCATGTCAATTAATGAGGAATAATGATTATACAACCGTCAAATGTTAGATTTTAAAGATTACACAAATGTACAGTTTCAGATATATATAGATTCTAAGCTTATGTACAGAATTCACAATAGATGAATAGATGCGTCAGACAAACTAAGTCAGCAGTTTATTTACATGTAGTGCCACTGCCAAAATACCTTCTGCACTATCCCTCCACCACTTCTGACAGCAAGATGGAGTGTATCGGAAGCAGGAGGAACACCCCAAAGTAGTGGCACCGCAACAGTCATACTCAGCTTCTCCTGTAATCCACCCTTTGTTGCTTTCTCAGCGACAACAACCTACACCGTCCAGTTCTCTTCATCACATATATAAACTTTAAAAGTGCAGTATGCATCGTATACATATTATCATTCTTAGCAGGATTACAAACTTGAAACCATGTCTCGCAGGGGTACTATCATACATCATATTAAGAAAATTTTATAAATAGCATCACAATATATCCAACAAGAAAACAAAATGTCATTTTTGACATTTTTATACAAAGACACAAAGTGATATTGACAGCCATGTACATGGAAGTAATTTGCAAATTCTGCAACTAAATTTTCCAGTGAGGATGCTACATACTTCCTCTGCTTTTATTTAGTTTCAACTATTAGGTTTGGAAGGTGTGGAGAACGGTTCAAGGCATAAGGATGCATAGCTTTGGAGTTAAGCTATGTATTGATTGCTTGGTGCTAAGCAACGATGGATGGCAAAGGGCTGACTTGAAATGAGCATATCTCAAAATCTAGAAATGATTTTGAAATGATTCAAATTCGAGGTGACAGCTTGTCTCAAGATCTTACCAATGACTGGTCAAAAGCTTGATTTGAACAAGAAACGAGAAAGTTATGACCATTTTACGAAGAGCTATCTCCCTGCTAGAAAGTTCGTCCAAACCTGGTGATGGTTTGCCCGAGCTCAAAGGGAAAATGACTCGGAAGTCACTGGAAAAAGATTCGGCCAAACCTGCTTACTGGTTTGCCCGAATCAAGCCAGGTTCTTCCAAACCAAGGGTGGGTTCGCCGGCGAACCTGCCCCTGTTTTCTACGGTTTTGCGATTTAAGTGGCGTGGCTTATCAATGACCATAGGATTGTTTAATGATGCCTTGCAATATATATACTCATGTTTAGTCATTGTATTAGAGTGATGATGGAGAAAGATGTAGAGAGAGAGTACCTCAAATGTAAAACCCCTAACACTTAGGGTTTGAGTGTGGGAAAGGATGTATTTGGGATGGGAGCTTTCGTGGTACTTAGATATATATCTTATAAACTACATTATTCTTCACCAAAGATTACTCTACAGTGCATTGGTGGGTTCTTCTCCCGGTTTTCGGGTTTACTGCGGTAAATTCTCCTTGTTTTGTTGTTTACTTGTTTTCCTTCTTCGTTATTGTTAATTATCGCTAATCGCATAAAACTAGCACAATCACGTATTCCCTTACAACAACAGTTCTATACTCAAGTTTTTGATGCATGAATTAAATTGTTATTTTTTTAATTATCAATGAAAAAATAATACTCCCTCTATTTCGTATTAAACATAACACTTTTCATTTTCATCCGTTTTTGATTAACTGCAATACATCTTTATATTGTAAGATCCCACTACTTTTATTATTTCTCTTTCCTACTAATACTAGATGCACTAATACTTGGTATTTTTCAAATTCTCTCCGCCAACAACCCCACTTTTTTTTTTATTATTATTATTTCTCTCCTATCAACAATTAAATTTACCCAAACTATATATATAAGTGTCTCCACCCTATAATTTTCCTAAGACTTTGTAAGATGCCTACAATTGCAATTAATCCAAAATGAAGGGAAGTAATAAGTTGATATATTGAATATATAAATCCCATAGGACTGCTTTTTCTTAAATATAAATCACTAATGATTGTCTAAGTAAAATATAAGAATAGTGCAAAAGGCGAAGCATTGCATCTATTAAGTCCTGGGAAAATTGGAGCAAGTAATTTGTAGCTCAGAAGATCTATATCTAAAAGACCAATTTTACAATGCTTGTTTCTGTCTAAGAAAAGAGCTTTTCAATAGATAACGGGTTCAAAGTGATTAAGGTAAATGCAAACAAGACATACTTTAGCTTAAAGGTTAGAATTTGTTATGTGTAAGAACTTCTTTGTGAGTGTATCCCTTTAATTTTTTGGTTCTTTTGGTGTGGAATTATTTGTAAACATCTTAAACAATCACGTAATCATGCCATTAGAAGCTGCTCAAAGATTTAACGTGTGCATCAAAATTTTACAGCATGAAACTTTGAATTCTGAGCAGCTAAATTAAAAATTAATAGAACAGGTTCTACTGTTACATACCTCTCCACCTTGCTCCAGGACACTGTCCTCAACAACATCACTAAGCATCTCAATTGAACGACAAAAGCCAACGATGCAAAGCCTTCTACCCATATCAAGCCCCTGACAAATTTAATTACAAAAGCATCATTCAAGTACAACATAATCGCATTGAAAAATTAACAGCAGGTCACAGTTCAACAGCTAATTGTAGCTATCTACAGTCCTCACATTTGTTGCTGCAATATCAAAAAGTGCACCCAGACAAAGGCTTTGGTTTGGATCCATGTAATCACTCTCCTGAAAGCGCTGATACCTCGAAGGAACTTTCACCTTACCCTGCTTCTACATTATGAAACCGCAATTTTAGCAGCTTACCAAGTCAATCATTCAAAGCCTTAATCCCATATATATAACTTTCACCATAGCAGCTTAGCAGGTAATAACTAATAATATACTTCCTCTGTTCCACAAATATCGCAATAACAATGAAATTACGCATTCCAAGGCACATTTTGTATGTTAATATTTATAATTATATAAGAGTAAAAATTATAAAAAGTTGATATTGTGAAAGTATTTTACAAGACGAATCTAATAAGACCCCACATGATTATATATGAATTTACGTATAAATCATAATTTGTGGTCAAACAAGCATGATGAATAATGCAAAAGTCAAAAGTCCAGTTGTTGCAATATTACTAGAACGGAGAAAGTATGACACTGAAGTGAGAGAAGACATCAATAAATGGTAATCTTGGTGAATGCCACAAATAGCAAATTTCAATAGCAACAATGGCCACAGATACAAGTCATGATGATACCAAATCTGTATTGATTTAGAAGACTGCCTTAAGGTTGGTTAGTAAGGCATAGATTTTAGTATGTCTGACTACGAGGCCCTCTCACAAATCTAGCTAGCGTGGGGCTCTTTTGGATGAGAAGGAGGTCAAGCCCTTGGGGCAACCCCTGCAATGAAAGCAGCAAATTGAGCCATCATACATGCATGCCACCAAGTGCCACCTTCACAACTCACTAGTACTCCCTCCATGCACGACTTTATGCACGACTTTTTACACTGTTCACATATTCCACTTTGACCAATTTTGGTGACTTATACGTTTCAATATATAGTTTTCAAATATCAACTTTTTATGATTCATACTTATTGATAATTAAAAATATTATAGGTCAAACTTCTGCATTGGCAATTTGGCATACTCGGCAAATTAAATTGGGGACACTTAATTAAGACCCTTTATGAAAATTGATAATGCATAAAAATTGTATTTTGGTCCTCATAACTTTAACCAACATCGTTAGCTAAGATTTTACCTATATATTGCATATGCTCGGTATAATAAAGTTAACTCATCATCAAGTTTTAGTTTTAGTATAATTTAGCTTTGGGAAATTCTACACGTTGACCTCCAAATTTCAAGTTTTCTATGTGGTGGCAGGGCTAAAAGAACATTTTACAAAGCGATTCCCAACTTTAACAAATTCTATATAATGACCCTTTTTCATTAATTAGTGGCTAACCCAAATTGATGGCTAACCAATGTTGACTTATAGTAAGGATTTTTTTTTTTTTTAATATTTAAATAATTTTATTAAAAAAAAAAAAAGTTAACTCTCCCCACCAACCCAGCCACGCACCCTCTTCCCCTCCCTTGCCATTAGCCTTCCCCTCCCCACCAACCCATGTACTATGTCTTTGAATCACATGAATCTTCGCTGCGACTTGAGGGATCGACATTGGAAGGCATCCATGATTCCATGGTGGGTTATCTCCGTCGAAGGAGAGGTAGAGGAGTTGAGTCCAGAGGTGGCGCCACCGCTGGGATAAGAAAGAGGTTGCGGTGGCGGATTTGAAAGGGAGAAGAGAGAGAATTTCGATCAAAAGGGGTGTCTAGAAGTGAGCTTAATCTTTCTACACCATTGTGTTTGAATTGTCATTCCTTGGTTATAATTTCCTTCTCTTGTGGTAAGAGGAAGTTTCAACCATTTTTTGGGATGAAACAGTGAAAGGTTAATGGTAGGGGAGGGGTGGCTGGCTTGTGGGGAAAGGTGTTTTTTTTTTTTATTTTATTTATAAAATTATTTGATTATTAAAAAAAAATTCTAACTTTAAGTCAACATTGGTTAGCCACCAGTTATGGGTTAGCCACTAATTAATGAAATAAATTAGATAGAATTTGTTAAAGTTTGGAATTACTTTGTAGAATGTTTTTTTTAGCCTTGTCACTACATAAAAACTTGAAGCCTGGAGGCCATCATGTAGAATTTCCCTTTAGCTTTTCATACAGTATCATTAGTTGTGTGTTTAACCGATAATATTTTCTAAAAGCTTCAAAGAATCTCCTACTATTCATGCATATTAAAAATCTAGAAAAGAATGAAAATATGTAAAAGTGGAATACTACATAAAAAAACATAAAGATTTAAGGAGCACAATCGTACATGACATTCATAGTGAAACAAAGAGAGTATGTTATTGCTTTAATAGTGGATACTTCATTTTCATTTTGCATCCTTACATCTCTGGTCTTTTGTGATAGAAGCAACTTTACATTTCTTATTTCTTAATAGTAAGTATATAATGTATCATTCATAAGAATTACAAAATATTGTTGTAAATTATCAATTAAAATTTTAAAGTCACATCTCATCCTAAAAGTAACAATAAATTTTATCATAATCGGATCATGTGATACAAAAGGATATACTTTGTAATAAATAGACCAGCTACGACTAATTATTGATCAATTCCAATTATCGTTGTAATTAATTAACAAGACTTCCTTCATTCATGAAAGCTTCAGGCTTAAAAATCATCAATCATAATGATAAACAGTCATTAAAATAAGGTTTGTAAGCTTAAGCATAAAGCCCGACATAATAAAATCTATTCCAACCCAACCACAAGTCAACTTCTTGCTTACTCTGTATCAAACTCATACTAAAATGATCCTCTTGCTACCTAAGTCTTTGGTTAAATACATCATTTTAAATGAAAATAGGAAATCAAGCAAGTCTTTCCCAAAGCAAGGCATACCTCTGATGGAGAAATACGCCGGGGTACCAAAGAACCTCCAAGTTGTATGAGCCCATCTGCAGTGAGCATTGTGATTGTGTCCTCACGAACCCACTGAATACCTATACATTAACTCAAATTTCAACAGAAGTCAGTTTTGAAGTTTGGTAAGTTTCAGAAGTGCTTATATCTGATATATTTCTGGCAAAAAAGGCAATTTTCTGATATATTTCTGGCAAAGAGGGCATTAGACTAAAATACCATAGTACTTATTATACAAAGACAGTATTCTCTTGAGTTATTATTTGAACAGAAAGTACAATATCTTAAATTGGAAACATGGTTAAAAGGATGTTAATCAGACTGCTCAAGGCCAGTAACATTACACAATGCCATTAAAGCAAATATGCAAAGCAGAAGGAAACTACTTTGTATCAGAAAAAAAGGCTAATCCATACAATTTGCAGATGATTATGAGATAAAAACTTTCTGCACAAATGACACTCAAAGCATTATTCCCAGTCTTTAATATCACCAAACCCCCAGTAAATAAGGATAATTGCTCCGAACCATATGAGAATCAGTTCATATATAGAATGAAAGAAGATCAACAGTTACATCATAAAGTCATAAACCTCCAAAACTCATCCTATTTAACAACTATTATTTCAAACACGAGCTCCCTTTTAAGGGCTCCTCTTCTGAGATTAAAAACTAAAATATAAAAAATATAAATAAATAAATAAGCTATATGTGAACAACGTTTTTCCTGCTTAGTCCTGTAAGAGAACAACAATTTACTTGACAAAGAAGATCAAAATGAAGAATAAACATTTACACTTTCAGTAGATGCACTTATATTAACATAGCTGTCTCTGAAATGTAGCTAAAAAATGAGCAATCCCAATTATAACTTTCAAACTAATCACAGCTATTGATAAACTTTATAATTCCAACTATCTGGTCAACCTTCTCAAATCAAGCCCTGTTTTTAACAGCCTGTTAAACCAGTCAAAGCACAACCCCTCCCCATCCCCAATCCCTTCCCACTCCCATTACATCCCTTCTCCATTTCTAGCAAAACATGCCAACCCATTCACTTTGATTTTATTCATTTATTTATTACTTAAATGTAATCTTTAAGGCATTCTTTCCCTCTCCCTCCTCTTTTTTTTTTTCAAACCCTCCCTTGCCACTTACAATAATGCTGTCACCATTCCAGCAACCCGAACTGTTTTTATCATCCCACAATCTTATAAAACTATAAACCAATCATCTTCATCAGATCCATAATCGTGTAACACCGCTGCAAACTGTTGACAGAAAACTGACATCAAGATTCATGATTCTCCAAAACCATCCACCATAATTTAAGAAATTGACACAAACAAAAGAGTCTATCTGGCTGAGACCAAAACATAGGCCTTTTGTGGACATTGGGAGGGGAGACAAAAAGGAGGAGCAAAATTAATTTTTAATGGAGCCATGCAGAAGAGGTGATCTAATGAGGATGGGTTTAGACTTTTAGAGTGAGCATTGGTGAGAGAACGAGTGTTTGATAATAGGTAAAAAAGGTAACCACTAACTAGTAAGATTGGTCTATTTCCAGAATGATGACACACTTGTTAGTGCTGTTTGAGTTAATCAAGATGTAGGATTAGTTTTTGAAAGGCCACTAATGGTTCGGAAAAATTGTCATATTATCCTAAAATGAAACTAGACTACTTTGATCAATTTTAACTTTATTTCAATTGTTATTTTTCACAATTTAGTCAAGAACTACCTCTTGCCCTCTAAAGGATAGGTATCATAAAAGAAAGAACATGTATGGAGCAGAAACATGCATGACGAGCCAACTTTGTAATCTAAAGAAAAAGAAGGAAACGAGAAGCTCGCAAGAAGCGCAAGAAGCAGCTCTCTCTCTCTCTCTCACTCTCTCTCTCATCCCCTATTTGGTAGAGAGTAATAAACAAAGGTAATTTTATGGATTTATAGTGCAATTTGTAAAGAAAGTCTCATGTCAATGTCCATGTCCATGTTAATGCTTATCAACCACGAAATTGACATGAGACTTTCCACACAAAATTGCTCTATAAATCCATAAAATTATACCTCCTCTGTTCCAAATTAGATGATACGTTTTGACCTTTTACACTATTCATAAACTTTACTTTGACTAGCGTTTGTGATTTATAGATATGAAAAAACATAGTCATGTAGGATCTTGTTATAGTTTTTTAATGTGTACATAATTACAATTCAATTTTTAGTTTTTTTTTTTTTTTAATAATAGTATAATTAAAGATATTTTCAATTGAATTTTTTGTATTGCCAAACGTGATAAACAAAACGTGTCATCTAATTTGGAACGAAAGAAATATATGGTTTTATGGACTTATAGTGCAATTTTTTTTTTGAAATGATACTTTTTGATAGTTAAAGAAATTATTGGTCAAAGTTTCACATTGGTATACATGTTTGATCGAACTAAGGCACTTAAAATATTCCCTCCGTTTTTTTTAAATGCATCATTTCCCTTTTATGGATTTTATTTTAAATGCATCACTTCTATATTTGGTAATTTTATACTATATTTTATCATTTTTCTCTCTTACTTTAAACACCACTTAAATTATTTTATCATTTCTCTCTCTTCATGGTCCCTACTTAAATAATAAAAGCATCTACTGTCTCTCACATATTTTCTCTTTCATGATCCCCATCTTACTTTTACTACTACGTATAATAAATTATTCACCCACTTACAATTATATATTAGATGCATATAAAAAAAACAGAGGGAGTAAATAAAAAAGAGAGCTGTATATTTATACATGATGCACCATTTTGTTTTGCGCTATGACACTCTAGATTTCTCCATGGTAGCTAATTGCTAATCTAAACCTTTAGTAAAGAAGAAAGCACCTCATTTCCTATCATGAGATGGACTTTAACAATGTTAGTAGATTGATATCTTCTAACTTAGCTAAAGTCCATCTACAAAAGTTTTACAGCGTAATCCTTTCTTTGTTTCTTAATACATGCAACAATGTTTTTTTTTTTTTCTTTTTTTTTACGGGTAATACATGCAACAAGTTGACTTTATTATACGCTCATTAAAAGTAAACTTGTTGCATGTATTGAGAAACAAAGGAAGTAGAAAAATGGAAAACTTAAACATACATCTATAATCCAAAGTGGAAAAACCATCGATTGTCATGGCTTGCGCACTTACAATCATTGTAACTTTACGCTTAGTTTGGATAACAAAGAAGGAAAGAAATGAAGGGGAGGAAAAGAAGAGGAAAGGGAGGGGAAAGATGAGCTTCATTTTACCTCCAAATCCTCCAACTTTGGAGGGATTATGCTTATTAAAGAGAGAGGGAAATGATCCCTCCTTCAATCCTTTACCTAAACAAGAGAAATTGTCCTCCTCCCTTTCTCTTCCCTTCTCCTCTTCTTTTCCTTCCATTTCTTTCTATTCAAACAAAGTGCTAGTCATTCCACAATATTATTCCGTAATTCATATTTTATGAAAAGTAGGGCAAGTATAAAAGAGGTGAGGACATAATGTGTGAGTGAATATGTCATGATATGTCACACTTCAAGACTTGATATGTCATGATCGAATTGTATATTAGTCCAGCTTGCTGTGAATATGCTAAGCTAAGGAAAGTTCAATTTAAATAGCTAGGCACTAACCATGTTTGGTATAGAGGATTTAGATGTAAAAATATGAAAAGGAGTTACATGGATTTCTAATGTTTAGCTGTAAGAATTACATAGGATTTATAGGTAGGGAAAGGAAGTAATATAATAGCACCAAACACTAGAAGATATAATTATTTTATTCCTCTTATTTTCCCTTCCTTTATAATCCTTGTGATTCCATTACCAAAGAATTTACAAGGCCCCTAACTGTATATTTTTATGCCTTAGCACCAAAATCCAAACAAAAATGTTTTGCTTACCAATATACCTTAATTTCATCCAACGATCATTCAAGTTCAACTTTCCAACAAATTAACCCAACTTATACGGCTTTTATAGCTCGTTTAGGCCCTATTCTTTTCACCTTAAAAAATGATATTTAGTAAAAATAATTTCAGTTCAATAAAAATAAGTTCGATTCAGGAAAAAAATAAATTCAAATTAGTAACTGTAAAGAAGAATTAATAATAGAGAATCTGTAAAAATAATTTCAGTTCAATAAAATTAAGGGATATTCTCAATGGTAACCCCCTACAATTGCTACGCACCAACGGTAACCTCCCTTTTTTGGGATTATACGAAATGACCTTAGTTATCTTTTTTCTCCTAATGATGACATTAATGATGGTGTTTTAACATAAAATTAAACCATGGTTAACCACAATAGCAAATGACAAAAATGCCCCCTTTTATTTACCAGATTTTATTTATAAAAAATAAAAAAATCTACTCTGCCAGCCCCCCAACCCCACAGCCCAACATCCACCACCTCACACTAACCTTCCACCTCCAGCCAACCCCTGCCGCCGAAACCCACTAGCCCCCACCCTAGCTGGTGAACCCACCCAATACATCCATTTCGGCAACCCTACCCGTGAACCCCCACCACCCCAACCACATCCGATGACCCCACTTATTCCGGCGACGATTCTACACGTGAACCCCAGTCCCCCACCCAGCCCCAACCCCTGCCACCTCCCCGCCTCCCATCTCCCGCTGCCGCACCTTTTAAAACGCCTAGCCTGCGCACCTCATCAGCCCCCTTACATCTATCAACTCCTCGCACCCAACCACCGAGCCACATCACACCACAACGCAACAACCTACAGCCGCCCAACCTCCGGCAACCCACACATCACCAATTGCTCCACCAATTCGCCACCTACAGTCGTCAATTCGCCACCAATCAACGCTGGCCACTTCCCAGCTCACCTTAAAACCGTCACCAATTCGAATTTTACCAATTACCACCGTCTTCACCCTAATCTCCCTTTGCAATCAACAATTCAGTCACCATAATTTCGACCACAATGGCAGCTGCTAACATCAATTTAACCCCCACCTAGCCCCTCCCCTGCCTCGTCGACGAATCCCACCCTTTTCCGATTAGGTTTCAGCGAGTGAAGTGAGATTATTGCAGGTGGGTCGACTATGAACACAGTGAATGGGTCGTCTGTGTTCGGCGGTCTAGAGTCTAGGTGGTCGGGTAGTTGGGGTCGCCGGCAGTAAAGGGGAAGGGATATGGCGGTGGTTGGCCGGTGGAGATGGTGGTGTGGATTGATGGTTGTGGTAGTTAATTTTTCTAAATGTTTTTCTTTTTTTCTTTAAAAAAAAATAACTAACCATAGTTAATTTTAATTGACTATTTTATGTTAAAACACCATCATTAATGTCATCTTTAGGAGAAAAAAGAAAAGTAGTGTCATTTTGTATAATCCAAAAAAAAAAGAGGGTTACCATTGGTGCGTAGCAATAATAGGGGGTTACCATTGAGAATATCCCCTAAATTAATTTAACTTCAAAGCAAAAATAATTTCAGTTTAGATTTCACTTCAGCAAAAATAAAGTGAAGATCGAGAACAAAGCCTATATCAATAAAATTATCTTAATCAACCCAGTGATCATTTACGGAGTATTTGACTTCACAATCTCATTTAAGTTTGACTAAGTTCGTCCAAAAAACCACTTAAAGCTGCCAAAACTTTTAAATGATCCAAGTTAATTCCTCTAAATATATTTTGTAGCAAACTAAAACCCAACAGCAATCAGCTTTAAGAGGCCATAATAATTTAATCCATGCCCTTGTACCCTTTTTGGACATATCTGATGCATCATTAGGAAACTAGGTAGCATAAAATATCAAGGACTTTAGGTTCCCCTTTTTGAAATCCCAGTGTTTAGGTACTAATCTAGTCCAAATACTTGTACTCCGCAGTCCGTACTACATATTATTAATCTTAGGCTAATTCATCAAGTAAGGCAGGTTTTTAAGGTATAAAGTTATCTAATGAGTTCAAGTGATTAAGCCAGCCACAAAATTAAACCAAAAAAAAAAACTCATTCATGAAATCATAAGACCACCTCAATGCATAGACAAGCGAGCTTCAAGCTTAAACAAGTACTTGAAATCAATAGAAAGATCAAACTTTCACGGAAGCAGGATCGAGCTAAACAAGCCTAGAAAGCCGAAAATGAACGTGGCAATACATTGCCAAACCCAATTACCTCCTTACATTGAACCTACGCTTAGCATTGTACACGCAAAACTTTAAAGTACATAACTTCTGCCAACTACTTTAAACACTAAAGTTTTTCCTAAAAAAGTTTAAACACTAAAGTAACTTAACACACTAGCAAAATACTAGCAATAAATCTTAGTCCCTGATATTACAAAAACCCAAATATCATTAATTCAAAGTACCCATATTCAAAAATCTACTAGAGGTAACAAATTTCTAACTTATATTCAGAATTCAAACAAAGTTGTAGAATCAAAGAAATACCATTAAATTCCCTGAATTCGAATAACCCAAAGCAGAAATAAATTCAATCATATAATTATTACTTAAATAAATTTCTCAAAATGAGGCAAATGAACAGTAAATAACTGATTTACCAGAATCGGAATCAATCGATTGAGGGTCCCACGGATACGATCCATAGTCAAAGTCAAAAGGATTATCAGAAGAAGCTTTGGCTGTCAATCGGAAAAATCGAGATGAAATAAGAGGTGGAATGAAGAAGGAGAAAGGTTGATGATGAATGTTAGTAGAGGAGGAAGGAGAGAATTGACGGAAGCTTCGAGAAATGGTTAGAAATGAAGATCCAGATAAATACAGTGCAGAAGTTTCCGCCATTGGAGAATGGAGAAATAAAGTTAAGAAGAAAGGAATTTACAGATGAAGTTTTAGAAGGAAGATATTAAAAATATGGAGAAAATGGAATCTAAAATGGCTGGATACGGAGGATGATGGACGCCACACAAGCAGGAGGGAGGAGGGAAAGGTCACACGTGGGTCAAGGTCACACATGAGAGTAACTTTTTTTTTTTTTTTTTTTTTTTTTGACAGGAGATGGAGAGTAACTAAATGGTGAAAGACAGAGATTTTAAAGGGAGCACTGTTATGCATGTAGAAATGCATAATAAAGAGCGTTTATGTAATAGCACGTATGTACAAACGAATGTATATTTTGGTATCATTGATTGATCAAATAATATCACTAAACATACGGTGATACTATATTTGCATATAGTGGTATTATATATGCATTCAGTTGTACTATATTTATGCATAAACAGTATCACTGAAAATTCAATGGTATTTATAAGCTTTCAGTGGAACAATCAACATGTGGTCCCCCATCACGTGAGACAATCTGATCAAAAAATAACTAGGGTCCACCTACAGACCTCTCTCTTCCTATCTCTCTCTTTTTTTCTCTCTCTACCATGTGTTTGTAGAATATTTTAATCATTGTTATGTATTTACAAATACATAACATTCATGCATTACTACTTCCCCGGTCAAATATAGTGAATCGCTAAACATCGCCCGCAAATCTCCACATAAAACCCACAAATTTGTATTGAAGTGACCTTATTGCCCTTTTTGTTTTTAAAAAAAAACCACTCACTACATCTTTCTAAAAGCGGCAAGGGAAAGAGGTGGCGGCGGTGACAGCGGAGGAAAGGCGGCGACTTGGTGGCAAGGTAATTATTTAAATTATTTAAAAAAAATAATAATAAGCGGCGAAGGTGGGGCGCCTGGCCAGGACGCCCACCCACTGGCGGTGGCGCTAGCTCCGGCAGCCAGTGTCGGTGGCGTGGCGTGTGGCTTGGAAGCCCAGCCAACGGTAGAGGCGTCCAAACCAGGCGCCTGCCCACTGGCTATGGCTGCCGGATCTGGCGCCACCGCCAGTGGGTGGGCGTCCTTGCCAGGCGCCCCACCTTCGCTCGATTTTTTTTTTTTAATTTTTTTTTTTTTTTTGGAAAATCAGAAAATTTGTGTTACTTTTAAATAATTTTGTTTTATGTCTAATTTTTTTTTAATGTGTTTGATTTTTTTTAATATTTATTAATTTTATGTGTTATTTTTTATAAGTCTAGTATATATATTTTTTATAAAATCAAATAAAAAACATAAATTTCCACATCCTATATCAAAACATAAATTTATTAAACATAATTTTTTAAAAAAAAACTGTTTTTAATAGAATTCCGGATTTTCAATTTTTTTTTTAAAAAAAAAAATAAAAAAAAATAAAAAAAGGCAAAAAAAAAAAAATTAAACGGTAACGGCGGCGTCTGGCAGAAACGCCAGTGCACTGGTGGTGGCGCCTAGCCTGGACGCCTGTGCACTGGTTGAGGCGCCTGGGCTGGACGCCAGTGCACTGGTTGTGGCGTCTGGCTTGGACGCCAGTGCACTGGTTGTGGCGCCTTGCCTGGACGTCCTTGCCATGGTTCCGGCGTCCAAACTAGGCGCCACCTTGTTTTCCGTCGAAGACGACGTATCTCCGGCGTCCCTCGCCTCTCTGGCCTCTCCTCCACTTTCTCGGGCAACCAAGTACGACTCCACATTTGTTAGATCGAGATTTGTTCACTTTCGGTACGATTTTAGAAATGGGCAAAATTGTCAAATCATGTCTAATTTGTGGGCTTTATGTGGAGATTTGCGGGCGATGTTTAACAAATCCCCAAATATAAGGTTCACATTAGACTTATTTCACTTATGCTCTATTCTTCTGAGATGAACTAAACTTCTTTTTATTTTTATTTTATTAAAAATTGATTTATAATAAAAAGTCATGCGACATGATATGTATAAAAAAAATACTCCTCTTTTTTTTTAAGTGTCCCATAACCTTTGACACATAATTTTAGGTAAAAGAATAAAATAGTATATGAGAGCATGCACAGTCGTTAACCTTTGGGGTTGGTTAATGGGAGAGAGAAAGTGTAAAAATAATAAAATAAAAAAAAATGGAGAGAAATTTTGGGGAAAATTTGCAATAACCAAGTTATAGGAATAATCGGTTATTTGCATGTGGTCATGGAATAAAATATTGCAACTTCATGGTTTTCATGTCTACCCATGATGACGTGGCACAAGGAAATTGTGACACCCATTTATTTGATCATTGACTAAGATTTATTCTAAATTTATAATCGTTGTAATTTTTATAACGGCCGTAATTTTTAAAATATAATTCTAAAAAAAAAATACCAACAGCTCTATTATTTTTTCCTTTATAAAATGAGCCCAATATTGAGGTATTTTGAAACAATTTTTATGAAAGTGAATATTACTCTCTTGTAAATCAAATTGTGTAGAGATGAATATTCCAAAATCCAATAGGAAAAAAAAACCCACAAAATCTCAAAACTCATTACAACCCCAAAATAATCCAAATCTTCAACCTTACTATTCTAACCTTCCAATTGATCTCAACTCAGATTTAGATACAAATTTTCAACAATTTTTAATTATGGTTCACAAAATCTCAATTTCTCAAATCCAAGTATTTTCACTCTTTTCCTTTTCAACCACCACAAAATCCTAATTATTCATATTCTCAAAATGTTATCCCATCTTTTGAGAATATTTAAATCTCTCAAGGTGATTCGGCATTTCCCATGTCCCAACATTTTCCTATGTTACAAGGTGATGGTGCATTTCTGAGTTTCGATTGCTCATACAAATCGAACGCATCAGATGACGACAATGAACCAGAAGTTGGAGAAGTCGAAGGCATTGAAAGAGGTCATAAAGGAGGCAATCCAGATGGAAAAACAAAGTTTTGGTCAAAAGTTGAAGAAGTGGTTCTTGTGAAGGCTTGACTTGAGGTTAGTTAAAATAAAAAAAGAACTAACACTAACCAAAAGGGGGATGTTTTTTGGAGGAAAATTGAGGAAATGTATAATAATGTTAGACTATACAAACAAAGGTGTTTCGAAGAAGGTACTGACGGGGTAACACAAGAAAATTTGTTGAAAATGAGGGGTTCGGAGCAACTTAAAAACCGTTGGAGAAGGATCAATGCTTCATGTTCTAAATTTTGTGGTTCACATGCTCACGCTGAATCAAGAAGGGGAAGTGGTCAGAATGATGAAGATGTTATGAACGCAACATATAGTATACATGTTGCCGACAAAACAAAGACATCATTGATGTCTAAAACCTTTCAAGACAAGCATGTTTGGGACATCCTGGTACAACATGATGCGTGGAAACCAAGTGAAGATATTGTTCAAAAATGCAAGCAAAAGACATCCAGTCAAGGAAGTGACTCAAAGAGATCACGTGTCAATGAAGATGGCAACTACTCATCTTCATCAAACTCAGAATCACCAACCAGTGGTGATATTGGTGCCTCTGGCTTCCCTTCTAGCAACGAATCTAGCAAAAAAAGGAAAGAGCAAGATGGCAAACATGTCACTTGGAGCATGGTAGCAGTGGTTGGAAACTGCCCAGAACATGAACCTTAGAAGGAAATCTGAAAATCAAGTGGAACTTACAAGGTTGCAACTAGAAAAGGAGAAAGAAGCAAGGAAGCAAAGAAAAATTAATATGGAGTTATTTAAACACCTCAATTCAAAGCCAAACTTATCTTTGGAAGATCAAGAACTAAGGAGCAATTTGTTGAAGAAGTTGTTCCCTTCAGACTGATGTATTAGTGTATGGTTGATTATAGTTTTAATGTTGCTTGATTTCAAATAATTTCTTTTTTAATTTTCTGTTTTAAGTACTAAGGTCCGATTTTTATTTTGGCAATTTTTAATGTGTTGTTGATTTAGGATATGAAAGAAGTTATATTATAATGTCATTATTAATAAAAAAAAAATAAGTTAATTACATGTCCTGTCTTAAAATCGTATTATACGCTTTATATGTATTAACATATAATTATTATTGATCTGACTAAACCCATCAGTTCACTTTGATATATCACTGCAAAAGATGTACATTAATTTACATTACACTGAAAAAGAATTGATGTACCCAACACTGAAAAGAAAATATTAGATACTAGACACTGATGTACTTAACACTGAAAAGATAATAGTGAAAATACTATACACTGATGTACTTAACATTAAAAAGGAAATAGTAACATTACTTTTCTTTTACGTATATAACAATGCTAAGGTGATAGTGACAATACAAATGCATGCATCTACATTAGTGAAAAACTATTAACTACTTTCTGAATCAATGCATGCATGCAAGACTTCAAATTTATCATATAAGACAATACAGATGACTATATACCATACACATTTGTTCTATAAGATGGATGAGATGCATTTCACTCGATCAAACATTCATTTTTTCCCCTAAAAAAGTTTCTACCTTCCATTCTCATATCAACTTGGTGTTAATAACATGTCATCCGACGAAAGCTCCAACTCTTCTAATTCCTCTTCCAATTCAGAAAATAGCCAAACACAACGATATGAAAGATGGATGAAGTTTTTATGTCCAATCCAATTGAAGTATATCAAATGTTAAATCAAGTTCTAAGGGCACCAAGGATCCCCGTTCCAAGGGATCGTGAGGATGGACACAATCGTTTATGGAATGACTACTTTGCTGATCATCCTGTGTTCCTTCCACAATTATTTCGTCGAAAATTTCGCATGAACAAACATATCTTTCTCTGAATAAAGCAAACTTTAGAAGAACGTCATCCCTTCTTTCAGCAAAGACAAGATGCTACAGGAAGATTTTGTGCCTCCGGATTGCAAAAATGCACAACTGCTATGAGGCTAATAGCTTATGGCACCTCTACTGATTTTGTGGATGACTATATTCGAGTTAGTGCATCTCTTGCAAGAGATTCACTACAACATTTTGTGGAAAGTATTGTCTCTTACTTTAGTGATGATTACCTTAGAAAGCCCAATGAAGAAGATCTGGTAAGACTACTAAGAATAGGTGAACGTCGAGGATTTCCAGGTATGTTAGGTTCTATTGATTACATGCATTTGCAGTGGAAAAATTGTCCATTTTGATTAAAAGGTATGTTTTCTGGAAGACCATGTAAACCCACATTAATCTTGGAATTTGTGGCATCATATGATCTTTGGATCTGGCATGCTTTTTTTGGGACACCAAATAGTCGTAATGATATTAATGTTCTTGATAGATCTCCTTTGTTTAACGATGTTTTGGAAGGTCGTGCACCTTCTATTAACTATGTTGTAAATACAATATGCGGTATTATCTCACTGATGGTATAATCCTAAATGGGTAGCATTCATTCCTACAATATCACTACCACAAAATGAAAAAAAGGTCTTTTTGCCAAAGTACAAGATGCTAGATGAAAGGATGTTGAGCGTGCTTTTGGAGTTCTACAAGCTCGTTTTGCAATAATACGGAATCCTGTGCTAGCTCGTGAAGCATCAATGTTAGGAAAAATAATGAAAGCATGTATCATTATGCACAATATGATCGTTGAGGATGAAAGCGATACGTATAAAACATGTTACGATCCAAATGAATATGATCAAGCTACCACCCTCAAAGCCGCCGCCGTAGTGGTAAGTGTTTACACTGTTTTCGTTTTTTTTTTTTTTTTTTTTTTTTTTTTTTGTTTGTTGGAATTGCTACTAACACCCACGAATCCCACAACCACGACACCAGCCGACCACCGGTCTACAACCACAACGACGCCCAGCCACCGCGGACAGCAGGTTGATTTCCCTTATTTATTTATTTATTTATTCTTTTTTTAATTATAACTTGATTTCATTTATTCACTGTTTTTATATAAATAGGCAATATAAACTTAGTTACTAAGTTTTTAATTTGAATTATTTGTAAGATTTGTAGATTTATTTGGTTCTTTGGCAATAACAACTTTAGATCTACATGTTAGAGAGTATATAAAAGCTATAATTATAAGTTTAGTTTATACTTGGCATAAGTGTAATGTATACAATTTGTTGTATTTATATTTTAATATGTTGAAATATATGAAATGAATGTGTTTGTGTTATGATATGTTAGTTTAGTTTAGTTTATTTAAGTTTAGTTTTTAATTGTTGTATTATAACATGTTAGTTTAGTTTGGTTTAGTTTAATATAATAATGTATGATAGTTTAGTTTAATTTTTTTTAGTTTAGTTTATTTTAGTTTAGTTTAGTGTAATATAGTGTATGTTAGTTTATTTAGTTTAATATTTTTGTTTGATATAATGTTTAATATAATATTGAATAATTGTGCTTATTTATTTGCTTAGTTTAGTTTAATTATGATATATCTCTGTTTAGTATAAATATAATAAATGAATCATTTGCATAATCATATGCCTAGATACCCGTTCAAGGCATACACATTAGGAGTATGTCTTGAAAAGTCCCCGGTTGGGACTGTCCTTGTACGTTTATTTTTGCCACGGATCCAACTTACAAGGCGAGGTCGGCGCAAAACAAAAAGAACAGAAGGGGCGGTTCTATGGAAAATCCGGTCCAAGGAACCCACTTTTAGGGTTCGTTTTCGGCTATCCAACATGCAAAAAGGATGGTAAGTTTGTTTATAAAGATCTTATATTAGAAGGCATTTTTATGTATTCAATGCAACGAGGGTGTGACATGGTTAACGTTTATTCCTATTTTTTTGTATCAAAGGCGACGACGAACAAGGGCAAGCTACCAACAGCTCCTAAGCTGTTTCTGAAGACACACTTCAAGGAGCTGCCTGGGAAAGGCACAGTGCCAGTAAACCCCACGGCTAAGGAAATTGCGGTAACAAATTCCCTAAACTTAGTTCCTTGGTTCATTATTCATGAATAAGGCACTAAAAACTTAGA
Source organism: Chenopodium quinoa (assembly GCF_001683475.1). Taxonomy (NCBI): domain Eukaryota; kingdom Viridiplantae; phylum Streptophyta; class Magnoliopsida; order Caryophyllales; family Amaranthaceae; genus Chenopodium; species Chenopodium quinoa. Next base: position 2,115,365 of record NW_018743218.1, read on the forward strand.
TTCTTTGTTTTTTTAATCATTTCAAGCCCTAGAAACCTTAAACTATCAACAATTGACATGTTAGAAGGAGTAATGATAACATTAGCTAGGAAATGGAGAAAATGGGCAACATAGAAGGCACTTAGGCCACAGTTGGTGCGTTTTTCATCAATATGGCACCCAAAACTTAATGTCTTGGTTTTTTTTGACATTTCAAGCCCTAGACACCTTAAACTATGTACATTTGACATGTTTGGATGAGAAATGATAACATTAGCTAAGAAATGGAGAAAATGGGCAACATAGAAGGCACTTAGGCCACAGTTGGTGCGTTTTTCATCAATATGGCACCCAAAACTTAATGTCTTTGTTTTTGTGGTCATTTCAAGCTCTAGACACCTTAAACTATGTACATTTGACATGTTTGGATGAGAAATGATAACATTAGCTAAGAAATGGAGAAAATGGGCAACATAGAAGGCACTTATGCCATACTTGGTTATTTTTCATGAATATTATACCTAAAACTTTTTTACTTTGTTGTTTTTTGTCATTTCAAGCACTATAGACCTAAAACTATGTTTAATTGATATGGAATAAGAAAAAAGAGCTCATTTTCTAAGAAATGAAGTAATTGGGCTAAGTAGAAGTCACCTATGTCATGTAACTTGGTTTATTTTTCATGAATATGGTACCCAAAGCTTATTTATATAACTTACTAACTCGTTTGTTCCTTTTCATATGTTTATCTTGTAGGAAGCCTACCAAAAGAAGGTTGAGGAGGCTAGCACTCAAAGGACTCAGAAGAGTCCGAATGAGCTGTACTGGGAGACCGTGGGTGGTCGGAACAAAAAAGGACGTGTGAAGGGATTTGGCGGAAGTGCTGACCTTTACTATGGCAGCCAGATGGGTCGACTTTCCACATCTTCCCTCCTGTACACGCCCTCCCTTGTTTCTCATATGTAGGATCAGATGGAAAACAGGGTGCAGGCTCTTTGGGGAAGAAATGGAACTCGAGATGGAAGCCCGAGTTCAAGCCTCAGTAAAAGCCCAAATGGAAGAAATGGAGAGGAGGTGGGAACAGAGGATGATGAGTCGTTTCCCCAATGACACATGTTCCACCGTGCGACCTCCAGCTCGAGATCCCAGGGACGACGACCCGGGTAGTGGTGGAGCAGGCCAGGGCACTCCCGCAATTGCTTAGCTTTAATTTACGTAGTGTTTATTAGTACTAATTTTAGGTTACATTATTTGGCTGTACACATTGGAAATAGTATAAATATATATAATTATTTTTGCACAAAAACCAATAATTTAATTTTGTCGTAATATTAGAAGCAGGAAGTACAGGTATCAAAGGGTAGCCATAGGAAAAAAGTCAAAAAGAACAAGTTCCGTCGTTATTTCCGTCGCAAAGTTTCCTGCGGATTTTAAATCCGTCGCAAATCGTATAAGCTTCCGACGGAATAATCCGTCGGTCAATTGCGACGGATAAATATCCGTAGGAAACTTTGCGATGGATTATTCCGTAGGAAAGTTGCCTGCTTCCTACGGAAAAATCCGTCGGAAGGAGCTTATCTTCTGACGGAATATTCCGTCGGAAGCGTCACTTCTTCCTACGGAGTTAGTTCCGTTGTAAGCTTGCGACGGACTTTCGATTTTAGTCAAACTGGGCTCCGACAAGTTATAATCCGTCGGAAATTTCGTCGGCATGGAAGTTTCCGACGGAAAATCCCTCGGAAGAAGCCAAAATTCCTACAATATGAAATGCGATGACGTGTTCCGTGGGAATTCCGTCGGAATCTGCCTTTTTCGACGGAATTTCATGGTTTTCCGAGGGATTTTTTCCATCGTAGATAAGCTGTTTTCTAGTAGTGAAATGCGTCTTCAAGTAATGGAAATAATGAAGAGCCATTTCAGTTCGAAAATAGCAACAACCGAATTGCTAGTTTGGAAAATTACATGTCTAATAGAGCTCGTGTTCGTGATAAAGCTATGCATAAAGCCTTGAAGAAAGACTTAGTTGAACATATGTGGCTCAAATTTGGTGTTAATAGTAGGAAAAATAATATGCATTAATGGATGTGTAATCGTAACATTAAATTATTGTATTGGTACTTAATCACAGTTCGTTGTTATCTTGTACAGATTTTTGTCATTTGATAGAATATGTATTATTTTTATTATTATCGTATTTAGTAAAGTTGCAATTATTGTTTATTTCTTAATTAAGGACTAATTACTTACTAATTAAATCTCAAAATGCATTAATTTTATACATAAGTGATTATTACCAAGTGCATTAGTTATATATGATAGGATTTAAGAGAGAGATTGTGTGATGGGGTTGGGTAAAAGTAGGAGAGAGAAAATGTATAATCAAAAAGTTGTGGTTAACTATTGGGATACATTAGTTATTAAATGGGTATAAGAGTGGTTATAGGTGAGGTGGAAGATGAAAAAATTAATAAAATAACCTATAACCACAATGGTTGTGGGTAACCATTGTGTTTACTCTAAGTGGGTATGGTTAGGAAATTTTTTTTGAAAAAGTAAGAGAGAGAAATATGAATAGGGACCATGAGGAATAATGTGAGAGGGAGAAAATATTATAAAATGATAGTGGGGTTAAAAGGAAGAGAGAGAAATAATATATAATATGAGTGAGGTTTCCACTTTTGGTAATGAGACTCTTAAAAAAAAGGATGTTTATGGGAAGTGGGGCACTTAAAAAAAATGGAGGAAGTATAAATCTAACAACGCGTTTTGTATGCATCTGGCCACACCACGTGGCTGCTTGTAAAAAAAAAAAAAAAAAGAAAAAAAAAGTGTTGATATTGTCATGTAAACTCTTAAATGGACTTGGTTCACACTAATTTGTTGTAGGCCAGTAATATTACAGACACTATGATTGTTTTATTAATTAAAAAAAAAGTCACTATATTAAAATAAAGGTTATTATGCTGAAATAAAAGTCATTGTGACATTTTAAAGGCTATAAGTGGTTAAATTTTTTATATACCGTTTAATATGAATAATAAAGTTTATTAGTTAAAATTAGGGTCGCTATGTCAAACATAACGTCGTATTATTTCAGGTTCACAATAATACTAAAAGTCACACGACTTTAATAAATGTTATTATGTTAAAATTAAGGCTACTATGTTCAATATAACATTATTTGCGTGCGTATAAATCTCAAGTCCACAATAATATTATTGTGGACTAGGTCCACGCAAGTTTTTTCCATATTGCCAAAGTTTTGAAGCTTAAGAGTTTTGATGATGATGAATAAAAGCAAACTTCAACTAATGTGATTTCTCTAAGTGTTTGATTAGAACAGGTGAAGTTGACTTTGGAAGCTGAAGAGTAACCTATCTAGGAAGACTCAAGGAGATCTATAGGAAAGTTAAAGAAAGTAGAAGAAGAGTTCCTCATTGGAACTAGCTGTGATCCCTAATAGGAACACGAAGAGAAGTTCCCTAATAGAGTTGAGAAGATTAGCTTGGACTGCATTGATGACAGTAAGTTCCATAAGAACTTGGCCTACTAGTTTCAGCAAGGAGCTAGAGAATGGAAGACAACAGGAACTTAGTCCTAGTCTGCGTGAAGCCCAAGTATCCTTACGTTACAGCGATTGATGAAACAATCCAGCTTTAGAATAAAAGTGTTTTGTTAAGTTTATTATTCTAAGGATTGTTGTAAATATGTTAAGATTAGTTTATGCATGAGATTTAATAGAGGTGTGGCAAAGCTTGGCAAGCTTTTAAATATTGAAAGTTTAGAAAAGATAATTTTTAATTTTAAGAAAAGATTTTCAAGAGATTTTATCTTGTAAAATCCGGTTGTACAAAATATTTTTCTTTTCTAAAATTATATCTTTGTTAAGTTTCCAAAAGATTTTCTTCTAAAATATTTACTTAAGTGTTGTGATTATGAAAACAGTAGTTTATTAATTTCTATCTTTTGAAAACCCTACATTATATACGAGTACAACTTGTATATAAAGGAGAATTCATAATTTGAACAAATTGTAAGTTCATGCGTGAAAAGTCTACAGAGTGCGAAAAGTGTAAGTTTTCCAAGTCTAAACTTTGTCATAATAGTCTCGGATTTCATGTGTAGCTTTCCTATCACATATTAGAGTCAAAGGTTTGTATTGTTTTGGTACTGGAGTGAGTGTTTAGCTATTGCATACAGATTGTAAACTTCAAGGTTGAAGTTGAGTGTGTGAGTACTCTAGGAGTGCTGAGTGAATCTAAGTCAGGGAATTAGGTTGGGTATGATAAAGTCCTATCGAGTAGCAAGTTCAGTCAAGAACTTGTGAGAAAGTTCTGATTGTAATAGGTTGTAACTAGGAGTGTTTGGCCTATTACAGTGGATTAATTTTGCGTGAAATCCCTTAGAGGGTTGAGGTTTTACTTCCAAATGGGCCCTGGAAGGTTTCCTCGTAAAATCGTGTGTGCATTGCAAGTTCCTTTATTATTTTGTTTTAATTCTGCACAAGTAGTCACTAAGAACTCACTTACAATTCACCCCCCCTTTTGTATCAAAGCTTGGTTCTCGCATATAAACAAATAACTTTGTTGAGTAACTTCCTGAGGAGAGATGAATTATCGAGAGAATCTTGAAGAAGGGTATTCTACCCAATGTCCACCTATTTTCAATGGTATGTTCTACACCTACTGGAAAAACAGGATGAAGATTTTCATCAAAGCTGAAAATTACCAGGTTTGGCGCGTCATCGAGTCTGGTGATCTTGAGGTAACCAAAACTAAAGAGAAAAACGAGGTAGTTCCTAAACCCTTATTTGATTTTGAAAAAGAAGATTTTCAAAAATATGAATTGAATATTTTGGCTATTAAATTGTTGCACTGTGGACTTGGACCCCATGAGCATAACATAATCATGGGATGCAATTCTACTAAGCAAATATGGGTTCTACTTGAAGTTACTTATGAAGGTACAAACTAGGTAAAATGATCTAAAATTGATTTATTGATGTCTAAGTATGAAAGATTTGAAATGCTACCCAAGGAAACCATAGAAAAAATGTTTACTAGATAATATGATATAATTAATGAATTGGGTTCTCTTGGCAGACATATTCCTATAGATGAACAGACAAGAAAGGTACTAAGGAGTCTTCCTCAAGATGAACGTTGGAGATCCAAGGTGACTGCATTGTAAGAAACCAAGGACTTCTCAAAGTTCGAAATGGAACAGTTGGCTGGATCTTTGATGACGCATGAACTTCACTTAGGAACTAATGTTGAAAGTTCCAAGAACAAGAGTCTGGCGTTGAAAGCTCAAGACACTAATGAGTCAGAAGTTGATGAAGATGAGATGGCCATGCTGGTGAGAAGATTCAAGAAGATACTTGTTAACAGGAAGTATGATAGGAATAAGAAATTTTCAAGTTCCAAAAAATCTACCTATTTTAAGTGTGGTTCAAAAGATCACTTCATTAGCGACTGTCCTCTAAAGGAAAATGATAAAGCAAAACTAAAGAGTCCAAAGCCTATAAGCCATCTTTCTCAAAGGTGGATGTAAGGAAGGCTATGATTGCTGCCTGGGGAGACTCGAAGTCAGAAGAAGAAGAAGAACAACCCTCAGAAGAATTAGCACACTTGTGTCTAATGGCCAAAACAGATGAAAAAGCCAAGCTAAAGGCACTAGAGGCTAAGGTATGGTTTACTTCTGATGAATTAAAACATTTCTTTTAAGAAAATTTGATTGACACTGTTTTGGAAGTTCAAGGCGATTTAATGGACTTAGATATAGCAAAAGCACAAAGTGGTAAGGCTCTTAAAACTTACAAAGAACACAGTGAATGGATTGATAATATGAGACTTGATATTCAATAGAGATTTTTTTATTTGTTTGATGATAATCTGAAGTTAAAAGAAACCGTTGAAAGGTTGAAACATGATAACGTACTTATGAATGTGGAAATTTCTTTGTTGAAACTTAGTGGTGCTACTCCTAACTCTGAAGTTTCGCTTCTTGATCAATATCCAAATTTTGAAAAATTGAAATTTGATTTAGACGAGTTAAAATTGGATAAAGCAAGACTTGAGGGGGAACTTGAAAGAGCTAGGAAGGATAAGAAGCTTATAAAGTACACTATACCAGAATGGATTTCTAATGTTCAAACCAAAATAACTGAAGGTCTAGGATACAAAAAGAAGTTCTAGAAAGAAAAGAAGTATGTTGATTTGCCTAGTAGTTTTATCATCTATTTTTGTGGTAAGACAGGACATAAGCAAAATAAATGTCCTAAGAAAGATAAGAGCACTCTCAAGAACGAGAATCATGTTAAACAGATATGGGTCAAGAAATTTGAGTCTACATTTGTTACACAGGAACCAAGGAGACCTGGGTTCCTGACACTAACGTTTGATTTTTCATGCAGGTTCTAGTGAGGGGGAGCAACACGTGGTACCTTGACAGCGGTTGTTCTAAGAACATGACTGGAGATAAAACAAGATTTTTCTCACTGGACGCTTACTATGGTGGGACTGTGACCTTTGATGACAACATGAAAGGTGAAATCATTGCCATTGGAAAAGTAGGAAGGTCAAGTTCCCATTCTATTGATAATGTATTTATGGCGAGGGTTTGAAACACAACTTGTTAAGTATTTCGCAATTCTGTGACAAAGGTAACTCTGTTAGCTTTGCTTCTAATTTGTGTAGAATTATTAACAATTACACTGGGAACACTATACTTAGAAGGAACTCGTAAAGGGAACACTTATACAGTGGATCTCAACGAGGTTCTAAATAGTAGTTTGACATGTCTTAGTGTCATTGAGGATGATCCTCTACTATGGCATAAGAGATTTGGCCATGCTAGTTTTTCTTTACTTGATAAGCTTAGATCTAAGGAACTTGTGGAAGGTCTTCCATTTATCAAGTTCCTAAATAATAAAGTTTGTCATGCCTGTGTTAGAGGAAAACAAACCCGTGTTTCTTTTAAATATAAAAATATGGTAAGCACCAAAAGACCTTTGGAACTCATTCGTATGGATCTCTGTGGTCTAATGAGAATTCAAAGCAGAAGTGGTAAGAGGTATGTTATGGTTATAGTTGATGATTTCTCAAGGTTCACATGGGTTTTCCTTCTTGTTAGCAAAGATGAAACGTTTAATGAATTTGTTGCCTTTGTGAAGAAAGAATATAGAAGAACAAGTAACCAACTAGTGCATCTTAGATCAGATCATGGAACAGAATTTGAAAACTATAAGTTTGATGAATCCTGTAAAGAACATGGAATGGACCAAAACTTCTCTACTCCCAAGACTCCACAACAAAATGGAGTTGTTGAACGCAAGAAAAGAAGCCTTGAGGATATGGCCAGAACAATGCTGATTTCTAGTGGTTTGCCTAGGAACTTCTAGGCAGAAGCAGTAAAAACAACATGCTACATACTACATAGAGTCACTATTAGAGTCATCACCAGCAAGACACCATATGAGCTTATCAAAGGGAGAAAGCCTAATATTTCTTATTTTAGATCTTTTGGTTGCAGATGTTTTGTTCATAAAAATGGTAAAAGGAACTTGGGAAAGTTTGATGAGCGAAGTGATGAGGCTGTATTCTTAGGATATTCCTCAAATAGTAAAGCTTATAGAGTTTATACTAAAAGATCAATGTGTGTTGAAGAGTCTGTACATGTAATATTTGATGAAACTGAACGATTAACTAATGTACAGGAAGGTGATGATGATTTTGAAATTAGACTTGTACGAAAGTATGATCCAGATGAAGAATCAACATCATTGTAGAAGTAGAATTTTGAAAAGGAAGGTGAAATAAATGATGAAGCAATGAGGAGAAACCAACAAAAGAAGCACAAGGAACTTCACAGTAGAATAAAAAACGAGAACAAGAGGAAGTTCCTAGAAGAGTTTCAAATGAAGCTCAAGGAGGAGTTCCAACAGAAGTACCGCTCAACAATGAAACTCAAGAAAGGTTGTATCCCATCAGAGACTTTCAACCTAAGTCTTGGAAGTATCAAAAATCACATCCAGTGGATACAATAATAAGTGACATTGCTAAAGGAAGTCAGACTAGAGCTCAGCTTAGAAACTTTTGTGCATTCTATGCGTTCCTATCCTCTATGGAACCCAAAAATCATGTAGAAGATTTGACTGATGCTGATTGGATAAATGCTATGCAAGCTGAATTGAATAATTTGAAAGAAACAAAGTTTCGCTTCTGGAACCTAGACTTAGCCATCAAAAGACTATAGGTCTCAAATGGGTGTACAAAAACAAACTTGATGAACATAATATTATTGTTAGAAATAAAGCTAGACTAGTGGTTCAAGGGTTTAATCAACAGGAAGGAATAGACTATGATGAGACATTTGCTCTAGTTGTAAGGTTAGAAGCCATTCGTTTGCTTATAACTTTTGCTGCTTACATGGGATTTAGGTTGTACTAGAAGGAAGTCAAGTGTGCATTTCTAAATGGATTTCTTGAGGAATACGTCTATGTTGAACAACCTCCTGGATTCAAAAATCCAGAGTTCCCAAACCATGTCTATAAGCTTGACAAAGCCCTTTATGGACTGAAGCAAGCTTCTAGAGCATGGTATGAAAGGCTGTCTAAGTTCCTTTTGAAAAATGATTTTAAAAGTGGTAAAATAGATAAAACTCTATTTTTAAAATAAAATGGAACTGACATCTTAGTTGTACAGATTTATGTTGATGATATATTATTTGGTGCAACTAACGAATCTTTATGTAAGTATTTTGTCGACCTCATGGGTGGAGAATTTGAAATGAGCATGATGGGTGAGTTGAATTTCTTTCTTGGTTTGCAAATTAAACAAACTGAAGAAAGAATTTTGATTCATCAACAAAAGTATATTAAGGAACTGATTAAGAAATATAAGCTTGAGAATGTTAAAACTAATAGAACTCCTATGAGGGTTGCAACTAAACTTGATAAAGACCTATATGGAACATGTGTAGATCAGACCATGTACCGAGGTATGATTGGCTCTCTACTTTACTTGATTTCTAGTGGACCTGACATATCTTTTAGTGTAGGATTGTGTGTCAGGTTCCAAGCAAACCCAAAGGAGTGTAGGATTGTGTGCCAGGTTCCAAGCAAACCCAAAGGAGTCACACTTGATAGCAGTGAAAACAATCCTTCGTTACTTAAAAGGAACTGATGATTTGGGCCTCTTCTACCCTAGAAGTGACTCATTTGAGTTAAATTATTTTACTGACGCTGACTATGCACGTGACTTGGTTAATAGGAAAAGCACTTCAGGTATGGAAAAGTTTTTTAGGACCGTGTTTAGTATCTTGGGGTTCCAAGAAATAAAACACAGTTGCATTATCTACAACTGAAGTTGAATATGTAGCTGCAGCAGCATGTTGTTCTCAAATTTTATGGATAAAACAACAGGTTAGAGATATTGGTATTATTTTTTTAATGTGTTCCTACTTACTATGATAATACAAGTGCCATATTTATTTTTAAAGATCTAGTTCAACACTCAAAGGTCAAGCACATCCACATTAGGCATCACTTCCTAAAGGATAATGTTGAACAAGGGAATATTAAGTTAGAATTTTGTCAAACTGAGAATCAAATTGCAGATATTCTAACCAAGCCCTTGAACAGAGAAAGATTTGAGAAATTGAGATTGGAACTTGGGATGATCAAGCTGACTTGATTGCTTCTGAAGTTCCAAGATATGGCAAAATCAGAAATAATGTAAAATGAGGAAAAAGGACATCTATCACAACCTTGGTGTGCTAAACATAGCTGAAGTGTCACCGTTGGTGAATTCCTAGAGGTTAGTTCACTAATACTTGAATGCGTGTATAATTAGTATTATACATTGTACGTGTGTAGAAAGCGTGTTCCAATTACATCTGATTTTTGGAGAAATCTTATTTTTGGAAATTAATTGAATTTTGAAAGAAAAGATTTTGTTAAAAAATTCATCTTGATTAATTTTTGTAAATTAAATTAGTTGTTCAATTTAATGACTGAACAGTACCCCATTCATATCCCTTGCACCGCTTCTTTAAATATAAAAGGAATCTTTCACCCACCTTATCTCGTCACTGTTAAATCACAAAAACTACTCTCACTAAAAACCATCAAACTCTCCTAAAACCTTTAAACCTTCAACCATGGCAATTGAAACCAGCAAGAATTCCATTTAGAAAATATCAACCCTAGAACATTCTGAACCAGAAGAAATCTCACCTTTTGCTATGGTGGTTTACGAATCACCTAAAAAGGCCAAAGAAAATCCAGAAGAAGTTCCTACAGCAAACACCCCCATGACTTCTACCACTAAGAAAAACCCAATGGAAAAGGAGAAGGCTTCAACAGGTGTAGAGGCCTTGTCTTCAGATGTTCTCAAAATATTACAAGAGTAGAAAAAGAAGAAAGCGAAGGCAAAATCCCTAGAAGAGCACATCAAAGAAGTAGAGGATTTTGTTGAGGGAGAATTGGAATCTGGAGAGGAGAACGATCCAATTGAAGAAGATGATGATCAATCTGAATTGGAAAATAGTGCTGGAAGGTATGTTGTTGGTCATAGACTCGATTTAACTTGGTGTAGAAAATCTAGGTTTTGGAATTTATTGATTTATTGCGATTTCAAGGTTGGGAGCATATGATATCTAAGTCCTCAAATAATTGCATTTATCCACTTGGAATGAATGAATCTTGTAAGAATTTTAAGGTGAAACAGGGAGTTATATCTAGTGAAATCAAAAAATTGCAATAGAGTTTGATGTTGAACGGTTGGGAACTAGTATGAAAGTTCTAACTAAGGGTTATGAGATGTATGTTAAAGGAAAATCTGGTGTGAAAGTGTGTAGTTTTCTAGGTGGTGATATTGTTGAGTATCTTGGAGGAAAAAGGGGAGTTAATATAATGAATCACATTGATTTGAGTCCCATGAATAATTTGTTGTTTAATTTGGTGAAGAAAACAATTCTACCGCGTACTCAGAAAAAAAATTAAGCATGTTTGTTGGATATGGATGTAATTTTCTATCTGGCTAAAAAGATCAAAATCAATTTTCCTTCATTGATGTATCAACATTTAGCCCACTGTGTTCCTAACAAGAACAAAGTAGGCTATGGGGCTTTGCTGTCCATTGTCTTTGAAAGTCTTGGAGTGAAACTCAAATAAGTTTATGGTGGATTGAAGGAAATGACAGAAAATGAGATTAATGAGGAGACTCTGCTGGGGATAAGTTTGGCTAGATGGGAAGATTCAGAAGGTTGAGGAAAAGAAATCTACAGCCAGTGGGAACAAGAGAGAGGGAGTATCATCTGATGAGCCTGTGAGGAAGAGTAAGAAGCTTACAGCTAGTTCCCTTCCTCAAACCAACATGGAGAAGCCTCTAGAACTGGATGGGGATGATAGGGTTTTAGAAGGGCAGGTTCTTGAGCTTACTGAACGAGCTGAATTGCAGAGAAGCAGCTAAAAGAAGCAGCAGGAAAGGTTCAGAAGCTATAAAAGAGTGTGCAGGGTCTTGAGAAGAATCTTAAAGGACAAAAGTTGGAGTTCCAAAAGATTATCAAGAAACTGGAAGAAAAGCTGGATGTCAGCATCGTAGCATACAAGGAGGACAACAAGAAGATTCTTGAAATCCTTGAAGCCTAAACCAGCTTACCTCTTACAACCTACCCTAGCCTAGCCTAATCTTAGCCGTTTTCATCTTTTTTGTTTATTTCATGAACAATTTTAATTTCATTTTGGTATTTTGAACAATTTGGTTTGTACTTATTAAAACAGGGTGATCTTTAGGTTTTTAATGTCAATTTGGAACTTTGCCTATATATGTGTGCTTTGCATGATATGAAAGTATGTGCAGGATTGTGTGAAGGGACTGACTAAAGGGAGATAGTCAGCGCTGCCTTCAGTTTCCCACACTCGATGAATTGCTTGTGGGGTTGTGGCTAGATGTTTAATATATTAGCTTGCAGGACTTTTTGATAATGCCAAAAGGAGGAAAAGAAGAAGCAAACTTGAAAGTGGAAGTTTTTTCTGGGTTCCAATTGATAAAGTATCAAAGATTTCTTGGATATTGTGTATATAATAGCTTAGTTTTGTTTTGTTTGTTTTTTGTTTATTTTTTATATGTTTATTTTTTTTATTTTGGTTTTTTCTGTGTGTGTTTTATTCTTGTTAAAAAATCAAAAATACAAAAATACAACCTTCTATTCTATTTAACTTTCCTACTTGAAGTTTTTTAAGTTTGTCATCATCAAAAAGGGGGAAATTGTTGAAGCTTAAGAGTTTAGATGATGATGAATAAAAGAAAACTTCAACTAATGCGATTTCTCTAAGTGTTTGATTAGAATAGGTGAAGTTGACTTTGGAGGTGGAAGAGTAACCTATCTAGGAAAACTTAAGAAGATCTAAAGGAAAGTTATTGAAAATAGAAGAAGAGTTCCTCATTGGAACTAGCTGTGATCCCTAATATAAACACGAATAGAATTCCCTAACAGGAGCTTGAAAGCAAGTTGAGAAGATTAGCTTGGACTGTGTTGAAGACAACAAGTTCTGTAAGAACTTGGCCTGCGAGTTTCAGCAAGGAGCTGAAGAATGGAAGATAGTAGGAACTTAGTCCTGGTCTGTGTGAAGCCCAAGTATCCTTACGTTACATCGATTGATGAAACAATCCAACTTTAGAATAAAAGTGTTTTGTTAAGTTTATTATTCTAAGGATTGTTGTAAATATGTTAAGGTTAGTTTATGCATGAGATTTATTAGAGGTGTGGCAAAGCTTGGCAAGCTTTTAAATATGGAAAGTTTATAAAAGATAAGTTTTAATTTTAAGAAAATATTTTCAAGAGATTTTATCTTGTAAAATCCGGTATTACAAAATATTTTTGTTTTCTAAAATTATATCTTTGTTAAGTTTTCCAAAAGATTTTCTTCTAAAAGATTTACTTAAGTGTTGTGATTATGAAAACGGTAGTTTATTAATTTCTATCTTTTGAAAACCCTACTTTACATACGAGTACAACTTGAATACAAAGGAGAATTCATAATTTGCACAACTTGTGAGTTTATGCGTGAAAAGTCTGAAGAGTGCAAAAAGTGTAAGTTTCCCAAGTCTAAACTTTGTCATATTAGTCTCGGATGTCGTGTGTAGCTTTCCTATCACATATTAGAGTCAAAGGTTTGTATCGTTTTGGTACTGGGGTGAGTGTTTAGCTATTGCATACAGATTGTAAGCTTCAAGGTTGAAGCTGAGTGTGTGAGTACTCCGGGAGTGCTGAGTGAATCTAAGTCAGGGAATTAGGTTGGGTAGGATAAGGTCCTATCGAGTAGCAAGTTCAGTCAGGAACTTGTGAGAAAGTTCTGATTGTAATAGGTTGTAACTAGGAGTGTTTGGCCTATTATAGTGGATTAATTTTGTGTGAAATCCTTTGGAGGGTCAAGGTTTTACTTCTAGTTGGGCCCTGGAAGGTTTCCTCGTAAAATCGTGTGTGCATTGCAAGTTCCTTTATTATTTTGCTTTAATTCCGCAAAAGTAGTAACTAGGAACTCACTTACAATTATCCCCCCCCCCCTCTTTTAGAGGTCGTCTTAACTAACACAATGCAAAAAACGCTATTTTCAAGGCCAAATTATCTATCCATTGTCTTTAATATATGAAAATCTATAAGTGTCAAACTTATTAATTCTATAAAATAATTTTTAATCTTGTATTAATTTTTTGTTGCCAATAATATTTTATAATCTTTTGTACCCTATAATTTTAGTAGCTAATATATGTTCCAATTAAAATCTTTCCAACTCTTAAGACGATAAACATAACTAGCTAGTCGTCATTCTCCGAAGAAATATATCTTACGCCCAAAGAGTTCTACATCATACGATTCATATTTATAACCCCTACTTATAATCAACACTAAAAGATATACAAAGCAGTAGTTTCTCAATGTTAGAGTACAAAAACGAAAAAAAAAAAAATTTGTATATCCCTACCTTTTAAAAAAATATGAGAGAGCTCTTATTAATAGTTTGCGGATGTTTATACCCCTAAAAATATGTTTGATTACATATTTGCCCCTATTTATAAGTTAGAGAAACTCTTATTTGATTACATTTACCTAATAAGTACCCTAGATATATCAAACATTTACATTTCCCCTAATTTTTACCGCTTCCTCAATAAATCTAAATTAATAAGTAATACTAAGTTTTTTGCCGCTTCCTCACTAAATCTAAGTTAGCTATATAGAAGTTTCGAAGAATATTGCACGCTAATCCAACATTTTTATCGCCTATATGAAAATAGTTATAATAAAATGCTTTGCAAGTAGGTATAGGACACTACTAGAATTCGGTGAAATTGCGACCGTTTTTCTACAACCATCATGGAAATGGTCAAAAAAATTAAAATATGTGACCAATTTTTACGTGGTCGCAATATTACGACCGTTTTAAAAGAGGTCGTAAATTTGTAACCATTTTTGGGCTATTAAACAGTCTCAATGGTATTTAAACATTATTTTTATTAATATACATGTTTAAAATAATTCGAAGTAAAAATAATCCTATTGCGACCGATTTTTGAAACATTAGCAATTTTGCGACCGCTTTTAGCCGTCGCAATACGGTTATTTTTTTTAAGCGATCGCTTTTAGCCGTCGCAATATGGTTATTTTTCTTTTTAAAAAAGTAGGGTATAAAAAGCGTGCCCAACTCACCCTAACCCTAATCTTCATGGTCCGCCGTTTTCCTTTCTCCTCTTTCCTTTCTTTTTCTTCCTTTCTCTCTCTTCTCATGCCCCTCTTCTTCTCTTTCCTTTCTCTTCTTCTCTTTCGTTTCTCTTTCCTTCTTTCTAAATCAAATCCAGTTAAATAGGAGAAATAGAAGAAGTTGAAATTTCTCCCTCCAATCCATTCGGATCTGCAACAAATGGATGAAATTCTGTATTTGAGTCCCTATTCTCTTCTCTTCTTCTCTTTTTTCACTTTTCTCCTCCTCCCTCCGTTCTATGAAGGCCGAGCCCGGCGCTCGCCTTCTTCACTCTCCTCTCTCCTTTTTTTTTTCCTCACTCTTTCTTCGTTCCTTGTCAAATTTTGGTCTAAGGTTTTGAGCAACAAGAGTGAATTTGGTGTTCTTGGTCAAATTCGACCACAAAAATTCTAGATCTGGAGTTTTCATGAGAAAGGTAGGTTGATTTTTCTAAAAATTTTGTTTGTTTTTTTTTATATTCGATTTTTGTGGTTTTATTTCGTTTTTTGTTCGAATTTCCATGTTTATATTTATACAAATTTTGTTTGATTTTTAGTTAGAATTTTGTTGATTTTGGGTTTGATTTTATGTTCAAATTTTGTTGATTTTTTGTTCGAATTTTTTGATTTTTTGTTCGGATTTTATTTTGATGATTTGGTTGATATTGATAATTTTGTGGGTTATTTTGGGTTAAGGGTTGTTTTGTGTGGGCGGTGGTGGTGGGTAGAAGTTTTTAAGGGTGGGTGGTGTGAAGGATTTATGTTTTCGTCAAGTGCAATTACTAGATATATAATGGATCAAATTATGGAGATGATTTAGTTCTTTCTTTTGGTTCGTTGTTATACATAGCTAGAGGTACTAACGATTTTTGGGATAGTAAAACAGGCCAAAGCCCAATTGAACGGATCCTATAAGATCAAGCAAAGGGCCTAGATTGAGCATAAGAGGAAGAGGCCCATGATGGGCCTCAACACTCCTAAGTGGCCGACCATGAGGTGGAGTTTGAAGGGCTTTGGGCTTCCTTATCTAGTCTAGTTATAATAGGATTATAAATAGACTAGGTGCCTAGGTTTTCAGTAAGAACAATTTACTGTTAATTAAAATTCGAGTTAGCAAATACGAAACCAACCCTCTAAAACTCCCTCTCTCTCTCACGGCTCTCTCCCCTCCTTGGCGCTTGTGTGCGTGCACGGTGGTGGTGGTGTTAGTGTTGGTGCCCGGTTGTCCATAAAGGTGGTGATTGTGGTTTTCCCCTTCATTTAACCAATCTAGTATTGGTGGATGGCTTGATCGAATCCCGTGGATTAAGTAGAGGAGTCATGCTTGGGGCTCTATTCTCTCCCTGATTTTTCAATCAATTTGCTACGTGGAAATCACGCTTCAAAGGTATAATTATGTGATTTTTGTGTATTATGCATGCGATCTTGTTTTAGGTGCGTATGAATATGATTCATGAAATTCCGCTTATAGTACCTAAATCTTTATAGTGGTATCAGTTAGCCTCTTGCATGAACACGCTTGATTATAATCATACAAATTTTTGAAGTCCATGTTCATAATTTTATAAACAATTAAGAGGGATAATTAATTTAATTATGGTTCAATTATTATATTAAGTGTGATTTAACACTTGGAATTGATTAAATGTGATTTAATTATGCTCAAAATAGTCATAAAGAGGACCGAAATTTTGCCCTAATTTGGTAAAAACATTCAAACCATAGCCCTATTCATTTCGGAAATTTTAAACCTAATAAGCCATAAAAATACGATTTTATGTGCTTGTTTTGTTTGATTTAGTTTTAAATTTGTTTCATGAATTTAATACCATTGATTTCATGTATAAATTATTAGTTTTACATGATCAATGACTTATTTAAGTGTTAAATTAATTGGGATTAAATTTCATGAAGAACCCTAATTTTGAATTAAATAGGGATTTAATTTTAATTGTTGGACTAGTTTAATTTAATTTTAACAAATGTTGTTTTAATTAAATTAAAAATAATTATTTTTTTAAGGTTGATTTAGGGGGCGGCAGCCGCGGCTGGGTAAAACTCAAGAATATCTTAAAGTACCTGAAAGGAACAAGGATAAATTTCAGGTCTATGATGGGAGTAAGGATTTGGTTGTTCAAGGTTATACCGACATAAGCTTCCGGACTGAAAAAGATGACTTCAAGTCGCAATCAGGATACGTGTTCTGTCTTAATGGATGAGCGTTCAGTTGGAAGAGTGCTAAGCAAAGCACGACTACAGATTCTATAACTGAAGCTGAATACTTAGCAGCTTTTGAGGCAGCTAAGGAGGCAGTTTGGATTCGTAAGTTCGTTGGTGAACTTGGTGTTGTACCCTCAATAAAGGGACCAATAGACCTCTATTGTGATAATAGTGGGGCTATTGCTCAGGCCAGAGAGCCAAGAGAGCATCAAAAAGTCAAGCATGTCATGAGGCGATTTCACATGATAAGGGAATGGAAGTACGAGGGTGAAATCAGAATTTGCAAGATTGGAACGGACGACAATGTAGCCGATCCACTCACTAAACCTTTGCCTTAAGTGAAACACCATAAGCGCGTTGAGGCAATGGGAATCAGACATATTGGAGATTGGCTTTGATTTCCCTATTTGTGTGTTTTAATTAAGCTGTGGAGATCTAAATGTAAAACACTATGTTAAAACATTCATTTATGGATTTTTCTATAAATTATTATTCCATTTCTATTTAATTATGGTTTAGAATTAAATAACGAGTCCATTCGATTTGAGAATATTCAAATAGGGTATCAAGACAATGTATGGATAAAGAAACACCTATTAAGTGAACGTTGAATATCAAATCAAAATCATCCCCAATCAAGGTCATTTGAAAGTTGGACGACTAATGACCACGTGAGATTAGTGTGTAGTATGATTTATACACTAGAAGAAAAAGATAAAAAGGCACCGGTTCAAACCCCCCCTTGGCACCGGTTTTGAACCGTTGGGTATTTGAGGGATGCCAAATCCATGAAAATTTGGCACCGGTTCGAAACCGGTGCCAACTAAAGCATTTAGCACCGGTTAACCGGTGCTAACTACATGATTTGGCACCGGTTAACCGGTGCCAACTACCATGGCGCGATTTTATTTATTTTTCAATACTATTGGCACCGGTTCTTACTTTGAACTGGTGCCAAAAGTCTCAAAATTTTTTTTAAAAAAACTTTTTGGCACCGGTTCTGGTCCAAACCTGTGCCAAAAATACCCAAAAAAATTTATTTTTTTTAATTTTTTTTTTATTTTTTGCATTTTTTTCACTTAAATTAATATAGAAACATTAACATATATATAAAGTTACATATTTTCATTAAAAAAGGCTGTAATATTATAATTTTCGTCCAAAAAAAATTAAATAATCCAGACTGCTCTGCTGTTTCTGTTCTGCTACGTTGCTGTGCCTCTGCCTGTTCATGCTGGCTGGGCATTTGTTTGCTTCTGTGGCTGTGTCTCTGTTATGTTCAGGCTGGCTGGGTGACTGGTTTGAGTTCTTGAGCTGCTGTGTTTCTTTTCTGCTCTGGTTAGGCTATGTTTGGTGTTTGCTGCTCTGCTGTAGTGCTGGGTGTTTGCTGCTCTGCTGTAGTGCTAGGTGTTTGCTGCTCTGCTGTAGTGCTGTGTTGCTTGCTGGTCAGGCTGCTGTGTTTGCTGGGTTCTACTGCGTGGTCCTCTGTGTTGCGGTACTGGTGAGCTGATGTGGTGTTGTGCTGGTGGCGCTCTGATGTGCTCCTATTTGCTGGGCTGTCTTGCTCGTTATTGCTCTGATGTCCTAATGCAGTGAAGAAATAAACAATATAGGCAAGCTGATTCTTGTCACAAAGAATATTAACAACTTAAAATACCATGAGAGTATAAGATATTGTAAAAAAATAAAAAGAGTATACCTACATCAATATCAAGAACTACTGCCATCTTGATACATCTGTGCAAAGCATTGTCAAAAGAAGATAATACAGCTCATCAGCAAGGGAAATATCAATATGTCCAAAACAAGCATAATTGGTTAACATCCAACCTCTCCCTATTCACACCCGGAATGTCCCCAGCAATCAAACCCATCAACGCCATTCGATACATATGATCAGCAATAGATTTAGGGCCCTTTATCCGATGATTAATACATCCCTGCTCCACCTGCCCCGGCCCCCTGCTGCACCTCCCCCCTCCCTGCTGCAACTACCCCCTTGTTTAATTGATAATAGAAGTGTACTCGTAATTCCCCAATGTCATACTTGTATATAAACACGACACAACAACCAAAGCTTTGAGCCACAGGGTCAAGTTGTTCACATAATTTCTAAAATCAGAAACATGTAAATCCTAGAATTAGGATAACAATTAAGCACTATAATATAGTACTAACAAGAAGATGTAGTAGAGCTTTCTAGGGCAAATCCATAATTGCTTAACTGATTACAAAACCCTTGATAATCCCTAAATTTTTTGGCAGAGCAATTCTGTAAAAAAAAGATTGTCCAACCAAGTAAACTATAGCCAATTCATCTTCAGAATTTGTTGCTCTTCCTTTGCTGTGCTTAAGCACTCAACAGTTTTGCTAAAGGCAAAACGTACACACACAAAAAAAAAAAAAAAAAAAAAAGATGAAGGGGAGCACATAAGGTTATGGAGCAGACTAAGAAATTTGTTGCAAGTGATGCGGCTAGCACTAGAATGGCAGGTGTTATGGAATACGGGTATTTGTCCTAAGGAAGTTGTATATAATACTGTAGACGGTTCTTCAAGAATGTATGCTAGATTTATCAAAAAACAAAAAAAAGCATTTATTAGTTATTTAGTATAGTTGGTTGTTTGATTGGATTCTGATATAAAATGTAGGAGGAAGCAAGAGCAGTAGGGCTGCTGAGAAGTGAGAAAATGGCAAATTTAGTTGGGTGTTGTTGTGAGGGTGATGAGAGATTGCTAGTTGCTGAGTTCATGCCCAATGAAACACTTTCTAAGCATCTATTGCTTCCTTACCCTCACCTTGCTTCCACCCAGGTAAATTATACTCATTCATCATAAAGTTACTTATTTTACAGATGAAGTTCATGATACTTGTTGCTAATTAATTATACTAGCAATAGTAGTAGCAATTTAATCCTTTTTTTTTTATCCCTTGTAATATAATTGTGTATATATGGTAATTAAACTAAGAGAAGTGTTTATGTATGTAATACAGGTGACAAAAAATAGCAAATTATTTGTAGAGAACGCGACAGATAGGTTAAAGCTGTTTGTCAAGGCATTTTGTGCTTAAGATGATGTATCTTCTCAAGCATTAATCTCTCAAACAAGGTGTTTGGCCGGTAAAGCCAAGAAATTTATCCAGTGCATTAAATAAAAAAAAAACAAATGTCTCAGGAGAGGAATTAAAATTAGGCTCACCTCAGTTTCTTTCTGAAGTGGAGTAAGAGCTGTCACAAGAGATCTGCCATTAGGCCTTTCATGAGCTTCATACTACAAGCAACGTTATGCTAATCGTACTAATTCAGTTCCATCATCATTTGAAAAATGTCCCTCTAAATTAGAGTCGATCAACATCGAAAAGTTTTTTCCACGTATGAGATCAAGTGCTTGGGAAAATCAAGAGAATTCTGAGTTAAAATCTTTTGTATTGTGTTCCCAAAACATCTGATAACCAATTAGATTGGTGTACCAAGACCTAAGGCAATTAGAGAGCCAAAGTGAGCTAAAGAGTTTACAAGATATATACCTTTTTGGGACAGAGGGGTAATTGGAAGGGTGGAGAGCGTGATACGATACTTAACATGTTTTGTAGTTTGACAAAACTGAATATCCAAATCCAATTTCTAAAGTATTGCAAACTTTAAATCATTCTTTGGAATGTAAAAAGCTAAGCCAACTCCAATAAGAGGACTTACAATTTAGCCCTATAATTCTTTCATGAAAGAATTTTGATGTGTCTAATAAAAACCAAATCTCAAGGATATTTGGATACTAATATATGAGTTCTCAAGGATTCTTAGATGCTTGTTTCTTTCTAGTTCAAGTGGAGTTACTAGAGTAGCACACTGAATATAGAGGTTAATGAAGCATTAAGAGGGTAAAACATGACATGACACACTGAAAGTTGTATGAAAATTTGAAGTTTATATGGCTTGGCGGTATATGTTTCCCACTGAGAAAGTCAATCAGTAAGGTGCCAAAACTGTAGATCACGCTCACTGGAGAAATTCGACCTGCCAATTAGAAAGCAAGGCATTAACTTCTTAGAGAAAGCATGCTTTCAGAAATTAGCAGTTCCATTGCAACAACTTTATAACGTTCTCTGCACACATAACTAGAGAGAGACCTTCATCATTGAATATGCAATCAGCAAGGAGATTAGGACAAGTCAATATTGTCATGTATACCATTCAGCATAGTCTATATTTACTTCAAAATGAATCATTTAGGAAGGGCCAGGTACCTGTCCTCATGTACTCAGGAGGAGTGAAAGCCAAATTTGTACTATAGCTTTTGCCATCTCGGCTGTTTTTCATGAGGCTAAAGCAAGAGAGCCTGGGATTACCATCCTGTCAAAAGTTGAGTCACGACATAGAGTATATGGAGAAAAGGATAGAGACAAGAGCAAAAATACCAGTTCAATTGTACCTGGTCAAATGAAACTCTATAAGCATTAAGGTCGTGGTACAATGATATTCCTTTACTGCTACAATATTCCAAGGCTTGTGCTAAACACAATGCCACTCTCAACCTCATAGCCCATTTCAAAGGCTGATTTTCCCCTGAAGTAAATAAACAATTTGAAACTTAAACCAAAATACAGTAGCACCATCAACACAACAACTTCACCCATGAATCAAAGTCAAGTACATGGAAACTCTATCTACAAACGAGCTTTCCTAACCATTTAAGTCTCATAATGAACGTTGTAAAACTGATGTGCACAAACGTACCAAAACCAATCTTAATCAATTAAAAAAACCTTAAAAAAATATTTAATTATATCGACATTGCCCAAAGTTCTCCTTGTCTGTTTGAGAGTCCTAAGAAGATTACACCAATGATGTGGTGCAACCCTTTATTAAGAATACACTGGTTGTACATTGACTGTTGCTAACTCGGCACAAACAATTTAGATTGAACTTGTTTCCCCTCGTCGAAAACATTATACTTTCTCGAAAATTAATAATAGGGATAAACTCTAGCATCTTCAAGCAACGTACCATGGTAATCATACCTCATTGATTATTACATATCAAAAACACAAAAGCAATGCCTAATTCAACACGACACATACAAAGTCCCTTCGGTAGAAAAATAACAAATTCATAGTCAAGGTCACAACATTTCAATCTTAAACAAGAAAGTTATGAATTTAGATGATACTCACAGTGAAAGAGATGCTTAGAAAGTGTTTCATTGGGCATGAACTCAGCAACTAGCAATCTCTCATCACCCTCACAACAACACCCAACTAAATTTTCCATTTTCTCACTTCTCAGCAGCTCTACTGCTCTTGCTTCCTCCTACATTTTATATCAAAATCCAATCAAACAACCAACTATAAGATCATTTTGTACCATTTTTGCTACTAATAACTAACACATATACAAAACTATAAGAGCATTGGAAAAAATAGCCACTAACCTTTGAATTTGAACTCCTTTTTGAGGAGCAAACAAACTAGATCTACAATTCCTGCAAATGATAGAATAAAAAATATTAAAATTGAAAAACTTAGGGTTTATGGTTAATTAATTGAAACTAAATTAAAAAAAATAGAAATAAAACCAGAACCCTAAAATTATGAAATTGAAAACCAAATCAATGATAAACCCTAGATTGCGAAGGAATTCAGTAGATTAAGAAGACCACATTACCTCGAAGCTGCTTCAATGGAGGTGAGAAATAAAACCTGAACCCTAAAACCAGAACCCTAAAATTACGAAATTGAAAACCAAATCAACGACAAACCCTAGATTGCGAAGGAATTCAGTAGATTAAGAAGACCACATTACCTCGAAGCTGCTTCAATGAAGGTGAGAAATAAAACCAGAACCCTAAACCAGAACCCTAAAATTACGAAATTGAAAACCAAATCAACGACAAACCCTAGATTGCGAAGGAATTCAGTAGATTAAGAAGACTACATTACCTCGAAGCTGCTTCAATGGAGGTAAGAAAGCTCAGAATCGACTTCAATGGAGAATATAGAGCACGAGTTCAATGGAGGCCAGAGATATGGAGAGAGAAGGAGGTGCTGCTTCAATGGAGTGAGAAAGCTCGTAAACCACTTCAATAGAGAAGGTGAAAATTCGGGATGGTGGAAGAGAAGGCGAAAACTAGAGGGAAAACAGAAGATGGAAAAAACGGGGGGAAAGAAAGAAAGAAAAGCAGGAGCCCGATTTTTTTTTTTAATAATTTTTTAATAAGTGGGCACCGGTTTGAACCGGTGCTAATTAAATGATTGGCACCGGTTTTGGTTGGAACCGGTGCCAACACTGATTTTTTCAATCCCGCCCATTTCTTTTGGCACCGGTTTTCAAGAACCGGTGCTAAAGGGGGGTGCTTATTTCATTTTTTCTACTAGTGATAGCACCATTTTTTGTGCTACAAGGGCAAGAATGTTATAAATCATTTGCATAAGTATTGGTTTGGAACTATACCAGATCGACATAAAAGATTACTCATTATGGCTATTGGAACCTCTTTCCTCAACCATGAGTATTGTAAGTTCTCTTCCTTGAGTACTAGTCCGTTTTGATGTTGTTAAACGTCTTCCGTACAAGGGGACTATAAAGGAAACACTCGGATGGCTAGGGCCTCTTAGTAAGGGAAGCTAACAATGAAAGACCGGGAATATCCCCCAATTGACAGTAGGGAACATGTCTTTGTTGTTTACAAGGCCTCTCGAAGAGCAAGACTACAAAAATGCATGGCCGTGCTCAAATTGATTTTAGAAATCATCTGCTTATTGACAGTTGAATTCGAAAATCGATAAAATTTTCTAGACATATAAAGGATGACGAACAATCTTACTTTATAGTTCATGAAGAGACATTAAGTGACATAGGAAACAGGCTACACACAATTAGCACACCTGTTCGAAAGGACAAGTGGGAGATTGAAAGGAATGGTGTCCTTCGAACAAGTGTATTATTCCGATAGAGGGTTTAAAATTAATTAGGAAAGCTAATTATTAAGTGAGGTCAAGTGATCGGAATTCCTAGATGGAGGCCGCCTCCGATCAGTAATATTAATGTATAATTAATATTACAGCTTGTTCTTGACTGAACCCTTCGGGTCACACCTAATTGTGTAACCGAACCAAAGCGACGAATTAAGTCGAAGGATTAAATAAGTCGATCGAGATTTTACGAACTAAGATGTCGGATTCCGAGGTTAGAGCATTGAAGCCGAGCGTCGAAAGTCGAGTCAAATTTAGGAATCGACGAGACTTAAAAATCAGTCAAACAACATGTCAACGCGCGTGAATATCTTAGCCTTGATATGGCTTAGCCAATCGAGAGCTAGGTAGGCTAGCATAGCTAGCTGAGCACCTTGCCGCAAGCCCAACATGCATTGGCTGGACGAATTGGCCGAGTAGCCCTGCTAGCTAGGTGTGACATTATACCCGAGCATGCATGCGGCCTGGCACGCCTAGCGGCTCGCGCACTAGGAACAAGCTACTAGCATCGAGCTTGGTGCTAGTAGAAACAACGCTTAGCAACAAGCATCCCGCATATACGTTGCTTGCTATTGCGGGCTGATGCGACAAGGCCCAGGTGGGTAGGCTCAGCTGAGGGACTAGGCGTCAGCACGGCTGCCTTGGTGCCCAAGGCTGGCTGCCAGCTGGCTGCCTCCCATTGCACCGGTTTGTAAGGGGGTGGTTTTCTTGGGGAGCAAGGGGAAGGTGGTCCTCCTCTTGTGGTCCTCACCTACCCCCTTGCTCACCCGTGCCACTTGTTGTTTAATGATTGCCTTGCCATTTTAATTTAATTTAGAATTAAATTAATTTTTTCATTTGGCATTTTACCAACTATCCCACATTAAAAGATGATGGGAAATCTTGGGGACATTTCCCTATAAATACCAATCATTGGGTATTGGGATTTTCACTTGAGTTGGTGAACTATAAGGGATCTCCAAAAGCGAGAAAACCTTAGTTCGTAAACTCTAAGTTATTTTTGGTCTTGCCCCGTCTAAGCTACGGGGTAGGGACCGGTTCTGGTTCGGTGAGCGAGGGTGTGAACCGTAGGAGGTTTCGCATTTGCAGAGCTTGAAACTTTTAAGTCCGAGCTCATTGAGTGAGCGAAGCATGTGTCTAGGGTGAGTTTCTTTCTCTCTCTTCTCTTTATGTGTTGGAGTTTTGTTTATTTTCATGCTTTTGTTTTTGTTATGATTATTATTCATGCGATCCGATTTCCGGGTTTTGTTTCCGCGCGGTGTCAGACACGACAAAACCAACATCCCTAAGGATATTAAGAAAGAGGTTTTTATGGTCAAGAAAGGGAAGGGGTTCTAGATGAAAGGGAAAGGGGCAATATCCAGGGTAAGGGCAAGAAGGTTGCCAAAACACCTAAGAAGCCCAAGGCGACTCCAAAGCCTAAGCCTGCAGGTGAAAGTAAATGCTTTTACTACAAGAAGGGGCATTGGAATCGCAATTTCCAGAAGTACCTTGACTACCTCAAGAAGAATGGAGCATTAACCTTAGGTAACTTGTTATGAACATTTTAACTTTCACTTAGGTATGTGATACCAAGTTGCAGTGCTTACATTATTCATGTTCTCTAAAAACTGCAAAGAAGTGAAGCTAGCATGGAAATGGAGCTTGAAGGTGCACAAGAAGTGTTCAAGTGGCCAGAGAAAGATTCATAGTTTTAATTTTAGTTTATGATGATTTTAGACTTATTTTTGGTTTCTGATGAGACAATTTTCAGTTTTGTTAAAATACCGATTGGTTTACTTGTCATGGGCAAGTGTTGATCCATGACAAGATAATAAATTGTTTTCATTTGCTAGCTATGAGTTAATTTTGTTTTATAACATTGATAGAAGTAGATCACAAAAGCGAAAACAGATGATTCAAACCAACCTACTTATAACATAGTAAGGTTAGGTCACATAAACCAATTGCGCATCCAAAGATTACAAATGGATGGACTCTTATTCTTATTTGATTATGAATCATTTAAGAATTGCTATTCATGCTTGTTAGATAAGATGACCAAGTCACTTTTTAGTTGAAAGGGTGAAAGAGCTAATGACCTTTTGGGACTTATACATATCGATGTGTCTAGACCAAAATGAGTTCAAAAGCTAGAAATGGCTTATAATACTCCATTGCTTTTACTAACGAATTAAGTAAATATGGCTATATCTACTTAATGAAGTAATAGTTGGAATGATTGAAAATTTCAAGGAATTCCAGAATGAAGTACAAAATCAGCTTGAGTAAACAATTAAAACACTACGATCTAATCTCATCAGAGGAATTGTGGATTATTTCACAATCAAAGGAACACCACAATTAAAAGTGTGTTAGAAATCAGGAATCAAACTTTGCTTGACATGGTTCGATCCAAAATTAGCTTTACTAATCTTAACAAATCGTTATGAGGATATGCATTAGAAAACAGCTGCGAATATACTAAACAGAAATCCGTCTAAAGCAGTTGAGAAGACGCCATATGAGTTATGGACCGGAAGAGTTCCAAAGTTGTCTTTTCTTAAAGATTAAGGGTTGTGAAATCTATGTAAAATGTTTACAAGGAGACAAACTTAACCCTGAATCAGATAAATGTTTCTT
Source organism: Chenopodium quinoa (assembly GCF_001683475.1). Classification (NCBI taxonomy): domain Eukaryota; kingdom Viridiplantae; phylum Streptophyta; class Magnoliopsida; order Caryophyllales; family Amaranthaceae; genus Chenopodium; species Chenopodium quinoa. Next base: position 2,141,900 of record NW_018743218.1, read on the forward strand.
CGTGGGTCATCCCATAGAAACAAAAGGGTATTACTTCTACAATCGCGCAGATAACAAAGTGTTTGTTACTCGCGATAGTGTCTTTTTAGAAAGGGAATATCTTTCCACAAAGCCAAGTGGGAGTAAAGTGATTCTCGAAGAAATTCAAGACGACCAACGAATGATGTGGATAACACCACATTAGAGGCGAAGGCGAATGAGTTAGTTCATTTGTCAAATCATGTGTCGGAGCAAGCTAATTCAACTAGCAAGACTCCTATCATCCCACTTGAGTGAATAACTTCAAAGAGTTGATGAAAATATTTTTACTTCTATCATTGCTCTTACCCCTCGTAGGTCACTCAGAATTAAAAACAAATAGTTTGTTAAAATTTTGACAACTGAGGATTCCAAAATTTTCTAATTGGAATGTGTGGAACCCACAACCTACAAGCAAGCTTTGGCGAGCACCAACTCAGGAAATGGCTTAAGGCCATAAAATCTAAAATGGACTCCATGTCAGAAAATGATGTGTTAGTTCTGATAGACTTGCAAATGGGGGTCAAACCCATTAGTTTCTTAAATCAATTCGGATTCTTCTAGCGATTGCTGAAATCTTCGATTACGAAATTTGGCAGTTGGATATCAAATCTGTCTTCTTGAATGGGTTCTTGATGGAGAATGTGTATAATGCACAACCTGAGAGTTTTGAAGATCCAGAAAATCCTAGAAAGTTCTTGAAAACTTTAGAAATCCATTCATGGATTGAAGCAAGCATCAAGGAGTTAGAACATTCATTTCGATGAGGCAATCAAATAATTTGGTTTCCTTAAGAACGAAAAAGAATTTTTTGTATACAATAAGTTTAGCGGGAGCAATCTAGTTTTCTTAGTCTTGTATGTAGATGACATACTGTTCATAGGGAACGACACACCAATGCTTGAGTCAGTCAAGTAATGGTTGAAGAGCTGTTTCTATATGAAAGACTTAGGAGATGCCAAGTACATATTGGGAATTAAGATTCATCGAGAAAGGTCTTGAAGGATGATTGAAAAAGTCAAGAGATTTATGCTGATAATATTCTTGATAAGTTTGAGATACAAGACTCTAAGAGAAGATTTTTCCCATGTCTCATGGTATTACACTCAGTAAAACTCAAGGGCCCTCAAAAGCCAGAAGAGTTGAGTCGTATGGCTAAAATACCTTATGCCTCTACAATAGGGTCCATTAGGTATGCCATGATATGTACCAAGCTGGATGTTACGTGTGCCTTGAGCACGTGTAATAGTTTTTAAGCAAATTTAGAAGAAGTGCACTAGAAAGTTGTTAAGAACAAATCCTTAAGGACTTGAGAAGGACTACAGGAATGTTTCTAGTTATGGTGGCAAAAGTGAAATGGTTGTCAAGGGTTATACGGATGCGATTTTCCAAACAGACAAAGATGAATATAGATTTCGATCTATGTACGTTTTCTGTCTGAATAGAGGAACAATGAGCTTGAAGAGTTCAAAGCAAAGCACTGTCGCATACTCCATGATAGAATATGAGTATTTGGTTGCAGTAGAAGTATCTAAGGAGGAATTTTGGATCAAGTTGTTTTGTGACAAAGATGGCGCCTTTGCCCAATCAAAGGAGCTAGGGTCACATTACAAATCCAAACATGTTGAGATGAAGTATCACCTCATTCAAGAGATCATTGGCTGGCGGGATGTCAAGATCTGCAAAGTTTCATATGAGTGAGAATATCACTTACCTACTTACTAAACCCCTTCCACAGCCAAAGTATGAGAGTCATACTAAGGCTCTTGGATTGAAGCAAGTTATGTAATTTAAGTTGTATTTGTTTTCAGTAAACTTATCCCATAAGTAATACATCAACTTGCAGAATTATGTTTAATTAGGAATCTATTTCTCTTATTTAATTATGGTTTTGATATTAAATAAAATTTTCAAAATAATTATGAATTGATGGGATCATCAAATACGTGATTTAGTGAATGGAACCCCACAGGTGAACTAAATTCATAAATGATTTAAGTTCCTAGTTCAAAATCATTAAATTCGACATAAATGATTTCAACAGATGGATTGGCATGTAAGATTGATTGGATAGCACAGTTTCATGGGCTATAGGGGCATAGAGATGCTCGGTCAATCACATGGATATGCATGAATGATGCATGATCGAACTATTGACCTACTTTGAAGTTCAAGTATAGAGCTTTTGGAAATATTAGTGGATTCCTTTGACATGAGTGGAACATTGATTTCATTCAATGATTGATTAAACTGTGGTACATCCAAACGTATTCCGTAAAAGGGGAGTACAAAAGATGTATCCTGGTTACTTCAAAAGTTGAGTAGGAGCTTTAGTTGCCACAAGATTGGACCGAGTCTACCTATTTAATTAGGAAATGTGTCATAACCGCTTGAAGAGGGAGAATTCAGAAAATACATGGCCGCGTTCAAATGTATTACTCAGTAATCATTTGGTTTTGTAATTCCAACTCAGATTTCAAGAAATGATTTGTAGATCAGTATGATCTCGACATGAGATGCAATCATATTATCAAATCGATACATAATGACTTAAGGAATTTGAATACTACACACTTGTCTTAGATAAGTGGGAGATTAAAGGATTTATGTCTTTGTCAAGTGCAAATACTAGATATATAATGGACTAAATTATGGAGATAATTAAGTTCGTTCTTTTGGGTCGTCGTTATATCATAGCTAGAGGTACTAATGATCTTTGGGCTAGTAAAACAGGCTAAACCCCAATTGAACAGATCCTATAAGGTCATACATAGGGCCTAGATTGAGCATAAGAGAAAGAGGCCCATGATGGGCCTCATCACTCTAGGTGGCCGACCATGAGGTGGAGTTTGGAGGGCTTTGGGATTCCTAACCTAGTCTAGTTATAATAGGGTTATAAATAGACTTAGTGCCTAGGTTTTCAGTAATAAAAGTTTACAGTTTATTAAAACCCGAGTTAGTAAACACAAAACAAACCCTCTCAAACTCCCTCTTTCTCTTACGACTTTCTCCCCTCCTCGGCGCCGGTGTGTGTGCACGGTGGTGGTTGTCCGTGGTGGTGGTCGGTTGTCCATAAAGGTGGTGATCGTGGTTTTCTCCTTCACTCGACCAATCTAGTATTGGTGGACGACTTGATCGAATCCCGTGGAACTAAGTAGAAGAGTCAAGCTTGGGGCTCTATTCTCTCCCTGATTTGTCAATCAATTTGCTATTTGGAAATCACGCTTCAAAGGTATAATTATGTGATTCTTGTGTGTTATGCATGTGATCTTGTTTTAGGTGCGTATGAATATGATTCATGAGATTCCGCTTATAGTACCTAAATCGCTACACGGTGGTGGTGGTGGATGGAGGTTTTTTAGGGTGAAAGGGCAGTGGTGTTGGTTGTATCAAATTAACAGTGGTAGTGGGCTGGGGCTGGGCTAGGTGGTGCAGACAGTGAGCTGCATCTATTTTAATTTTTTAAAAAAACTTTTAGCAACCGCTTTTGGCGATCGCAATTTTGATATTTTGCGACCACTACCTAAACGGTCGCTATTTTCCTACCGGTCATTGAAAATAAAGAAAACAGTCTCAATAAAATTTGTTGTCGTTAATCAGTCGTAATAATTTTTTTTGCGACTAAGAGGATAACAACCATCATGTTACGACTGTTGACGGTCGCAATTATTTTCAGCGATCGTTTTTGCTATTTTTAGCGACCGTTTGCGACGATTGCAAAACCCTTCATTTTTAGTTGTAGGACAACATAAGGGCCAATTGCAAAAACTCTTTCCAAAAGACTAACAACATTGCACGCGTCGGAATCTCTAGTAATAAAAAGTATAAAATTTATACTAATAACCAAAAGATTGTTGGGTTTCGTAGTGACCCTCACTACGCTGAAAGAAACCCGCCAAGACCCGCCCCCATAATAAATGCAATTAACAAGCAAAATATAATTAAAACACAAGAAAGGATAAAAGATTATATTTTTGACGCGTGCTTCGCTCAACTATGAGCTCTTACTTGAACCCCGAAAATACGAGGTCTCCAACGGGATGGTACCCTCGAAACCGACCCGAGCGTCCTAAGTCTCGAAGGTTAGTCGAGACCCGGACAAATAAAACTATGAGTTTTACGAATCAAGGTTTACTCAAATCAAGAATTGCCTTTTACTTCCACTCAAGGTTGTATCTTTCCCAATACCCATGCCTTTGGTATTTATAGGGAAAGGCATCCTTGATTTCCAATCTCCCATCAATGTGGGAGAGTCGGTAAATTCAGCAATTTATTTAATTCCAAATTAAATAAATAATTAAATCAATCACAATGCAACAAGTGTCAAGGGGAGAGAGAGAGTTAGGTGAGGACCAAAGGCTTGGGGGGGGACCATTGCCTTGATCCCCAAGCCATTGCTCCAAGCAATAATCCCCTCATCCAAAATCGCCTCAAGTAAGGGATGCTGGGCTGGCAGCCAGCTAGCACGCCAGCTAGCAGTGCCAGCTAGCCCAGCCAGCAGCCTCGCATCCCAGCCAGCATATGCGTGCTGGCGCTGGGCGATGCTTGTGCTGCTGGTGCGTGCCAGTGCTAGGCGCTGTTAGCTGCTGGCGCTGGCCCTTGCCTCTCTCGCCATCGCACACGCACTGCCCCTTTCCCATTTCCCAGCATGCGTGCTGCTAGCGAGCCACGCATGCTGGGCATCGCCTCGCCAGCCACACGCACAAGCATGCGAAGCTTGGTGCTGTGATGCTGCGATGGCTTGCGATGGCCCCTAGGCATAAGCACACGCACATGCACACAAGGCCCAGCATGGTGCTGCTGTGCGAGGCTGCTGCTGCGATGGTGCCTACACACACACACACGCACAAGGGTGCTGTGCTTGGTGGGTGGCCTGCAATAGTGCAAGGCACACTATGGCCTGCGATGGTGCGAGGCATGCACGCACGCACATGCGCCAGTGCCCAGCACTACGATGGTTGTGCTTGGTTCGTATGGCCTGCGATGGTGCCTAGCACTCAGGCACGCATGCTGCGATGCAGTGCCATGCGAAGGCACGCATATGCGCAGCCATGCTGCTGCGATGGTGCCTAGGCTTGCGCCTAGCACTCATGGCGCGCCTAGCACACCATGGTGCGCCTAGCACACACATGGTGCGCCTAGGCTTGCGATGAGCTAGCCTAGCCTAGCTACGGCTATGGTCGTACTTGTTGCTTGTGATTTTACGATGCTCGGTCTCGACACCCTAGGCTCGATATCCGACGTCTATATTCGTAAAACTCCGTCAACTCATTAAATAGTTTGGGTTAATTCATCCTCTCGGATCGGTTGTTCGATTGGGTTTGACCCGAAGGGTTCAGTTAAGATTAAGCTGTAATATTAATTGTACCTTAATATTACTGATCGGAAGCAGCCTCCACCTAGGCATTCCGATCACTTGACCTTACTGAAGAATTAGCTCTGTAATAATTCTGAACCCTCTATTAGAATAATACACTTGTTGGAAGGACACCATTCCTTTCAAAGATTATAATAACATAACAATCAACCTAGCCAACACAGGAGGTGCATTAAGATATATTGAATTTGGTGCACTTTCACCGCAGGATAGATAAAAAATCATGCGAATGTGTACAAGGAAAAGTAAATGTAAGGGTCCAACAATAATAACAACAATAATAAAAATAATAATAATAATAATAATAATAATAATAATAATAATAATAATAATAATAATAACAATAATAATAATATAATAATAATAATAATAATAATAATAATAATTATTATATAATAATAATAATAATAATAATAATAATAATAATAATAATAATAAGAACAACAACAACAACAACAACAATAATAATAACAACAATACCAATAATAATAATAATAATAATAATAATAATAATAATAATAATAATAATAATAATAATAATAATAATAATAATAATAATAATAATAATAATAATAATAATAATAATAATAAGAAGAAGAAGAAGAAGAAGAAGGACAACAACAACAACAACAACAATAATAATAATAATAATAATAATAATTTCGGGGTTGGGTTAGACGTTGAACGCAAAGGCTTACCGATGTGTGTTGTGCTACCGGTTGGGTGTTCCATTGTTCACTGACACGACGTCGTGCACTCCTTGTTCAAGGGTTTTTACTGGGGATATTTTCAGTGATCATACGGTGTTGTGTGTTGGAATTGTGGGTATTAAACATCGGCATAATGTTGTTCGGGATACCCTTGTTGATGTTTGCTATAGGTATGGGGTTTCAACGAGAAAGGAGGTTGAAATTAGGTTGTCTAGAGGGAACGCCCCCGCAGATGTGTTACTTAAGTCATCTTATCGTGGTCGCGACGTCTGTGTTTATTTGACAAGGTCTTCTTCTTTGACTCATTCTGTGCTATCTAACTTTGTTTCTGGACGGGTTGTGGCTCTATGTGGCTCTTCGGAACCGGGTTATGTATGAAGGTAGTTGTCAGGCGATTAGATATGGTTTCATTCCCTTCTCCTTTTCTTCACTTGGGGTATTAAAGAAGGAGGTTGTTGCATTGCTGAAACGGGTTAAGAAATTCTTCACTAGGATAGGATTTGCTATATCTAGAGGAGTGGGGGGCCCAGATTGTATCTCGGCTTCCCACTAATTTTTTTTAGGTTATATGACTTTGTCTGTTTTTGAGATATAATAATAATAATAATAATAATAATAATAATAATAATAATAATAATAATAATAGTAATAATAATAATAATAATAATAATAATAATAATAATAATAATATTATTATTATTATTATTATTATTATTATTATTATTATTATTATTAATAATAATTGGTAATTACATTAGTAATTAAGTACTGTTGTTGGTATCTTATTATTATCCTAGTTAACAAAGATTTGTTGTTGTTATCCTCACCGAGTCTATTTGCATTTGTTGTTGGTATCTTACCTGCGTCAATTTGGTATTAGAGCCATGCAGTTAAGATTAAGCTAAGTTACTAATTGCATTAGTAATTAAGTAAAACTGGAGATACAAGGCCGTCTACTGAGTGTAAGAAACCTGATTTTAAGCATTGCTATCACATTCCTGAAAATACTAGTAATTTTAGTCTAGTCCTTAACTATATAGTAGATCAAATTGGTGAATTAAAATCAAAAGTTGATAACATACGTGCTCATTTTATTAATATTGAAAACAAGATATCAATAACCAAAACCGATATTAATAAAAAAGTAAGTGAGCTAAAAGAATAAGTTAAACAAGTACAGTACAACTTGCTTTAACAAACGAAGTTAGACATCAATCTAATAACTAAAGAAGTATCACCTAATAAGGAAAAAATCATCCTTTATAAATATAAATATCCTTTTAAAAGTTTAGATAAAAATAAGAAGTTTACGGTATCACTCTCTAAAAGACCTATTAACAAAGAAAAGAACAAAGAGACTAAAGATGAGCCATCATCTTCAGGATAAAACGCTTGAAGAAATGAATATAAGGAAGAAGACCCTGATGAGCTAAACAAAATCATGAAAATAGTTTCTAAAAAAGGGATTGCTTCTAATAATGAAGTAGAGGAAAATAATTATGTTTCTTTAGAAGAAGATTTATATCAACAAATGGGATTAATGAAGTTAGATGATCTAGACTTTCTACCTATTGAAGTTGTTCAACAAAAAATTGATAATAAACTAGGCAAAAGTGTAATGGATAATAATGATGTTGGAGAAGAAATTATTATTGTAAACAATGTTATCCAAAGATCTAGGTATCAAGAAGAAGGAAGTTGTATACGACAAAGATACAGATCAGGGATGACTATCCGGTTTAGTGTCAAGGTTATTCCTAATCAAATACCTAAACAAGAAGAAGTAACTCTTGAACCCATAATCCAAACCGGTTATAAGATTAAATTAGATGGTGTAAGAGATAGACAAGATGTTTTAGATAAGTGGAAAAAGAGCATGAGTAGTGTACTCAATTTAAACACTGAATGGACGTCTGAAAATTTCTTAAACTATATTGAACATAGTTTTTGTGGTTGTGTAGAAGACTGGTATGACGATATAGATGAAGAAATCAAAGCTACATTAAGAGCTAGAGAATCTCTTACTATAATGTTTAGATAGTTAAGTCAATACATGTGTTAGAATTTATTGGTTATAGAACTAATCCTAATGAGAAAAGAATGGAATATCAAAGATAGTTAAGTAATTTGTTCATCTATAGTATGAAGTATGTCGAGAGCTACATTATGGAGTTTGAAACATATTATTATAAAATTGGTGAAAATGAAACAAATCTCGGAATGTTCTATGATAAACTACCAAGTCCTCTTAATGAAGAATTTAGTGAAAAATATTAAGAATGGAGAGAGAAATTCTTATCCAAGGATGCCCTATGTACTAGAATTGCTTTCTTAAGAAAATGCATTGAAAAGAAATATTGAGAGATTGCAAGAACTCAACAAATGAAAAGACAATTTCTTACTTGTTGGGATTTCCTAAATAACCATGGATGCGAAAGAAAAAGTTATATCAAGAGAAAAAACTATTAAAAAAATAAATTTGATAGATTAAGAGGAGAAACCTATAAGAATTGGTACTATAAACATAAATATAGGAAACCTAGTAGGTTAGAGACATATTGTCCTGAGAAAAAAAAAAACATGCAAGTGTTGGTCTTGTGGAGAATTAAGAAACTATGCTAATGAATGTACTAAAGCTAATCATAAACCAATGAAATCCTTAGGTAGTTGGGACTACATAGAAATACCATAAGACGAGGTTTTAAAATTTGCTTTGAGTAATAATAAAGGAATAGTAGAAATAATAGAGGAAGAAAATGAGCATAATGAAGAACCTGAAGACAGTGAGTTTGAAGATGAAAATTATGAAGAAATAAATAATATGATGGAAGGAGAAGTATTAGTGAAATTAGAATCAGATGATGATGAGAATAAACGTAAAATTACTATAGGTCAACTAAAAAGAGTTGAGTACTCAATTGAAGATAAATATTTAGATCAAAGGAACAAAGAAAGCTGGAATTTTTCTCAGATTACTAAATATAAAATATTTAAAACTTTTTTCTTTAAAACTAGAACTGAGTATGTATGTGAAGAAATGGAAGGAAGTATAGTAATCGAGGATTGTGAAAAGAAAGTAGCAGAAATTAATATCACAAACTGGAAAAGCATGAAGAACCAAATAGAAAAACGAAATTATTGTTATATTTGTACTGGTGTAATGCAAGTATACATAACTCCTTTACAAGATTTTGGTAAAATGTTAAATGTTTAAGCTTTGTTTGTGATATTAGACATAAAGAGTTTTATGAGAAATTGTTAACGGTATCACCTATAGCTTGAGTTAGGGAATTGTAAGTTATATTTGTGAACCAAGATATTATGTGAGGTTAAACGATTCATATGTTCCAAAGTTTCTAGCAATCATGTTATTAACTGATGGAGCTGAGTGAACATGCATAAAGGGACTCGGCCTATACAATTAAGATCGAAGGTAGTTTATAAATTTGTTAACATTATAGATTCATTTTTCAAGAAACAAATAGTAGATGCTCAGAAATATGAGCAAAGAGGAGGCCCTAAGAACAAAATTACCCCAATAAAAGTACATCCTAAAGAAATAGAAATTGAAAAAACTTGGGATGATTCTTTATGAATCCTGCAGTTAGTAACATGTCAAGTAAGTTGTTAATTGATTAATCAGGATTACTTCATATTAGGATAACTACAAACCCAAAAATGTAGAGAAGTATGAGTCTTATATCACCAAGTCTAAGTAGATAAATTAAACTATAATAAAGATAAAAAAATAAGTCAATGAAAAACCAGAAGAGAATAAAGAATAACTATTAGCTTTAATAAAGAAACTAAATGAAAAATACGAAACTAAGAAAGCCTTAAAACAACCAGCAAGGCATAGTATAGATATTGGTTCATGTTCTAATTTAGATATAAATCCAAATGACCCTATTATTGAAAAAAGAAAGGTAATTGATATAAGACAAAAATTGTGAAGGAACCAGTATATGAAGATGAAATAAATATGCAAATGGAACCATATAATGAGATGTCCAATACTAATCTTAATAGCATTTATATTCCAATTGATATATGCATTGAAGATTATAAAAATATAAATTATATGCATATATTGATAGTGGTTGTTCTATATGTTTTGGAACAAGATCATTATTTCCTGAATTTCTATGGAAGAAGGCTAAAAATCCTATGCAAGTTAGAATTGCTAATAGTAGTGTCATGATGCATACGAAAATAATAGAAGGATTACCAATACAAATTGGAGGTGTTCAATGTGTTATTCCTATTTTATGGGCGACTAATCAGCCTAATCATGATGTCATAATAGGAAATTAATTTCAAAGATTATACTCTCCATGCACTCAAACCATTGATCAAATTATCTTTACTATTAATGGTCATTCGGTTCCAATACAGAAGATAACTAAAGCTCATACACATAAAACTATGGAATATACGCGCAACCAGCAAGGTGATAAGGTTACAACTACATAACGAGTGGTTGCACTTAGAATTTCTGAGTGTGAATCATCATTAATAGATCAGATAATTAAGTAGGAAGAAAAATTATGTGAAAAATTATATTCAACGAATCCATTAGAACACTGGGAAAAGGATAAAGCATTTGCTAAGAAAACTCTAAAAAATGCGAATAAGACTATTAGAGTAAGACAAATGGTTTATACCTACCAAGATATATTAGAATTTGATGAACCTATGCTTAACCTATGATCCCAGATTAAATTGAAGATAGAAAACAGTTAGTTAGAGAGATTTCTAGGATGTTTAAACTATGCTTCTCACTTCATAGAAAATCTTGCTTTGTTAAGAAAATCATTACAACAAAAACTCCAGAAAAAATTAACTAGGAACTGGAAGAAAAGTGATTCCAAAATTGTTCAAGACTTAAAAGCTATATGTAAGGATCTTCCCGTACTAACACTTCCTTCTAGTGAAGATGATTTAATCCTTGAAACATATGTTAGTAATGAGCACTAGAGTGTTGTGTTAAAAATCAATAAAGGAGAAAGATTATGCCAATACAGCAGTGAAAGTTTTAATAAATAAATTACCCTAGAATGCAAACGGAAATTGGTACGGTTGTCGCGTGTCTACCAAAAATAAACCTAACTCTAACCTCCTAAAAATGTAGTACGGTAAGCTAGGGTTGATCCCAAGGAAAATTGGATATATCAAATTATTTTTGCTAATGTTAGAAACCCCTGTTTTAAAGATGGACTTAATTATCTAAAATATAAACTATGGACTCGAAAACAAAATGAGTACGGAGGAATAAAACTAACAAAATTAAATGATCAAAATCAAGAATGACAAAATAGGGATCATGAGCTATAATATAACATTGGAATATCGATTGATCATCGAATTACATAAATTATGTTTTTATCTCAATGCGAGCTGATGAACAAAAACAAGCATTCGACACTTCCCTCAATTGCAAATAAACCAAACAAGCTCTTGGAGTATTGTCTAACTAACTAACAATCTAGAACAAGCTCTCTAGTCTAGATTAATTAGCAGCATTAATAACTAGGAAGCAGCTAACTTAATCTCACAAGCTCGGATTCGTGCAACTTAAAGGGTTGATAATCATAGGCATCAGACAATTTTTAGTCACCTATCAAATACCTAAGTGCTACTAAGGAATACTAACCCGAACAATTACGTATCACACGGTAATAATCTAGCAATCAAACTAACAAATTATACTAAAGATGGTTGGTCTGTAATATAATCTGAATGTTCATACCAATAAAACAGAATACCAATCCAATCAAGACATAAACATATTTCTGTAAAATCACCACATTCTTATTCTCACAACGCAATAATCTAATGTATAATATATTTCCGTACCCACTAATAATCTAGCCTAACATACTAAAAAGTAAAAGTATAATAATGAAAGCTATATAAATCATATTACTCAAAGGAAATAAGGAAATAAATTTTAAACGAGTAAATGAATTCAATAATACTTGAAGTTACTTCTTAATCTACTACTAATATTGATGAACAGAAATAAACTACTACCAAATCCAACTATTGAAATACACATGCAAGAGTTGTAAATTAAAAATAGAATCTAGAATACCAAATCAATGAAATAGCAACCTCCAACGAAGTTCCTTGTTCTGCAAGCCTAGAATACAAGAAAAACTTCTTTATCCTTATAGCAAATGAAGGACTACGGAGTAGATAAGTCACCTCGACTTTGCCGTCCTCTCCTTTGCTTCACCGCTGCTCAGCTACTTCATTGCCACTGCTCTACTTAACTGCCGCTGCTCTGCTACTTTGCAGCAGCTTCGCTAGCCTAGAAAACAACCCAACCAACCTCCTTTGATGTTCTTCGCTCCCCTGATTTTGATGTTGCTGCTTTTCTTCTGATTTTTTTTTTCAATTTCCTACCCAGCCACCTCTCTCATAAGCTCTATATTCTCCTCCTTAAAAATCAAATTCTTACCACAAAAAATACGAAACTCCATCCCTTTTTTGTTTCGGTGTAGCCAATCTCCAGCTAATCCGAGTTTCTCGCTCCACTTATTATCCAATTTCATCTTTAGCTCTTGCTTGACTGTTTGGTACCCACAAAAATCGCTCAAGAAATTTACCTCACTGCTCATCGAAAGAAAGAGAAAAAGATCTGATGAGTATTGCACGCTTGTAGCTCTCTTTCCTCTAGTATGCCCATTCACAATAATATCTTATTGGGCTTAGACAAATGTGACTTAATCTGGTCTTCTGGCCTTGGTTTCTTTTAATCCTAGCATTGGTAAAAAAATGTAATTTAATGCCATAATCTTCCTTCCTACAGCCAAATAAATAAAATAGTAGTAACTTATGTCTACGAAAGAAAATTACTTAGAATACTCTTAAATTATCAAATATCAATATAAAATCAAGAGTTTAATATATATAAATAATATATTTACGACCTTATCAAACTCCCCCAAGCTTATAATTTTGCTTGTCCTCAAGCAAAGACAGGAAATTACAAAGGAACTAGACTCTTGATTTAACAATATGCAACTTGACATGTTACAATTCCTCTACTTTGCTCAATGACAGCTTCAAGTCAAGTATATATATGCAGGTGGAAAATTAATTTCAAGAATTTATGAACCAAAATACCAACTCGTAAACAATTACAGCCTAGCTTCCATCAACAATGTAGTGGAGTAACTCAAAGATCCTTAGGACTTGAAAAAGGATGCAGTGGTGTCAAGGTACAGCGAGGTTTAGAGAGTGTTTTGGAGTGTGGTAATAAAGATGAAGATTAGTAGAGCAAATCAACACAACAAACACAACATATGAGTTCATCTCACAGCCCTTGACTTCATGATATTAATTTTTTTTTTGAACGTGTTTCATGACTCTTAATGTCAAGTACCTGTCAAGTAACCCATGTAGCGAGCTTTCAACCAGTGACTCCCGGTCTAGTTGGCCCAAGGCACTAGGTTTTAAGATACCCCTACGGATTTACTAACTCGAGTTACTCAATCACGATACATAAAACATCACACGTACTTATATGGGTTCTGTTCTTTATTTATTCATTTTTTTTTATCCCATACATTGGTACGTAGAGCCTTTAACATGAAACTTTTAAAAATGTAAACTTCACCACCTTACATCATTAGCACAACCATAATCCAATTTACCCTTCGATATGCTCTACTAATCTTATAGGTAAGTATTTCATGTTTCAGACATTTCGCAAGAAAAGTAGGTCTATAAAACTCAAATTGGGTTTAATAATGAATCATGTCATGGGTAAGATTTTTGGCTTATGTGGTGTAAAACTTTGATGCCTAACTCATTTCTTTCTTTTTACTCGACCACAAGCTGACTTCCACCAGGCTAGCTATTATTTACGGAATCAAATTTTTTTTGTTTTTTTTTTTTTGCATACATACAAGTCTATCAGCCAAAGTTAAGCATTGTAGAGTGAATGTACTATTCATATGCAAAGCACTGTCTAAATTTCATTGTCAGACTCAATACCATACCATACCAAGAGACCGCAAGAGACCGAATATAATGCATTCCCCCCCAAGCTTAATTCACACATTGCCCTCAATGTGTGACTGTAAGAAAATAAGGGGATAAAAATAGAAAGAGACAAGGAAACGAGCTCACCGGATGAAGTTGAATATTGTAGGGTACTGACTGTGTAGCCAGCCTGATGGCATCCCCCCAAGCTTGGACTCGCTCACGAAGTCTTGCTGTAAGCACATTGGAGATGCTCAACCGCCTTTTCAATCTTACGGTGTCAGATAATCTGGCAGCAAATGTATGTGCTCCCTTGAATGTGTCCGAATGAAGTTGCTTGGATGATTGACTGTATATCTAGCTTGATGGTATCCCCTATGCTTGAATATGTTCATATTTTCTTGCTGTAAACACTTTCGGATATAAGCAGGTGCTGTTTCAACTCAGCTTTAACTCCACCATTGTGTCCAGCCAATCCCTCTATCTTGCAACAACTGATACCAAATAAAAACAGAATTAGTTTCCTGAATATTATAGGGGGCTTAAAAATAGGAGCAAACGAAATATCTGAGCTGATTCTTTTTTTTTTTTTTTTTTTTTTTTTTTTTTTTTTTTTTTTTTTTACGAGAAATCAAAGTAAAAAAAATTATTAGAAAAAATTCCTAAATTTGGGCTGCTTCCCAAGAGCGCTTTATTTATCGTCGTTAGCTCGATGTCTTTCCAACATACTAGTCTTCATAATTTGGAGCTTCTAACTCCATCACTTCAATGTTCTAGACCTGATAACCCTCATAGTAAGGCTTTAGTTGATGACCGTTCACCTTGAATTCCTTCCCCGTCTCCTCACTACGAATCTCAACCGTTCACCTTGAATTCCTTCACCCATCGAGAACGGAGTTTATCGGGAAAACGTTTGAGCCGAGAATGGTACAAGAGAACTTTCTGCCCCACGGTAAATGTCTTTCGTGTTATGCGCTCATCATGGAATGCCTTAGTCTTCTCCTTGTAAATTCTCGCATTCTCGAAAGCATCATTTCGGATTTCCTCAAGCTCTTATAACTGAAGTTTCCTTTGCTCACCTGCTGCATCCATCTCCATATTGCATTGCTCCACGGCCCAAAAAGCTTTATGTTCCAATTCTACTGGAAGGTGACAAGGTTTGCCAAACACTAGTCTGTAAGGAGACATCCCAATCGGTGTTTTATACGATGTTCTGTACGCCCACAGAGTATCGTTGAGGCGGAGACTCTAATCTTTCCTGTTTGGATTCACAGTCTTCTCTAGAATGGACTTGATTTCTTGATTGGAAACTTTTGCCTGTCCATTTGTTTGTGGGTGATACGTAGTGGACACTCGATGAAACACATTATACTTATTCAAGAGAGATCCTATTGTCTTATTCCAAAAGTGTGTCCCATTGTCATTGATGATGGCTCTTGGGAATCCGTATCTAGCAAAAATATTTGATTTCAAAAATTTTGCAACAACTTTAGAATCATCAGTACGGGTGGCTATAGCTTCCACCCATTTCGAGACATAATCGGCAGCAAGCAAAATATATTGAAAACTGAAAGAAGAGGGGAAGAGTCCCATGAAATCCATACCCCAAACGTCGAAAGTTTCACAAAATAAATTAGGAGTTTGGGGCATTTCATTCCTAGGACCTAATGTACTTGTCCTTTGACATTTATCACAGGCCTTACACATATCATATGCATCTTTTAATGTAGAGGGCCAGTAGAATCCGCTCTCTTAAACCTTGTGTGCGGTTCTCTTTGGTCCTAAATGTCCCCCACATGCATAAGAATGGCAGAAAGTTAGTATATACAGAAATTCAGTATCAGGTACGCACCTTCTGATCAGTTGATCAGCACAATATTTCCAGAGATATGGGTCATCACATATGTAGTATTTTGCTATGCTTCGCATCCGGTCCTTTTGTGCTTTGGTGTAGTTAGCTGGAAACTTCCCAGATACTAGAAAATTTACCAAATCAGCATACCACGGAGTTTCTGAGTTCAAGGCATGAAGTTGCTCATCGGGGAACTCTTCATTGATTGGTACTTTATCTTCATCAGCTTCAATAGCTAACTTGCTCAAATGATCAGCAACACTATTGTCAAAACCTTTTTTATCTTTTTTTTCAACATTAAATTGTTGAAGCAATAAAATCCAACGTATTAGCCTAGGTTTGGATACATCCTTTGACCATAAATATTTCAACGCTGCATGATCAGTAAATACAACAATTTTAGTACCCATTAAATAAGACCTAAATTTGTCTAAAGCAAAAACTACAGCTAAAATTTCTTTCTCAGTTGTAGTATAATTAGCTTGAGCCGCATCCAAAGTCCTCGAGTCATAGTAGATGGCATGGGGAACTTTTCTAACTCGCTGGCCTAACACTGCCTCTACAGCATAATTAGAAGCGTCGCACATCAGCTCGAACGGGAGCTCCCAGTTAGGAGGTTGTAGAACAAGGGCAGTGACCAACTTATCTTTCAGCTTGTCAAATGCTTGCTTACAGGCCTCATCAAAGTGAAACTCCACATCTTTTTGGAGTAGTCTGCAAAGTGGTTATGCAATCTTCGAAAAAACCTTCAATAAACCTTTGATAGAAACCTGCATGACCAAGAAAGGAACGAACTTCCTGCACAGAGGCGGGGTAAGGCAGAGAAGAAATAAGATCTATTTTAGCTTTATCGACTTTTATTCCTTCAGAAGACACAATATGGCCTAAAACTATACCTTGTTGAACCATGATATGACATTTTTCAGAATTAAGCACAAGGTTAGTTTCAAGACAACGTTTAAGAACCAAAGTAAGGTGTTCTAAGCAACTATCAAAAGAATCTCCATGCACAGTGAAATCATCCATGAAAACTTCTATGAAATTATCAAGATAATCTGAAAAGATGCTTACCATACATCTCTGAAAAGTTGTTGGAGCATTGCACAGTCCAAATGGCATATGACGATACGCAAATGTGCCGTATGGGCATATGAACGTCGTTTTCTCTTGATCCTCCGGAGCTATAGGTACCTGTACATAACCTGAATATCTGTCAAGAAAACAGTACTAAGCATGACCAGCAAGACGTTCTACCATTTGATCAATAAAGGGTAAGGGAAAATGATCTTTTCGAGTCATAGAGTTGAGTTTCCTGTAATCTACACAAACTCTCCACCCATTTTGAACTCGTGTAGGAACCATTTCTCCCCTATCGTTTTCTACCACTATGACTCCTGACATTTTTGGGACCACTTGCAAGGGGCTGACCCAAGGGCTATATGATATAGGGTATATCACCCCTACTTCAAGAAGCTTCATTACTTCTTTCTTCACCACTTCCATCATAGGTGGATTAAGTCGCCTTTGCACTTGTCTCAAAAGTTTAGCTCCCTCTTCTAATAAGATTCTATGTTGATACATAGAGGGGCTAATTCCTTTTATATTAGCAAGCGTCCACCCTAGAGCTGTTTTATGCTCCTTCAGAACTTGCACCAGCTTTTGCTCTTGTGTCGGAGTTAGATTACTCGCGATTATGACTAGTAGAGTGTCATTTTCTCCCAAAAATGCATACTTGAGATGGCCTGGCATTGGCTTCAGTTCCACCTAAGGGGCCTGCATAATAGAAGGCAAAAGTCTGTTAGATGTGACCGACAATTTCATAAAACGATCTGCATACCTTCCTTGCTTATTTGGAAGCACTTCCAAGGAAGAGAAAGCTTCCTTGACCTCATCTTCAAGCTCAAAATGTTCCTGCAAGTCAGTATATTTCTCTTTTTCCGTGGGCTCAGTCAAAACAATATCTATTCCATCATGACCAGAGAGACAAAATACTTGCTCAATTAGTGCATCAATGACATCTATACTAGAGACAGATTCAAAATCAGAGGGGTATCTCATGGAATCAAATAAATTAAACCGGATAATCTCTCCATTGAATTCCATGGTCAACACTCCACTGTGAACATCAATTTTAGTTCTGGATGTTTTCAGAAAAGGTCTTCCTAATAAGATAGGTGTTCCACTAGGGGATTCATCATTTGGCATATCTAAAACATAAAAGTCAGCAGGAAATACCAGTTCGTTCACTTGCACTAAGACATCCTCAACTACTCCTACAAGGTATGTATTAGAACGGTCAGCAAGCTGAATAATCACTCGAGTGTCTTTCAAAGGTCCTAAGTTCAGAGCTTTATAGATATATAAAGGCATGACATTAATTGAAGCTCCTAAGTCTAGCATGCATTTATCGTATCTCGTGTTACTTATTTTACAGGGTATAGTAAAAATACCTGGATCCTTGCACTTTAGAGGAACTTTCCTCTGTAACACAACAGGCACATTCTCACCTACAATGACTTTTTCATCTCCACTCAATCTCCTCTTGTTAGTGCACAACTCCTTTAAGAACTTTGCATACCGCGACACTTGTCTTATAGCTTCTAGTAGAGGTATGTTCACTTCAACCTTGCGAAAAATGTCTAGGGTCTCTTTCTCCTTTTCATGCTCTTTCTTCTTATTCTTAGATGATAACCTGCTAGGAAATGGAACAGAAGAAGAAAATTGATTAGTATTAGGAGAAATGACATAACTTACCTTAGGGGGCTTCTTATCTTGCTTTGGAACAGTAATCTTCTGTTCCTCTTGGTGTTCTGCCAGCCCTTCAGTCTTTTTCGCTGGGATCTCTAATTTCTTGCCACTTCTAAGTGATATTACACTCGCGTTCTCCTTTGGATTTCTCTTTGGTTGACTCGGAAGCTTGTTAGAGTTCTGAGCTTGGAGCTTTCCCACTGTGTTAGCTAACTAAGAGACTTGGTACTCTAAGTTGTTTAGACCACTTCTTGTCTCTTTCTAAAAATGCAAAGTGTTGTCATCCATTGCCTTCACAATATCTTCCAGAGACATGCTACCAGATTGTGGCTCGGAAACTTGCTGATTTTGAGGTCGCGGCTGATATTGTGGTTGCTGATGAAAACCAGGTGGAGTATTAGATGCTTGTTGTTGCTGGATAGCTAGTGGTCTGAGGTTAGAGTTTCCTACCGGCTGCTGAGCATTACCATATCTCAAATTTGGATGATCTCTCCACCTTGGATTATAAGTCTGAGAGAACGGATCATAACGTCTTTGCTGCCCCTGACCACTACCAATAGAATTCACTTGTTCTTCTTGTATAGTAGGGCACATATCAGTTGGGTTTCCTACCATTGAACAAAGGCCATATGCTTTTTCTTGCCCTTTTTCGATCATTACTCGCTCCATTAAGGAAGTGAGTTTAGCTTGACGTACAGAAGTGGATTTGATATTTTAACCTCCTCGATACTGAGAGTTTGCAGCCATGTTTGCAATCAGTTTCTTTGCATCTACGGGTGGTTTTTCAACCAGTGCTCCACCACTTGCTGCATCAACTAAATTCCTGTCGGTCTCCCTGAGTCCTTCGTAAAAGTATTGTACTAATAATTGCTCACTAATCTGATGGTTTGGGCAACTATCACATAGTTTCTTGAAACGTTCCCAGTACTCATGAAGTGTCTCTGCATCGTCCTGTCGAATCCCACATATTTCTTTCTTGATATTGGCTATCAAAGATGCTGGAAAATATCTTTCTGCGAATACTTTAAGCATTTGATCCCATGTTGTGATGGTTCCAAAAGGTACTTCAAACAACCACTCCTTAGCAGCATCAAACAAGGCAAAAGGAAATGCCTTTAACTTAAGTTGGTCGAGGGTGACACCAGCCGGTTTCATCCCCGCACATGCTATGTGAAATACCTCTTAAAATCTGCTAGCCTTATTCATGTGAACTCAACCCAAGGAGTTAGTATAACGGAAACCTGGAAATTTGGGAAGAGCTCTAATTAACCCAGGCTTGATCTCAATTTCTGCCTCATCGTCTACTATGCACAATAAATTTGGATCAAACGTTAGAGCTGCGAGTTGCTTTAGTGTTTGATCACCCATCTTAAAAATATATTCACCCTCCTTGTCCGAAAATGAACTTTCACTGTGAGGTAACGGAATATGACGAGCTTGCTCCAGTATTTGAGCACGAGTCCTTTTAGCTACAGGAAGAGTAGAAAAAGGATGAATTATAAGTCCTTGGTTCCTTGCTGTAAAATTTCTCAATCTTTGATGTTTCAATTTTTTGTCACACATACAAGAACAAGGAACTAGGTGACAAGTTAGTAAGAACAGTTAGAAAAACACAATAAATAATAAAATAAACGCCAATTCCCCGGCAACGGCGCCAAAATTTGGTACGACTGTCGCGTGTCTACCAAAAATAAACCTAACTCTGACCTCCTAAAAATGTAGTAGGGTAAGCCGGTAAGCTAGGGTCGATCCCACAGAGAATTGGATTTATCAAATTATTTTGCGAATGTTAGAAACCCCTGTTTTAAAGATGGACTTAAATGATCTAAAATATAAGCTATGGACTCGGAAACAAAATGAGTACGGAAAAATAAAACTAACAAAATTAAATGACCAAAATCAAGAATGACAAAATAGGGATCAGGAGATATAAAATAACATTGGATTATCGATTAATCATCGAATTATATAAATTATGTTTTTATCTCAATTGAAGCTGATGAACGCAAACAAGCATTCGACACTTCCCTCAATTTCAAATAAACCAAACAAGCTCTTGGAGTATTGTCTAACTAACTAACAATCTAGCTCTAGACTCTGATTAATTAGCAGCATTAATAACTAGGGAGCAGCTAACTTAAGCCACAAATCTCACAATCTCGGATTCGTGCAACTTAAAGGGTTGATAATCATAGGCATCGGACAATTTTTAGTCACCTATTAAATACCTAAGTGCATTTATATTCCAATTGATATATGCATTGAAGATTATAAAAATATAAATTATATGCATATATTGATAGTGGTTGTTCTACATGTTTTGGAAAAAGATCATTATTTTCAGAATTTCAATGGAAGAAGGCTAAAAATCCTATGCAAGTTAGAATTGCTAATAGCAGTGTCATGATGCATACAAAAATAATAGAAGGATTACCAATACAAATTGGAGGTGTTCAATGTGTTATTCCTATTTTATGGGCGACTAATCAGCCTAATCATGATGTCATAATAGGAAATAAATTTCAAAGATTATACTCTCCATGCACTCAAACCATTGATCAATTTATCTTTACTATTAATGGTCATCCAGTTCCAATACAGAAGATAACTAAAGCTCATACACATCAAACTATGGAATATACGCGCAACCAGCAAGGTGATAAGGTTACACCTACATAACGAGTGGTTGCACTTAGAATTTCTGAGTGTGAATCATCATTAATAGATCAGATAATTAAGTAGGAAGAAAAATTATGTGAAAAATTATATTCAACGAATCCATTAGAACACTGGGAAAAGGATAAAGCATTTGCTAAGAAAACTCTAAAAAATGCGAATAAGACTATTAGAGTAAGACAAATGGTTTATACCTACCAAGATATATTAGAATTTGATGAACAAATGAAGGAATTGTTGAATAAGAAGTTAATTAGGAATAGTAAGAGTCCTCGTAATAGTCTAACATTCATGGTAAGAAATCAATTAGAAGAAAAAAGAGGTAAAGCTAGAATAGTTATTAATTATAAACAATAACTAAATGATAATATTGTGTTTGATGATTATTACATTCCTAATAAAATGTTTTATTCAATAGAATACAAGGAGCCACATGGTTTTCTAAAATGGATTGTAAGAGTGGTTACTGGCAAATTAAAATGGAAGAAGAAAGCATTCCACTAACTACATTTAGTGCCCTTTAGGGACATTATGAATGCTTAGTAATGCCTTTTGGATTAAAAAATGCCCCATAGATTTTCCAGAGAAGAATGAATAATATTTATAGAGAACTTAATCATTGTTGTTTGGTTTACATAGATGATATTCTAATCTTCTCAAAAATTTTGAGCAACATAAGAATGATCTTAAAGTAGTAACTCAAAAATGTGTTGAGGATGGTATAATCCTTGGAAAAAGATAAATGTGTCTATGCTAAACAAGAAATTGAGTTTCTAGGATTAGAGACTAAAGTAGGACAAATTATCTTACAAAAACATATCCTCGAAAAGATAGAAAAATTCCCAGATTAAATTGAAGATAGAAAACAGTTAGTTAGAGAGATTTCTAGGATGTTTAACCTATGCTTCTCACTTCATAGAAAATATTGCTTTGTTAAGAAAATCATTACAACAAAAACTCAAGAAAAAATTAACTAGGAACTGGAAGAAAAGTGATTCCAAAATTGTTCAAGACTTAAAAGCTATATGTAAGGATCTTTTCGTACTAACACTTCCTTCTAGTGAAAATGATTTAATCCTTGAAACAGATGTTAGTAATGAGCACTAGAGTGCTGTGTTAAAAATCGAAAAAGGAGAAAGATTATGCCAATACAGCAGTGAAAGTTTTAATAAATAAATTACCCTAGAATGCAAACGAAAATTGGTACGACTATCGCGTGTCTACCAAAAATAAACCAAACTCTAACCTACTAAAAATGTAGTACGGTAAGCTAGAGTCGATCCCACAGAGAATTGGATATATCAAATTATTTTTGCTAAAGTTAGAAACCCCTGTTTTAAAGATGGACTTAAATGATCTAAAATATAAACTATGGACTCGAAAACAAAATGAGTACGGAGAAATAAAACTAACAAAATTAAATGATCAAAATCAAGAATGACAAAATAGGGATCAGGAGATATAATATAACATTGGAATATCGATTGATCATCGAATTATATAAATTATGTTTTTATCTCAATGCGAGCTGATGAACAAAAACAAGCATTCGACACTTACCTCAATTGCAAATAAACCAAACAAGCTCTTAGAGTATTGTCTAACTAACTAACAATCTAGAACAAGCTCTCTAGTCTAGATTAATTAGCAGCATTAATAACTAGGAAGCAGCTAACTTAATCTCACAAGCTCGGATTCGTGCAACTTAAAGGGTTGATAATCATAGGCATCAGACAATTTTTAGTCACCTATCAAATAGCTAAGTGCTACTAAGGAATACTAACCTGAACAATTACGTATCACACGGTAATACTCTAGCAATCAAACTAACAAATTATACTAAAGATGGCCGGTCTGTAATATAATTCGATTGTTCATACAAATAAAACAGAATACCAATCCAATCAAGACATAAACATATTTCTGTAAAATCACCACATTCTTATTCTCACAACGCAATAATCTAATGTATAATATATTTCCGTACCCACTAATAATCTAGCCTAACATACTAAAAAGTAAAAGTATAATAATGAAAGCTATATAAATCATATTACTCAAAGGAAATAAGGAAATAAATTTTAAACGAGTAAATGAATTCAATAATACTTGAAGTTACTTCTTAATCTACTACTAATATTGATGAACAGAAATAAACTACTACCAAATCCAACTATTGAAATACACATGCAAGAGTTGTAAACTAAAAATAGAATCTAGAATATCAAATCAATGAAATAGCAACCTCCAACGAAGTTCCTTGTTCTGCAAGCCCAGAATACAAGAAAAACTTCTTTATCCCTATAGAAAATGAAGGACTACGGAGTAGATAAGTCACCTCGACTTCGCCGTCCTCTCCTTTGCTTCACCGCTGCTCAGCTACTTCATTGCCACTGCTCTGCTTAACTGCCGCTGCTCTGCAAATTTGCAGCAGCTTCGCTAGCCCAGAAAACAACCCAACCAGCCTCCTTTGATGTTCTTCGCTCCCCTGATTTTGATGTTGCTGCTTTTCTTCTAATTTTTTTTTTCAATTTCCTACCCAGCCAGCTCTCTCATAAACTCTATGGAACTCTTCTGATTCTCAAAAATTTCTTCTGATTCTTCTCCTTAAAAATCAAATTCTTACCACAAAAAATATGGAACTCCATCCCTTTTCTATTTCGGTGTAGCCAATCTCCAGCTAATCCGAGTTTCTCGCTCCAATTATTATCCAATTTTATCTTTAGCTCTTGCTTGACAGTTTGGTACCCACAAAAATCGCTCAAGAAATTTACCTCACTGCTCATCGAAAGAAAGAGAAAAAGATCTGATGAGTATTGCACGCTTGTAGCTCTCTTTCCTCTAGTATGCCCATTCACAATAATATCTTATTGGGCTTAGACAAATGTGACTTAATCTGGTCTTCTGGCCTTGGTTTCTTTAAATCCCTGCATTGGTAAAAAAATGTAATTTAATGCCATAATCTTCCTTCCTACAGCCAAATAAATAAAATAGTAGTAACTTATGTCCACGAAAGAAAATTACTTAGAATACTCTTAAATTATCAAATGTTAATATAAAATCAAGAGTTTAATATATATAAATAATTTATTTTTATGACCTTATCAGAAATCCTTGCAGTCAATAGAAGGATCGAGAAGTTCTTAGTCTTCTTAGCCACTAAACAATTTCTAATTAGACTGATTGCAAAGGCATACTTGGCTTTGTTAAAAAGAATTTGTCTAATATGCAAGCGCAAGGGAGACTCCTGCGTTGGCGATTATGGCTTAACCAATTCTCTTTTATTGTTGAACATATACAGGGATCGAAGAATTATTTGGAAGATAGTTTGTCCAGAGAATTAGCCAATGACGAAGAAGCTCAAAAAATCAGAAAAACCTCCTGCCCACCAACTAGAAAAGATGGAGGCAGAGAGAAACACTCTTATTGAAGAAATTAATAAAGAAATGGAGTGGGTTTCACCCTACACTTGGGCCTTGATGGAGGCCATGGTTGTTTCATAAAAAAAGAGTTCTAGAGATGGTTTGATTAAAAGTTGTCATGTAGCAGTTCACAGGATCTTGATGTATAGAGTAATGGTAATTATCCTGCGACTCATTCCTGATATTCAGGATATAATATTAAATAAAATAAGAGATAACAAAAATTTTGGTACAACATAGTTATGTCCAGATCGTACAAGATGTATGATGTTTATGATCCGTGGAGAAGTAGAATAGTCTTCAACACAAATTCTAGAGTGGAAACTGTGTCAACTCATCCACAAACTCTGGAATGGAGAGCACCGTATGTAACGTAGCACTATAGAGCTTGGGATTATGGAATGGTTCATAGTATTGTACCATTTCTTGATAATAATACTACTCTCTTTTGAAACTCGCAAAGTTCCAAAGGTATGTAGTTAAAAAAATTTATGATGCAACAAGATAAAAAGGAAGAGTTGAACAAGTCCTTGTACAAAGTGCAAATATCAAAATGGTTGAAGGAAAAGTTAGCTCTCCAAATTTCTTAATCATGTTTGAAGATGTTCATCTAAAAATCAAAGTGTTGGTTTTTGTAGCGTCCGACACTACGCGGAATGAAACCCTCTAGAAATCCACACACAAATTAAAGTAACTAAACATGCATATTAATTAATTAACAATCACATAATTAATTAACAACGAGAGAGAAAGAAGAAAAGACTATCTTACCCTTGACGCGTGCTTCGCTCTTTCTAAGAGCTCGTACTTGAACGCGTTAACTCCGCAAATGCGTAAGCTTCCAACGGCTCTCACCCTCGAGACCCGTCCCGAACGGTCCCTACCCTGAAGGTTAGTCGGGGATAGACCAAGAAAACATAGAGTATTAGAATTAAGGTATTCTCTTCTTGGAGATCCCTTAAAATTCACAACTCAAGTTCCCCTTTCCAATCCTAAATGATGGGTATTTAAAGGGAAGGGAGCCTTGAATTCCAATCTCCCATCAATGTGGGAGAACTGGTGAAAATGCACTTTATTCAATTTATTTTAATTCAAAAATCAAATTGAAAATGCAAGTGACCCAACAAACTCCAAGTGTCAAGAGGTGAGCAAGGGGGTTAGGTGAGGACCACAAGGAGGGGGGGGGGGGGGGGCTAAACTCCCCTTGCTCCCCAAGTAACCCACCAAAACCAGTCCCCTCTTGACCATGTGCTGGCACACGCATGAGCTAGCTGGCAACCTGCCTTGGCTGCCAAGGTTGCCTCGCTGGTGCCTAGCACCATGGCTAGGCTTGCTAGCCAGCCCGCATATGCATAGGCACAGCAAGCAGGCCACGCACGCTATGCGGGCTGCTGCTGTTGCCGCGTTGCATATGCTGGACGTTGCTAGCTCGGCAACGAGTGCGAGAATTTTAGCACGCTTGCTAGTGGGCTGCTACTGGGTGCATCCCTCATTAGCGATGCCCAACGTGCTACGCTAGAATTTGGTGCGTTGCTTGCGAGGGGTGATGCTCGCCCTTGCGCGCCAGTTGCTTGATGCCTTCGCTAAGGCCTCGACTAGCCGAGCCAAGCATACGAGAACTAGAAAGCGTGCGACTAGGCTACTCTAATGACTCATCTAATCCTTTGGATTAATTTGTCACCTCGAATCGGTTACTCGATTGGGGTGTGACCCGAAGAGTTCATTCAAGATTAAGCTTTAATATTAATTATACATTAATATTACTAATCGTAAGCGGCCTCCACCTAGACATTCCGATCACTTGACCTCACTGAATAATTAGCTTTCTAATAATTCCAAACCCTCTATCGGAATAATTTACTTGTTGGAAGGACATCATTCCTTTCACAAAGATCCAATTTGTATCTAGCAAAGATGAGTAAAAGATCATACAAAAGTAAGAGCTTATAGATTTTTCTATATTGCTCAATATCTTAACTAGTTCATAGAAATAAAAGAAGAACCACCAGTCATAATACATGTGGGGAATACTACAATAGTAGCGCCCAAATGGTTAAGAAATTATTTAGAAGGAGTATTACATGGTGAATCAGTGTGTGATTATCTTGAACAAGTTGAAGCTGGGAGATATTTATCCTTAGAAGGAAAAGAGCACTTATTGGAGATCTTTATCACATGGGACGAATCACATGCTGCCAAATATGTGATAGATCTCAGTATAGAAGAAGATGACCCCATGTATGTCCACTATCAATACTATAAAGATATCGAGGGTGTTCTACAACACATGATGATGGATGAGATAATGGATTCTTGAGCCCACACAAGCAATAATTCAATCTACTTTCACTGTAGCCACATTTTATATGTTTTAAAGTGTCTTTAGAAAAGCAGTGGATTATATTCACTTTCTGAGTCATGGCTTGCTGTGATCCATTAAAAGTGTTGGTAATATGTGTAAGCCTTCCCCTATATAAAGGGCTTTAGGTAAAGAATTGAAGGTAGAGTTGAAAGAGTTAGAGCATTCCTCTGAAAAAATTAGAGAGTCCTCTAGAGAAAATCCTCACCTTAAGACAACAGATTGGTTCTCCATCTATCTTAAATTAGATGAAACTCTAGTTCAGCTTATGTCTATTTAAGCTTTCAGTCAATGTGTTGTAATATATGAGTGTTGTAATCTTTTCAAATTAAATAAAAGTTTCATTTAAGAATGGAACGTTATCCCCTTGAACCTTATATATCAAATGAGTTATCTTTTTGTTTAAGAAGTTCCATCATAAACACAATAAGAATTGTTAAATTAGAGATTACGGTCTAAGGTAGGAAACGAATTAGATCTGTGTTGTGCTTGATCTAAGGAAGACAAGGTAGGGCTTAGCTACCTTGGTAAAGCTGGAAGCTGAGAACGCCGGAGGTTCCATTGTCGACTAAGTTCAGGTATTGGTCAAAACTCTCCAGTAAAATAATTGTTATTGCAAAGCATGGTGGGCTATTAAAATGTTGAGTTAATTTATTATTTCGATATATAAGTAGTAGAATTGTGATAACTAGTACCGTTAAAAGTCATTAATTGAAAAACGAGTGAACATTAGTTAATACTAATATATAACTAGTATTATATAAATGGTTCGTTGGTATCAAAAGAAATACCAATAAGGAGATTTTTGGTATCATAAAAGAATACCAACTAGGAGCGCATTGGTTGTTGTTGGTATACCAACAACATTAAAAACAATACCAACCTAGATCCGCTAGAAGTGTCGGTTAGTAGAGTCTTAGAAGACTCGCGTTAGTATAGGATGTGAAATCCTCATTACTTGTTTTAGATTAAATCATTAAAAATAAATTCTGATTAGACAGAAATATTAAGTCCTAACATTCGAAATCTTTTCGTAATTAGTAAAAATTATAAAAATTACATATTTCGTATTAATTAAATACACAATATTATGAATTGAACAACAGACAACTTGATAGTACAGAGTATATATTTTTTTTTATAAATTATCGTACACAAAAGGTCAGAGTTTGGTCAAATTAGACATTTAAATCAGATCAGATTAGACGAATGGAAAAAATATTCCACAACTTAGTGGTACATATATTAGCTTCAAAGTTACTCTGTTAGTCACAGAATAATTGACACATTAGACTTTTTTCACTATTCATATATTATTTTTTACTATAATATTTTACAAATATAATAAAACCATATTTTATCATAAAATATATTATTATATTTGTATTAATATAAGTTTCATAATATAACCATTATTATAATATAATATTTATTAATGTTTAATTATATTAAAATAAAGTCAAACTAGTGCATCGACATGTGAGCAAAGTTTGATTGTGTATTCTAGGACGGACACAAAGAATATACCATTGTAACAATCTTTAGTACTATTATGACCATTTATAGTATTATTCCACTATCAATGATACATTTCACATCTAAGTGGTACTTGTTGACGTAAAAATTGTTGTTTACCAACAAATTAAATACTCTATCTTGTTCTAGAGTATTAGGGGGCTGCCCCTTGAGTTACCGGTTTCAAAGATTGATAGTCTTGATAACATAAAACAAAACAATAAGGAAGCCTTCGCAAAAGAAGTAAAACAAGTGAGATTGTTCAAAGAAACAAGTAATGAACATATGACAAAAGATACAAATGCATTCCATTAATTAAAGGATAGAGTCAGGTTTACAACTGTACAATTTGAAGGAGAGGTTACCTCCATGATCATATAATTGGAAAAGACGAATGATTTTAAATACATGCTATGTGATAAACTACACTATCGCTTGGCTACTAAGCCAAGGGAAAATACGAAAGCTAAGAAGAATGCTTAAAAGAAATGAAATGCTTGTTATTGATTGATTTGCTGATATGTTCTTTCGATACTTACACTTCTATTTATAGGCAAAATGGAGCGATTATGGCTGACTCCCATAACTGTTGTACGATTATGCTTCTTTGGCGCCAACACTTCTTTGAAAATTAAAATCGTCTATTAGCCTCCTAATCTGACCTATATGTTATTGGGACTTTACATAATACCAGCCTAGTTGCTGATATGTTTTGACTAATACAAGCCTAAAGGCTTTCCACTTATTCTAGGAACCTCTTAACTCGGTTAAGTCAAGAAAGTCAAACAAAAAGTCAAAAATTTGATTTTTGGGTGTAACAAATGCCCCCCTAATTTAGGTGGTTGATGGCGTTTGAAACCAACCAAATTATGACTTTTCAAACATGAATCTAAAGCATTGTGTATGTCTAACTCTGTAAGCATTAAACGCAAAATGAAAACATTACTTAATATATATAAAGATAATTACAAAATGAGAGCATTTCAAAACTTATAAGTTTTGAATTGTGTATGCGCTTTGAAAAGGACTTAAGGCTAAATATATACAACGATATACTTATTGAGACGCCTTTTAGTACCCTGGGTCATCTTGAAGTGTCGTTACACTATTCTGTAGCCCAGGGTCATCGAGATAATCTTTGAACTCATCATCACTAGGCTGTACAAGGAGCCAATTGATCCTATTATGCTCGAAGATCTCTTCATACCACAATTGGCAAGCGTGATAAGTGTCATTTATGACACATTTTAGGGCGTTTTTCTCCCTTAGTTTTAGGTTTATTTTGGTGTTTCTTTGTTATTTCTAGTACGTTTAGTCTTGTTTTAGTTAATATTGTCTGATTTTATGTTTTTAGGGCTTAGTTATGATTAATATGCTTTTCGTTTGGTTTTTAGCTTGATTTGCATGTTTTTCTATGTGATCTTTCACTCTTTTCTCTCTTGGTCTATTTGTGTAGGTGCTTGGCGCTTTCTTCGATATTTATGACCCGAGAGAAGGCCGAAAATTTCACTTGAAGAAACTTTGAAGCAAAGAGAGGTTAAGAGACAAGCACAAGAAGCTTTATGTTATTTTCTTAAGCACCAAAAGAAGGCAGCAAGCAACACCTAAAGCAGCAGCACCGCGGCATCAAGGAGCAATACAGCCAGCGGCAACATGCAGCCCAGGCCACCCCGGGCGTGGCCCAGGCCACTGCGGGCGCGGCTGTTGCCACTGTGGGTGCGACTGCTCCCTTTTTCTAGCCTTTGCAAGTTCCTAGAAATGCCTTGGAGAAGTTGCCACCGCGGCCTCGTCTAAGGCCACCGCGTGCGCGGCTTTCTAGGTGTTTTTTTATCTTAATTTTTTTATTTCTTTCTTTCTCTTCTTTTAATATATATAGAACGATTTCTTTTGGGTTAAAAAAAAAGAAAGTTTTTACATTTTCTCTCTCCTCTAATGAGGATTAGGCTTAGATTAGGAGTTTATCTGTTTAGTTTAGGAGTTGTTTTAGAGAGAGAAAGCTTCGGATTTCAATGGAGATTTGAGAGCTTAAAGAAGAAATTTTGTGGATTCTCTTCTCATCTATTCAATGAGCTTTCTAACTTTCTCTAACCTTTATTGCTTTGTTTAATTCTTGTTTTTGCTTAATTCTTTGTTGATTAGAGTAGATAATTAGTTTACTAGTTTGATTCTTGCTTTAATTCTTGTTTAACCTTATTTTCCATGTTTTTCTTCATTATGTTTGCTTATATTTGTTCTAGGGAAATGGATGAAGGTTATGTTGATGAATTGAATGATTAATTGTGATTAGTATGCAATTAGTTCTTGATTATTGTGTGTGGATGATGCTTACATTGATTAGAATCTTTTTAGCTAATTGATTCTAGGATTATAATCGTCTTTACAATCAATTGTGTGGAAGTGAGTTGATTGAGAGTCTAGATCCTTCCATACCTTTGTTAGGCTAGTTGCGGGGGAGTGAATTAGCTTAGTAGGATAATTAACATGCTTAATTGAATAGGAGTGAGTTGAGTGTGTTGATTGTTCCTAATTGAGATCATGATCTTTTAATCACAATTTGTTGTTGATTTCATTAATGTAATTGGATTCCACTTTCCCTAGTTTATGTTGATTGCTTTAAGTAGTGTTTTAGTTGTTCTCTCTCTTTCTCACAACCTTCCTACTAGTTTAATCAGCTCAAATTAATATACTTAGTCCTTGTGGTTCGACCCTAGCTTGCCACTATCTTGTGTAAACTTGGTAGAGTAAGATTAGGAATATAAATTGTTTATTTGATTTAGGATAGTAAACACAACATACTATCCGGCAATCAAAGCGTATTTGTACATAAGGGTGTGCATTTTCCCTTATATACCCATGGTAACCTTAACTTCGTAGTACGTTTTGGAGTAAGGGATAGTTCTTGCCTCCAATTTCCCATCGAATGTGGGAGGAAAGATCGCTCTAATCTCCCTGACCCAACCTTTGGATACCAAGGCGGCGTTCGCCATGTCTTCTTTGTGCTCCAGGTGAAGAAGTATAAAATTCTTCAAAAGATCAGCGTTTGCCCCTACATGAAAAACGCTAGGCCAACCATGTCCATCTTCATTTTCTAAAATGGCGGGTCAGTCCCCCCATTGCTTCCTGACCCTCCGCTTAAGGAAGTTTCTCTTTCGGTTCTTGTAGTTTCTTCTCCATTTAGCGTGTCTATCCATGGCTAAATGGAGATTTAGGCACTCATTTGGATATTCATTGGATCCATGGAGCGCATCGTCGACATAGAACATGCCAACTCCATAAACTTCCCCATTGGGCCCAATGTGTAGCATCTAAATGGGATTTATTAGATCCTCCATGGTAATTTCAAAATTTAATTTTTATAAAGTGGTTGAAGAACTCTGACAAATTGAATTTCTTAGAGAGAGAAAGTAATAGAGAGACATAAAATAAGCTTAATGAAGAAGGAAAATTTTGAGTGAAGTGACTACTCGTATTTATAGTCACTCTTGCGTCACACCCTTGATGGTTAAAATTCTCTATTACTTCAATCCATCGTGATTAAACCACGTAACTCTCTAACTTCTTGAAAGTCGTTAATCCAAAAATCATATTAAGGGGAATGAATTTGGAATTAAACCGCCACGAAATTTACATATTAATATCCACTTTTAAGTTAATAATTTTACTAATCATTTAATTTTATTGGGAATTTAGAAGTGTCTTTTCACTTAATTGTCAATAAATACGGTTGTCTGTCACTTGGTAAATAGTAAAAGTAATTATAATTACAACCCAATATATTTTGATTTCTAGGAAAATAAAAAATATATATTTATGTGGGTATAATTATAACAAATCAATCCCATCGCTTGATCAAAAGAACAAGATATTCATAATTTGTATTGATTACATAATTTAAACAAACCCAAGATCAGACATAAACAGAAATTAAAATTTTTAAAGAGTTAAGACATGATCAAAAACATGTTTGAGTACTTACATTAAAAAGAACTAATATAAGAACATGTAAATCATCATGTTTAAGTGCTTAACTCCCTAAAAAAAAGTTAGTTCAATTGGACAAAAGAAATCGAACCAAGAAAACCCTAGCTTTTGATCAATTCGAAGTGTGATTAGGGCTTTTGGGGATTGTGTGCTGGCTCATACATATTAGAGGACAGGTCAGAGCTATCTCCTTGCTCTATTATCATCATCCTTCCTAAGCTTCTTGGTGGAGACCTCTTTGCTTTCCTTTTTCGTTTCTTCTTTGAAGGTTCACCTTCAATTCTTCTACGCCAATGGCTTCTCTTCCTCTTCACTGGTTGATCTCCAAAAACCAGATCAGAATTAAAGCCGAAGCATACATTACTAAATCTAACTTGGCAATGGAACTCAACATCTTCTACTTTTTTAGCATC
Source organism: Chenopodium quinoa (assembly GCF_001683475.1). Lineage (NCBI taxonomy): Eukaryota > Viridiplantae > Streptophyta > Magnoliopsida > Caryophyllales > Amaranthaceae > Chenopodium > Chenopodium quinoa. The sequence continues at coordinate 2,174,963 of NW_018743218.1, forward strand.
CTTAGCTTCTACATTGCATCCCACTTCTCTAAAGCTAACACCTTTGGCTCTTGGCTACCCTCATCTCCCAAGCAAAGCTTCTCTTTCTTAGGGAACTCCATAGATAGTTCATCTACATTTATATCAACTTTTATTGTCCCCTTGGGATGAGACTCGGCTGTGCTAGAGGTTGGACTCTCCATAACTAAGGTGAAAGAAATATTTTTAGGACGATTGTAAGTGGATTTTCAGACAGAAAATTTTAGTTAAGAGGGAAAATACACCTTGCCCATTTCAGTAAAACTTATTTAAAATATTTATAAGTTGAAATAAATGTTCTAATAACTTTAGAGATTATATAATTTTCGGAAATTACCTAGCAATTACCTCATAAAGGACTATCAACAGTGTTATTTGATAGGCCTTGTCGAAGGGTAATTTAGTAATTTCTTACTTTCATCGCTTGATGTCTAATTACAAAATCAAGCCCTTAAACGCGTTGTTTAAGGTTGCGTATCTCGATTCCAATTGAAAATCAATTTCTTTTGACAGAGTCTGCCAAACCATTTGTATCGTTTATGTCCAAATGAAACCAAACGACACAATTCAACTAATTCTCTAACGCTTGGAAAAACAATAAAAACCTTCAAGGCATCCTTCACCCTATCCTATCACCAATTCACTCTCTGATCTTCCAAACTTTTAATACTACTATAAATTTTGCGAAGTGCGAAATGACTTCTCTTCCTTTCAAGAAGTGTTCAAATCCTTTTTGGTAAAAGGTTATTCGATTGAGGCTCATGAATTTTGTGAGTTGATAAGCAAATACCCCAAGATTCGATTTCCTATGGCATATTTCATCTTTAACCACCGAAGTAGGTGTTCTGAAAGGAATAGATTCAATAGGGCTAGCGTTTCACTTTGACCTTTCATCTTTTGATGCTCTGCAAGATTTTTGAAAGGAAATTCAGCCTAAGTTATCCAAGTGCATCCTTAGTAAAGGTTCACCCTGAAAGGAATGGAGTCCTTCCAACAAGTGTATTCTTCCGATAGAGGGTTCAAAATTATTACAGAGTTAATTCTTCATTAAGATCAAGTGATCGAAATGCCTAGGTGGAGGCCGTTTCCGATCAGTAATATCAAGGTACAATTGATATTACAGCTTAATCTTAACTGAACCCTTTGGGTCGAACCTTATCGAATCACCAATCCAAGACGATGAATTAATCCAAAAGGACTTAATGAGTCGACAGAGTTTTACGAATACAGACGTCGGATATCGAGCCTAGGGCGTCGAGGTCGAGCGTCACAAAACCACAAGCGACAAGTACGAACGTAGCCGTAGCATCACAATAGTCTAACCATGTGGATGCTAGGCTAGTTCGAGCTAGCATGCACCTAGCATGGCTAGGCACAAGCCTAAGCACACTAGGTGTGCTAGGCGCACCATCGCAGCCTAGGCGCACCATCGCAGCCTAGGAACACCATCACTGACCATCGCAGCCCTAGCATCATGCCTAGGCGCTATCGCAGCCCTAGCATGATGCCTAGGCACCATCGCTGACCATCGCAGCCTAGGAGCACCATCGCAACACAACAACGTGCTTGGCTGGATGCCTAGGTGCGCATGGCAGGGCCACACACGCACCAAGCACAACCATCGCAGTGCTAGGCACCGGCGCATATGCATGTGCGTGTGTGCGTGCCTCGCACCAAGCATAGCATTGCTAGGCACTGGCTGTTGTGTGCTAGTGCGAGGGTGCCTGGTAGCATCGCCCAGCACGCATGCTAGGCCCTTACGTGCGTAGGCGCACTGGCTGGGCTAGTAATGCGTGTGGCGCATGTGTGTGGGGTGCAAGGCTGGTGCGTGTGCGAGGGGTGCAACGAGGGATGCGAGTGTGTGTGCGTAGTGCGAGGCAAGGGCCCAGCACGCGTGGCTCGCTAGCAGCACGCATGCTGGCTATGGGAGCGTGTTGCGCAAGGCTGGTGCGTAGATGCTAGGCGTGTGCACTGCCTAGCCAATGCGTGGGCTGCTGGGGCTAGCGCCAGCACTATGTGCTAGCAGGGCTAGGCGCTAGCACACATCACCAGCGCCAGCATCGCCCAGTGCCAACACGCATTGACTGGCAGGGATGCTGTGGCTGCTGGGCATGTGCTAGCTGGCACGCTAGTTGGCTGCCAGCCCAGGAGCTATGTGGCGGAAGTTAGGAAGAGTGTGGGGACCAAGGCTTGGGCAAAGCCTTGGGGAGCAAGGCAATGGTCCCCCCACCTCTTCATGGTCCTCACCTAACCTTCTCTCTCCCCTCGACACTAGTTGCATTGTGATTGAATTTAATTATTAATTTATTTTGGAAATAAATTAATTATAAAATTATTCATTCTCCCACATTAGTTGGGGAATAAAGTTCAAGGGTGCATTTCCCTATAAATACCAAAGGCATGGTATTGGGAAAAACACAACCTTGAGTGGAATTAAGAAGGCAACTCTTGTAATTAGAGTAAACCTTTGATTCGTAAAACTCATAGTTTTGTTTTGTCCGGGTCTTGACTAACCTTCAAGAGTTAGGACGCTCGGGTCGGGTCGAGGGTACGATCCGTCGGAGATCTCGTAGTTTCGGGATTTTGAAGTAAGAGCTCTTCGGGAGCGAAGCACGCAACAAAGGTATAATTCTTGTTCTTAGTCTTGTTTGATTAAGTTTATTATGCTTGTTAATTACTTTAGTAAAGGGGCGGGTTTTGGGGGGTTTCCTTCCGCGTAGTGTTGGGTCACTACGAAACCCTACAGCGGTATCGGAGCCACACTCCTTTTAATTTTTGCAATTAATGCACATTTTAATTAGATTAGATGCTCGTTTTAATTAATTTTAAAACTCGATTTTATTTTCGATTTGGCTGTCGAACCCAGATTTTGGCTCAAAAATAGTGATTTTTGGGTGGAATCGACATTCTGGAACAGATTCAACTCTCTTTGAGGATTGTGCAGAAGCCAAATTCGAACTAGACACCTATTTTTCTGGGGTTTTTCGTTTTTCAACGAAAATTTTATTTCGTTTTAAGCCTTGATTAATGCAAGCATTACAAGGTTAGATTAAATGCACATTTGCATCACTAATCTACTGGTTTTAAAAATATCCTTAAGCATAATAATGGAGTTTTTATTAGTGCTTAAATTGATATACCAATTTTTCATTAGATGATTAGTTTATTTTTCCAACTCATGTTTGTCAAATCCATTATTAATTTGCATATTGGCAAGATTAATTATGAACATAGTTCATTTTACTTTAAGCATAATGAAAGACCTAATTTTGTTCAAAAATGAATTTTTTCGATGATTTAGGCTTGTGCACCATTAAAATTGAATTTAATTAAGTTGAACTTATTTTATTTTCTTTTTGCCCTAAATTAATTCTAAAATAAATTTAGATTAATTTTACATCGCAAGTAAATCGGGATTAAAATCCCGAGAAATATGCACGGAAATCGAGGCAATAACCCGAAGTGTCACCAAGGCTAGCCGGGCTGCCCAGCAGCCCGCATGTGGCTGCCTATGGTGCGCACAAGGGGATGCCTCGTAGCGTGCTGTTGTGCATTGATGTGTGGCAAGGAGGCAGCTGCGTAGTGCGTGTGCTGGTGCATGGGCCTTAGGCTGCTGGTGCGCTTGTGCTGCTGCTGGGCAGCGAGGCAGCAAGCCCCAGCCAGCCAGCCCAATGCTGCCTGCGCCAGCATGCAGCTAGCATGCGTTGCATGCTGCTGGTGCTAGCTAGCAAGGCAGGCTGTGCTAGGCATGCTTGCTAGCTGCCAGTACCACGCACCATGGCGCAGGGCCATGGGCTGCCTAGCAGCCATGGTGCGCACCCACTAGGGGTTTTGTGGGAAATTATTGCTTAATGTTTGAGCTATGATTTTGCAATTTTTCCAATTTAAAAATATTTTAAGTAATTATTTTTAAAGAGGTTAAAAACCTTGATTTTCGGTCTTGCAAAAATTTGACAAATTATGGGTTATGCCGACTTAATTAATCGGATTAATTAAGTATGGATGCGGAATTTAGTGGGAGCTTAATTAATTGCGTGAGCATTTTGCGTTTAGAAATATTGGATTAAACTACTTTGACTATTTTTAATTAGGCGCGTTAATCGGATTAACCACCTAAGTTAGTTACTAGTTTTGTGTGTTGAATTATGCATTTCGTAAAATTGCATGGGCCATTCACAAATAGTGAATGGGTGAATGGAAGATTTTTATTCAAAACAAGTCTTTGAAAATGGCAACTAGTGGGGCCCGACTAGGATAGAAAATATGGACTGCGTTCCGTTATGTATTTTTGTAAATCTAAATATGGTCTGCGAACCGTTAAGTATTTTTGTACTATTAGATTAATCTTAGTCGTTCTAGCTAGTTTATTTTATTTTTGCCAAGATGTCTCAAGACGGCGTTTCGATGAAGACGAGCCAAAATGAAGACCCATGGAAATTGAAGATTTCAAGGGGTCATGCTAGTTGCCAAATGCATCTATTTTATGCTTTATATTTTTTGTTGTTATATATGATTTCTAGATGCATGTCTAGGATTTCTATATGTTGCGATGATTAGTTAAGTTCACTTAAATCAACCAACATAGAAACCCTAGGTCCCTTAATAATATTGAGCTAAAATTTGCCGTTCCAAGACCAACACTTACCGAACTAATGCGCGTACGTGATGGACTACGCCAAAGCGAGACATCACTACTTCCCTAGGAACGTAAGGTATACTAGGTATACAAGTTGTCTTGGTTAAGCTCAACGATATCAGTAAGGAGTCCTTAGATGTCGTGGCAAAAGAGATAAAATGTCAAGGATGCATTAGATGCGACATTTTATCAAACCGAGAGTAGCTTGGAGCTATTAGCAATTGGATTGCTTACCTTAAGATATTTAATGATTAAGACAAGCCAAAGCATGCTTAACCATTTCTTGATCTTTGGGATCTTGGAATCATTTTATTCTCGCCTAAAAGGGAAAATTTTATAAATGCGTGGATAAAATGCTCAATAAGATTGAAAATATGCATGAACTTAAATTTCAACTTATTGATTTATGAATGGTTTTTTCATTTCAAATTCTTTCAATTGTAGAATAATGTCTGCAAGTAACTCAAACAACAACCATGTGTGCCCGGAACTCCCGGAGAAGTTGGCCTTTTCCTTAAACTTGGTCAACTTCAAGGAATGGGAGGAGGAACTCAGGAGAACTCTTCGAAATTGTTCCTTGGAGTATACTCTTGATACTCCCATTCCAAGCTTCTTTGCCAAAGGAATCATGACCGATGAGGCTCATGAAGAATGGTCTTCCAATTGCAAAAGGGTCTCACGACTTATGGCAAATTCCATCCCGGAAGATTGGAAGGAAAGTCTTACCTCCTATCTCCTGGACATGTTCCTCAAAGCACTTGAGGACGTTGTTAATGTAAGAGTCACCAAGAGTGACAATGGAAACTTTGATGGCCTCGTGTTTGACTTGACTAGGTCACTCTCAAACATGAGGATAAAGCCACCAAACGTGGGATGTCTTGCTAAGGAAAGGCGCCGCCTTTGGACAAAGGTCTACAATGCCAAATTGAGACCCGGCATGCCCCTCCGACCTCATGTGCTTGGAATGACTAGACTCTTCAAACACATGCAGCTTGTCGGAATCCCATTGGAAGATGAGATGGCGGGGCATATCTAGCTTGCTTCACTCCACTCGGGCTATGATGCACTTAGAGTGCATATAGCTGCGGGAAAGGAGACACACTCCCTCAAGGAGGTGGTGCAACTTCTTAGCCAAGCCACCGCCTATGGAATGACCAAAAGGCCCTTGAGAGCTAAGAAAAAGGAGTTCAAGAAGGTCAAGGCAAAGATGAGATGCTTCCATTGTGGCATGCAAGACCACTACAAGAGAGAATGCATGCTCTTCAAGGAAGAGGGGAACATTCCGACTACCTCAGGTAGCTTCCTAAACACTTGCGAATTAAGCTTATCATAGGTATTAGATACCAAGTATGACTCACTTATGTTGCCTTTTCAGGGACCAAGTGAGAAGCTTATGAAGTGTTGGTGGAAGACCAAGAAGACGACGAAGATGGTTTTTCGGTCGTGCTTGCATGCACTATTTTGTCTTTGAGATGTAATTAAAACTAATCCTAGTTTTGTCATGCCTTTTGAACAATATTTTGATCCATGGTGTTGGACACCTAGTTATTTTGATTGTAAAATTTTGAAAATAGTTGTTTCAAAATCGTCTTGCAAACATATGTTCAAATTAAATTGCATGCTTTACACAAAGACAATAGGATTGATACCAAATAAACTAAGACCATATCATCGAGTCGAATCAAACCTACTTGTGGCATAGTCGTCTTGGCCATATTAACATCAAACGCATCAAGAAACTTCTTCAAGAAGGTGTTCTTGACTCATTCGACTTAGAGTCGTTTGAAAATTGCGAAGGATGTCTATTAGGTAAGATGAAAAAACAGCCATTCTCCAAGTTGGGTGAAAGGGCAAGTGACTTATTAGGTCTAATACACACGGATGTATGTGGACCAATGAGTACACCCGCAAGACAAGGTTACCGATATTTCATCACTTTCACCAACGATTTTAGTAGATATGGCTATATCTACTTAATTCCGAATAAATCTGAATCCTTTGAAAAATTCAAAGAATTTCAGAAAGAAGTTGAAAACCAACTTGGCAAGAAAATTAAAGCACTTCGATCGGATCGAGGTGGTGAATATTTGAGCCATGAATTCGACGATCAATTGAAAGAAAATGGTATTCTTTCAGAGTTGACACCTCCCGGAACTCCTCAATGGAACGGAGTGTCCTAACGGAGGAATCGAACCTTGTTAGACATGGTTCGATCAATGATGGGTCTTAGTGAACTCCCTATCTCTTTCTAGGGACATGCGCTACAAACTGCAGCACTAACACTGAACAGAGCTCCGTCAAAGGCTGTTGAAAAGACTCCATATGAATTATGGACTAAGAAACCTCCTAGGTTGTCTTTTCTCAGGATTTGGGGATGCGAAGCATATGTCAAGCGATTAATTTCGGACAAACTTCACCCCAAATCGGATAAGTGTTTCTTTGTGGGATATCCAAAAGAAACCAAAGGGTATTACTTCTATAATAAATCCGAGAACAAAGTTTTTGTTGCTCGTGATGGTGTCTTTTTGGAGAAGGATTACCTTTCCAAAATGACAAGTGGGAGGAAAATCGAACTCGACGAAGTTCGAGAGGACGAGCAACAATGTCAACTTGATAAAATTGACAATCTAGATGCTTTGGAAGCATCTAAGAAGATTGGTCAGAATCAAACTGACAATTAAAATGCTCAACCGATTGCCCTTTGTAGGTCGTAACGGCAAAGATCTCAACCAAACAGATACCTCGGTATCGTCTTAACCAATAATCAGGACATCCTAGTCATGGATGGTGATGAGCCAGCGACATACAAGCAAGCTATGATAATCCCCGACTCTGCAAAATGGCAAGAGACCATGAGATCCGAGATGGACTCCATGTCTAAAAATCAAGTCTGGGACTTGGTGAATTTGCCCGAGGGTTATACACCCATTGGTTGCAAATGGACCTTCAAAGTGAAGACAGACAAGGATGGAAATGTATAAATATACAAAGCTAGACTGCTGGCAAAAGGCTATAGACAAATCCACGGGATTGACTATGATGAAACTTTTTCACCAGTTGCAATGCTAAAATCCGTCTGGATCATCCTAGCGATTGCTGCATATTGCGATTACGAAATATGGCAGAAGGATGTCAAAACCGCCTTCCTAAATGGAATTTTGGAAGAAACTGTGTATATGACACAGCCAGAAGGTTTTGTCGATCCAGGCAACGCTGGAAAGGTTTGCAAGCTGAAGAAGTCCATTTATGGACTAAAGCAAGCTAGCATAACTTGGAATCTGCGATTTGATGAAGCCATTAGCAAGTTTGGTTTTATCAAGAATCCAGATGAATCTTGTGTATACAAGAAGGTTAGTGGGAGTGATATTGCATTCCTAGTCCTGTATGTCGATGACATACTTCTCATTGGAAACAACACAAAATTATTGGAGTCCGTAAAGGGCTGGTTGGGAAAGTGCTTTTCAATGAAGGACTTAGGAGAGGCACAGTACATATTGGGCATCAAGATCTACAGAGATAGATCTAAAAGGATGATTGGATTAAGCCAGAGTACTTACATTGAGAAATTACTGGCTCGAATCAACATGGAGAATGCCAAGAGAGGGCATTTACCCATGTCCCATGGCATAAATCTCAGCAAGAAACAGTGTCCACAAACACCTGTTGAGCGAGAAAGAATGAATCAGATCCCATATGCTTCGCTGATCGGATCGATCATGTATGCCATGATATATACAAGGCTAGATGTATCGTATGCCCTGAGTGCAACGAGCCGATACCAATCGAACCCAGGGGAGGCGCATTGGACTGCGGCCAAGAATATCCTAAAGTACCTGAAAAGGAACAAGGATAAATTCCTGGTGTATGGAGGCCATAAAGAACTGGTTATTGAAGGTTACACCGACGCTAGCTTCCAGAATGACAGAGACAAATTCAAGTCACATTCAGGGTACATATATTGCCTAAATGGAGGAGCGTTTAGCTGGAAGAGTGCCAAGCAGAGCACCACTGCAGACTCTGCAACTGAAGCTGAGTACTTGGCCGCTTTAGAAGCTGCTAAGGAAGCTGTTTGGATTCGCAAGTTCATCAGTGAACTTGGTGTTGTACCCTCAATCAAGGGGCCGATAGACCTCTATTGTGATAACAATGGAGCTATCGCTCAGGCTAGGGAGCCGAGAGAACACCAGAAGGTCAAACACGTGCAAAGACGATTTCACATGATAAGGGAATGAAAATCCGAAGGTGAAATCAGAATTTGTAAGATTGGCATGATGATAATGTGGCCGATCCTTTGACTAAACCGCTGCCTCAGGTGAAACACAACAAGCACATTGAGGCGATGGGAATCAAGCATGTTGGAGACTAGCTTTGAAAATTCCCTGTACATGTGTTTTAATTAAATAGGTTGTTTAATGTAAAACACTGTAATGAAACCATTCATTTATGGAGTAATTAATTTTTGTGCAAAATTATCATTCACTCCATTACTATTTAATTGTGGTTTAGAATTAAATAATGAGTCCATTCGATTTAAGGAAATATTCAAAATAGGGTATCAAGACCATGTGTTGGATAAAGAAGCACATGTTAAGTGAACATTGAATATTTAAATCGAAAATTGTCCCTAATCGAGGACATCTAATAGATGGACGATTGATGACCGCCATTGATTAGTGTGTAGTATGATTTACAGCACCGTTTCTTGTGCTGCGAGGACGTGACAGTCATAAATCATTTGCACAGGTACAGTTTGGAACTGTACTGGATAAGACCGATGAGAGTACTTTAAGAAATTACAAAAATTGTCATAAGTACATTTCTCATTATGACTATCGGAACTAGTTTCCTCCGACCATGAATATTGTGAAGTTTTCTGGTTTGAGTACTAGACTCTTTGATGTTTCCTAACGTCTGCCGTAACTGGGGATCATAACGAGAACACTTGAGAGACTAAGTCCTCTTAGTAAGAGGAACTTACAATGCAAGATTGGGATTGTCCCCCATCAACAATAGGGAAAATGTTTTGTTGTTTACAAGGCCGCTCGAAGAGCGAGACTCTGAAAATGCATGGCCATGCTCAGATGGATTTTAGAAATCATTTGCTTATTGACAGTCGAACTCGAAGATCGAGAAACACTTCTGAACGTAATAAGGATGACGATGAATCTTACCTTATAGTTCATTAAGAGACATTGTAAGCACCATCGCAGCCTAGGCACACCATCGCTGACCATCGCAGCCCTACCATCATGCCTATGCGCTATCGCAGCCCTAGCATGATGTCTAGGCACCATCGCTGACCATCGCAGCCTAGGCGCACCATCGCAACACAACAACGTGCTTGGCTGGATGCCTAGGTGCGCATGGCAGGGCCACACACGCACCAAGCACAACCATCGCAGTGCTAGGCACTGGCGCATGTGCATGTGCGTGTGTGCGTGCCTCACACCAAGCATAGCTGCTAGGCACTGGATGATGTGTGCTAGTGCGAGGGTGCCTGGCAGCATCACCCAGCACGCATGCTAGGCCCTTGCATGCGTAGGCGCATGTGCGTGTGGCTAGTAATGCATGTGGCGCATGTGCGTGGGGTGCAAGGCTGGTGCGTGTGCGAAAGGTGCAGCGAGGGATGCGAGTGTGTGTGTGTAGTGCGAGGCAAGGGGCCAGCATGCGTGGCTCGCTAGCAGCACGCATGCTGGCTATGCGAGCGTGTTGCGCGAGGCTAGTGCGTAGATGCTAGGCGTGTGCGCTGCCTAGCCAATACGTGGGCTGCTGGGGCCAGCGCCAGAACTATGTGCTAGCAGGGCTAGGCGCTAGCACACAGCACCAGCGCCCGCATCGCCCAGCGCCAGCACACATTGACTAGCTGGGATGCTGGGGCTGCTGGGCATGTGCTAGCTGGCTGCTAGCCCAGTAGCTATGTGGCGGCAGTGAGGAAGAGTGTGGGGACCAAGGCTTGGGCAAAGCCTTGGGGAGCAAGGCAATGGTCCCCCCCACCTCTTCATGGTCCTCACCTAACCTTCTCTCTCCCCTTGACACTTGTTGCATTGTGATTAAATTTAATTATTAATTAATTTTGGAAATAAATTAATTATCAAATTATTCATTCTCCTACATTGGTTTGGGAATGAAGTTCAAGGGTGCATTTCCCTATAAATACCAAAGGCATGGTATTGGGAAAAACACAACCTTGAGTGGAAGTAAAAAGGCAACTCTTGTAATTAGAGTAAACCTTTGATTCGTAAAACTTATAGTTTTTTTTTGTCCGGGTCTTGACTAACCTTCAAGACTTAGGACGCTCGGGTCGGGTCGAGGGTACGATCCGTTAGAGATCTCGTAGTTTCGGGATTTTGAAGTAAGAGCTCTTCGGGAGCGAAGCACGCAACAAAGGTATAATTCTTGTTCTTAGTCTTATTTGATTAAGTTTATTATGCTTGTTAATTGTTTTAACTAAGGGGCGGGTCTTGGGGGGTTTCCTTCCGCGTAATGTCGGGTCACTACGAAACCCTACACACCCCACTCTGCTCCATTCAATGAATTGCATCCAAACGAAAATTGGTTTGTAAGCTAGAATCCAATTAAAGGTTTGGTGCAAGACCTGACAGCCTAGGGTTGGTTTATGCGGCTTTCCAAATTCCACTCCTCATGGGAGAAGAAGATAGTTTTTGATTTCCTCATACTGCAACGTATGGCAAGATTCCATTCAATGGATCACTAACATGTGTCGTTGTATCGCTCGAGAATCCCATGTTAAATTGTTTTATCTTGCGCAAAGGTTACATGACAGTCACCCTTGCTGATATGGCTTTCTTTACTAGTCTATCACCTTATGATGATAAAGATCAACACATCAAAGTGTTCAGCTTGATTGAAGGTGCTTGACCTTTATATAATAAAAGTCACAACCTTCTGAAGCAAATGCTGGCAACGTCCAAAAGCAGTAAGATCAGCTCTAATGCCTATATCTCATACTTTGCATCATCATCATATTCTGCCAAGGCGTCACAGGCGGAAGAGGTACTTTTCATTTTATTTGCTCTTACTCGTTTAATGATATGTAAATCTGGTGGCATTTCTACACTATTATTGCTACTTGCAGTTAACATTTCCCATAGTAAATCTTTTGTAGCTGTAGACACCTGATTGTGTCTCCCCAAAAACCAAACCCAGTGATGAGTACCTTTCACTCTTTAATTAACAAGTTCAGTAAAGAGTTGAAGAGTCTTATGAAGTTCCCTTAAGCGTTGGCCATATCCTAATCTTTTCTAAAAAATTTTAAACCGAAATAATTCATTTCGTGCCTTTAAACCCAAAATAATTCATTTTGTGTCCTTAAAATCATTTATTTCGTGTCCAAACCATAAAAACGACCAAACAGATTATTTTGGTATATAATCTTGGTCTAATTATTTCTTAGTTGGATGGGTATTGAAAATCTTGAAAAGAGCTCTCCAACGATATATTATAAGCCCAAATCCGACTTAAAACGAATAAGTTATGGCCAAAATACTAAACCGAGCCCAAATCGAACTGATATCCATCTTACCTGCAAACTAATGATCATGTGAGGGTCCAAATACCATAGTCCCAATCCTAAACCCATTATGATTCCTTAGAAGCTTCTAGAAGACTCTAATTTATCCTTCCTGAAAAGATAAAGATAAAAAAAGAATTCAAAGCCAAATAAAACTTCTTTTTTAATAGTCCTTATCCCGATCAAATTCTGAGACGTTCGGATGTATTTTGTTAACCCGATTCTATTAGGAATCAAATTTCTTACGGCTTAGTCATCTTTGAAACCATTGAAAAACGACAGAACCATCGCGTAGCGATAGTCCTATCGCGCCGTGATATTTCTGTCGCCCCGCGATGAAACTTGTTTTATTCCGTTCCAAATCTTGATCTTTTCTGATCGTTTAGAATCTCTATTTTCCCTATAAATAGAGGTCGTTTTACCCCGTTTTAAACCACGAACGATTAACAATCATCACAATCATCTCCATCATCTTTTCTCTATCTTGGTCCTCATGTTCTTAACCTTAGTCTAAATACATCCACTAGTAGAAAAACTTAAATGAGCACCGCCAAATGCGCACCAATTTTAAAAACTGATACGAAATAAAATAGGCGGGATTGAGGGAAAGAGTATTTGCACCGGTTCTAACCAAACCGGTGCGAAGAATGAGTTAATCGCACCAGTTTGGTTCGAACCGGTGCAAATGTTATTGTAAAATAAAAAAAACCAGTCTATATAATCTTCTTTCTTTCTCTTTCCTCGATCTCCCTTCCACTCTCATCTGCCTCTCTCTCCTTCTTTCTCCTTCGGTTCAACAATGGAGGTTCAGCACTATCCTCAAACTCCATCTCTCTTCTTCGATCTCCTTCTCCATAACCGCCACTTTCCCTTTCCTTTCCTCTCTCCTTCGATCTCCTTTTCCATAACTGCGCCGCATGCAACGCCGCTCTCCCTCTCCTTCTCAGTCCGAAATCGGTGTCATTAGAACCAAGCACAACCACCATCGCCGCTGCCGTCAATTTGAACCAAATACAACAACAACAACAACAAACTTGAATCAATTATCGATTCAAAAATCACAAATTCGAGGTATGTGCTATTCAATTTGAAATCTAGGTTTTATGATTTTTTTTTCATTAATGATGAACAATTGAAATTTTGATTGAATTTAATGATGGGAATGTGAGATGATAGGATTTTTGATTTTTTTTTTTTTTTTTTTTTTGTGATTATGGTGACGATGGTCGGTGCTAGTGGTAGTAGTATCATGAGTGCAGCGGTGGTTTCGTGGTTACGGTGGTGGTTACGTGGGTCGTGAGCTACTTCTACGAGTCTAGTGGTGGTGGTCTTGCATTATATTCACGATTTGGGGATTTTCTTTTATTTTTTCTGGGTTCTTGTTTTTTTATCTGGAAACTTCCAAGGCTTGGCTGAGCAGTTGCGCTTTGACTAAGAGTTTGGTCACGCTACTGATGCAAAGCTCCTACCAAGGGGTGAGTCATAAGTGAAGAAGCCCACCCTTAGGTTGTTCAAGCCTTTTGACGAGCTTATGGTTGACTCTCAGGTATAGCAAGTTACTCATTTTAAATTTCTTGCAACATAGCAGTTTCTTACGGTAATTCCTTGTGCTGATGAAACCTTGTGATAATATGTAGGATTTTAATGCGAAAAATCTAGAGAAGTTTGTTGAAGAATCCAGTATTCCTATTGTGACTATTTTCATCAAGGACCCAACACACCATCCCTATGTTATTAAGTTTTTTTAACTCTCCCAATGCTAAGATATATGTTTTGTTTCTTTTGTACAAACTTGATGGAATTGTCAATGAATGGTTTTTTAATGAATCATCACATGTTTGGTCATAACTAATTTTTCTGATGGATGTTAGCATTTTAAGTATCACATAGAACATTGATTCTGATATGCACATGTGGAGTGTGCAATTTCACGTAATTATCTTATTGCTTTCAAACACCAGCAATTTGGCTAACAGTAGAAATTTTGTTAAGAAACCCTTTTTTGTCCATGATTACATTTTGTATTTTGAAGTTAAATGTACTTAAGTATCCACCAAGTTGGATCTTTATCTGTGCTGTGAGGCACTGCCTCCTCTGTTTGGATTGATGCTTATGTATTGTATGTCTGGATTTTCTATTGCTTTTATTTATAATTCTCTTCTTATTCTGTGTGGAGATGTCATGTTATTGAGGTTCATTAGTAGTTGTAGTCATTGTAGTGTCAGAATCGTCATTTAAATGTTTACTTAATGACTTTCTAGTTTTGCTTTTGTATATATCTTTACTAGAACTGCAGTCTAAACTGGGGGTATCTTTTTCATCGACACCCGTCTCCTCATGGGGCAATGCCACAAGTGAAATTGATTTGTGCACACTTCTAGCGGACTAAATGTTTATTATGTTGAATTTTTGACTAATTTTTCTGCTGTGCCAACTGTTATCCTGTTATTTCTATCACTTCACCTTTTGTAGATTTCTCCTCATTGTTTTATGGCATACAAAGGTTGTTTTGAATTGGATCAGGCATTGTTGTTCATGAACTTCATCATCGATTTTGATTCATACAAGTCAAAATATGAATAAGTTGCCAAAGAATATAATTCAAAGGGTATTAGCTTTTTGTTAGGAGACCTTGATACCAATTCTGGAGCACTCTAGGTATATTCAAATTTCTGTATTTTCTTGATAATTTTGTGCTGTCATTGTCATTGACACTATGAATAAACTGGTATCATTTTTTTTCTGTATTTTGGACTTAAAGAGGATCAAGTACCTCTCATTATTGTCAAGACCAACGATGGGAAGAAATACGTTAAAGATAAAGTGGTGGCTGATCAAATTGGATCATGGATCCAGGTTTACATTGTAATTTATTTTCTATTATTTCAGTTTTTTTTGCTCTAGTTGAGGTTTTCCTAGTAAAAGTAATTTATGCGTGGATAAGTGCATAACTGGACAATGATGTGATATTGTAGGAACTTCAGCAAGCATTTTATCAAGGTAAGTATCTTGTTGAGGTTGCAAAGAAGCTCAAAAGTTAAACCCCCTGTTGGTGCAATGTACTCATCAATCATTATAAACGTATCTAACATCATAACATACCAACTGTAAAATTGGAAATTTTTTTCCATGTTTGTACTCTGTTTAAGTTGAACCATATTACTTGAAAATAAAGAATCAAATGTTCATTTTGATGCAGCATTAAAAAAATACATTCTTTATTATTCTATTCCAAGGATAGTGCTATCATTTTGTCTTGTATTTTGTGTACAACAGCATCATCGGTGTTTGAATCAAGCAGGAAGAGCACCTAGTAGAATTCAATGGTCGCATTGTAATCCTGAAGTTATAATGATATATAGAAAGATGAAGCGCATGTTTGATTAATCTGGCTTAAATTAAATTGGTGCAAATTGCAGTGTTCTCTGACCTTTAATCTGAAGACTGTTAATAAAGAGTTAGAGTTCTCCATCACTTTGCCTTCTTCGGGTACAAGTCTATGCAGATGACAGATCATGGAAATTAAATTTATTTTCTTCGACGAAAATTGTAATATTACAACCTTTTTTAAAGAAAATATGTAACTTTATATATTTGTTAGTGTTCAAGTTTATGTAACTTTATAGCCTTTTTTAATGAAAATATGTAAATTTATTATTCTATATCAATTTACGTGAAAAAAATGCAAAAAAAATTTTCGGGCATTTTTTGGCACCGGTTTTGGTTTTGAACCGGTGCCAAAAGTTTTTTTTTTTTTTTAATTTTTCTGGGCCATTATTCGTACCAGTTTTGGAACAGAGCAGGTGCCAAAAGTTTTTTTTTTTTTATTTTTTTGGTCTGTTTTTCGCACCGGTTTTGAGAGAACCGATGCGAATAAAATGTTATAAGCACCGGTTCCTTTTTTTTATTTTGGACATCCCTCAAATCTACACCAGTGCCATATGGGGGTTTTGAACCGATTCCTTTTTACATTTTTCACCTAGTGATCCTTGATATTCTCCCAAGTTAGTCACAATTCCTCATTCACGTGATTCGAATATTCCAAGCCATTTTCAACGTTACCTTCGACCTCGACGTGAAAGGTTGATAGTTTTGAGGGTTTGGTCCCAAATCTATATTTCAATTCATATTTGATTTATTTACTTTATTGATTTAACTTTCTTGAAGTTTACTAACGTGTGTATTGTTTTAATAGCAAGAAGGTTGAGGCATCAAAGTGAGTAATTTAATCACCCTTATTATTATTCTTTTGATTTTGGAGTGGAAATCATATTTACAATATTATTTTGAGTCCTAATATTATGTTAAGATGTCTTTATGATTTCTAGTATCATGTTTAGGATGTTTATTATGATTTCTAGTATCATGTTTAGGATAATGCATTGATTTTGATTATTAGTGACATGCTAGGATTTGTTATTAATCCGTTTAGTATCATGCCTAGGATCTTACTATTAACTATGTTTTCAAGATTCTGTTATGATTATGATTGTCATATTAATCGTAGTTGCTTGATTATTCATGATTTCCTATTCTTGCTTGATCACGCCCTTTCTTGCAGTTTTAAAGGGAATTTGTACTTGAAATCACGCCTAATAAGATAATTAATCATTTGATTTAGGTTAATATGATTTTAATTCAAGTGATCACCAATAATAGATTTGGTTGTGCATTAATAATCAACCAACGTAGATTAAAGAGGTTTAGGATTAATTTGAAGTATGTATGTTGATCGAAAAGCGCGCATGAATATGATAAAAATTTAGTAGAGGCCTATTTAGGGCAGGTTCAATCTCTTTTACGTTGGATTCGTACCATCATCCCCGAACATCTAGTCATGGTTCCGGACCACTATGGAGTTAGCGATCACCGTGATCATGAATGGGATTTAACCGTTCACGCCTTTACATGTTCCTAAAACTTGTTGGCGGCTCTTTTATCTCTAGCTTCTTTTCCTTGGAACGCCGCCATGCCTAAAAGCATGAACCACAGTAGGGCTCAAAGATGAGTTTGAAAAATTCCCTACAGTTTTTGGTGACTCCACTATGGAGGATTTCTAGATTGATTCCTAAATTTATTTTTGCAATTGATTTAGAATGAGTGGATGAGACTTAAAAGATTCTAGATATTCATGTACGTAATTTTGATTCACATTGTGGCATAAGAATAAAAAGTTATTCACTGGAAAGACCTTTCGTAATGCGTCAAAAATATAGGACATATACGTAAGAAAGGCCGAGAATATTTTTCACAACTAAAATTGAAACGACGTTGCGAAAAATCGGAAAAAACATCAAAAATTGAAACTGCCGCAGAACATCAGAACTATTGCAGGACGTAGGAAACCAACGTCGAACGATAGTCTTATCGTGTCGCGATACAGCTATCGCCGGACGATGGTTCCTACCGTCCAGCGATGGATCTGGCGATTTTGCCCCAGCCTCATGTCTTCGTGTTTGGCCCGATTCTAGTACTGTCTCAACAATTTTACTTCCTGGTTAAGTTTTTCTGACTTTTTTGAACCCATATGTGTTTTACATATGGTTTTAGCCCTTGGGAATTCACGCTCCCTCCACCTTAATAAACGCTCTGTGCAATAATAGGTTCATCCGAGTTTGTTGAATTCACCAAACCATGGAGTTGAGTTTAACTTGTGAGGTCCGTCCATTGTGCCAACCCTTCTACGGTAAGGCTTCCGCGCGATGCATTTGGACTCTTAACCATGGACCCTCTTGGACACCATAATCCTTGACCTTAGAGAACTAGAGCCATGGTTAGGTGGCAAACTCATTGCATCATATTGTGACTACTGCACTACTTGTGCATATGTTATTTGTGTATACCTTGTTTGTGTTTAATTTAACCCCTTGTTTATGATTATACTAATCCTTCATGTTGACTTGTTTTTTGTAAATATGTCTAAACAAGCTAACCAAGGACTAAGAGAACTTTGCTTAATTAAATTGGTTAATTATTTTGAACTTAAAGTCTAAATATGCTCGACCTAGTAAACTTTTACACTTAAACTTTTACACATAGTGATTCTCTAGTTTCGGTGCATCACAGTGGCTTGTGGTGCAGAACTTTGGTGACCATCGCGTTGCGATAGACTTATCGCACCACTATGGAACCATCGTCCTGCGATGGTTCAATCGCTTTCTTTTCGAGTCCCCGCATTGAGTCCCACTGCTACGATTAACTAGTTAATGTATAAACATGGTCTTTATCTGGTCTTGTTTGAATCCAATCACATGTCTAGTCCCATGGTCATACACGATTCTTGAACATATCACTTTCAATTACAAGTCCTTGCACACACTTTGTACATATCCTTTTTTCACCATGACCGCGCTTAGAGTCTTACATGCATTGTTTTTAGTCATTTTTTAGGGGGGTAAGTCGGATATTATCCTCCTAACATGAACTATGTTGTTTGAAAAACTTGTCTCCCTTGCTTGAATTCCACAAAATATGCACCCATTTTTTGTTTATCAACCCATTCAACGTAAGAGTCAATTAGAGTCAAGTCATTAAAAGAGTCTATGGTTTAATTTTTATAGTGCTTGGTCAAGGAAGGAAGGGCGTTTGATTCGAGACAACACTTTTGTTCAAGTAATACTTTTCCAGAGCCAAGTTTGAAAAAGAAGAAAGGCGAAACCAATGGCAGCTAAACAAGAAGATGTCAACAAACTCCAAAAGTCCGTGGAGGGTCTTGCTGAAATGATCAAAGGACTCAGTACTTGAATGAAGAAGGTTGACAATCCTAATAAGCAAGTACCACCTAAGACAATCAAGCGCATAAAAAACAGCTTAAGTCAAATCTCCAATGACTATAAGTACCTTAGCATAAGCTTTAAGGGGATCGCAGTGGACAACATCCTTCTTCTGCAGAAGTTTTTTGCCAATGACATCCCTAAGTTCAAAGCTACTGACAATCCTTATTTTCACTTGAAGGCTTTCAAGACAATCATGGAGATCAAGGGGATTGATAAAAAGGTCTTCCCCTCACTTTTTTCTCTCTCCTTATAAAATTGAAAGCTTCTAACAATAGTAACAACAGTGGCTGGAAAGGAAAGAAAAACGACCATTCTTCTTCTTCCAAAAACACCCACTCTAGTAACAATGTTAGCACCTTCAATCTAAATGATGTTTTAGCCATGGATAATCGAGGGCCAAGAAGGCAACTAAGGAAAGAGTTCACCCCTATTGGGATGAGCTATTAAACCGCCATTAATCGTCTCCCACTAGTAGAAAAAAAGAATTAGGCAACCCCCCTATGGCAACGGTTCATGAAAATCGTTGCCAACTTGCTGTGAGCGCCATTTTAAAAAAAAAAATTTGGTTTTATTTGGCAATGGTTAACCGTTGCCAATTGATAAAATTTTTTAAAAAAAATAATTAAAAAGGGTGGATTGGCAACGGTTAACCGTTGCCAATTTAAAAAAAAAATTTCGGGTTTTTGAATACAAACAGCAAGCTGTGCAAACGTTCTTCTTTCACCTCCAAAAACGCGCGCCTTCCTCTCCCCAAACCATTCCTCCATTGAATTGAAGCTTCCATTGAAGGGTTTTGTTCTTCTGCCTCCCTCAAGCACGCACTCCCCTGTTCTTCTGCCTCCCTCAAGCACACACTCCCCTGTTCTTCTGCTTTCACCCCTCAAGCACGCACGCACTCAGCTCTTCTCTTCTGCCTCCCTCCATATATAGCAGCTCCTCCATTATTGAAGTATGTAGCAGCTCCTCCATTGTTATAGCGCTCCTCATTGCTAGGTAAGTCGCAATAGCGCTCCTCCATTGTTATGGTTTTTGAAGAATTGGTCTTTAAATTAGTTAATATTGACAATGCAAGTTGCTTGTAATTGCTAGGGTTTGTCAAGAATTGGTCTTTTGTGTTAGCATGAATTGGGTCTGTGATGTTGGAACTTGAATAGAGTTATTTATAGTTAGAAGTTCCTTGGTATTGAAAAGATGATATACCCTTGTATCTTATTACTATAATTTGACAGATGTTTGTGATGATACCGTGTCTGTCAAACTGGCTTCGAATGAATTGAATGAAATTTTAGCAATGCACCAACTGCCCTCAACCTTGTTGCTGCTTTCATTGCTGAATTTCAGCCAAAGACATGGATAGAAAACAGTTGTTATTGTATTTAGTACAAGCTACATTTACCTATATTTCTAAATTGTTATGAGAACTTTATTTATCATCACTAATAAAGTTGAGAATTTTATTTTGTTTATAGGATAATTTAGTCTTTTTTATTTAAGAGAACAAAGTTGAGAGTTTAGGGTTTAGGGTTTAGGGTTGAGAGTTTAGGGTATAGAGTTTAGGGTTTAGGGTTTAGGGTTTAGGGTTTAGAGTTTAGGGTTTAGGGTTGAGAGTTTAGGGTTTAGGGTTTAGGGTTTAGGGTTTAGGGTTAAGGGTTAAGGGTTACGGGTTAAGGGTTAAGGGTTTAGGGTTTAGGGTTTAGGGTTTGAATATACTTTTCTTTATGAGTTGCTTCTCACTATATATATGCGTGTTTTAGGCTAAGAAATGGGTGTCAAGGGCTTCTAGGGTAAGATCATCAGTTTGGAGAGTGGGCGGAAAACATCCTGGTATGGTATCTTACTCTGACTGTCCTTGTTCTTGCATTGCTCACTAATATCATTCTTATCTTTTCCCTTAATCTGGTTTTCTATTTGTGTTCTATATAGGTTACACTGAAAAATATTATCAGGAATTTTTGGGTGAAGCATAGACCTTGGCATTGACCTTCTATTTGAGAGTGTTGAGCCTTTATAGTTACTCAAGTATATATATATATAACTTTATGTGCTTTAAATAAGTTCTTGGTTGCACAATTTTGTGGAGATGGTGTGTGATATAACTTTGGTGCATCTTCTATCATGATGTGTGATTAAACCATTGGTTTTTAATTGATTGCATGTATCATCATATGCCTAGATACCCGTTCAAGGCTTTCTCATTAGGAGAAAGTCTTGAATAGTCCCCGGTTGGGACTGTTCTTGAACGTTTACTCTCACTTAGGTGGTGAATGTATGTCAGTTTTTTCGATTTTAAGGAACATCTTGGCTTAGCATTTCTTGGATCACCATGTTCTCTGGGTACATATGTGGGTAAGTAATTACCTACGTCGTGTACTTGGAGTACTGGGGGGAAATGCTGCCGGATTTTCCTTAAAATTGGAAATCTGATATACATTCACTAGTGAGAGTAAACGTTCAAGGATGGGTTAGGTTGGAGTGATAAGGACCCTTTGGAAGCATATATGCATTTTTGTATCTATATGAATGTTATATGCATGTTGTGTGTTTGAATTTGATTTGTATATATAATAGATGTAGCAATTATACATTATTCGTAATATGTTGCCATGTTTAGAGATAATTTACTTAATGGGGAGGGATCGTGGATGGATGTATGGTAGACGTGATACGTTGGAATTCTTTAATGGGGTTCAAGAGTTCTGCGAGACGGCTTCATCTTATCAGCGTAGAATGGGTTTCGAGTGCCTCTATTGTCCTTGTGTTGATTGTAATAATGTGAAGGTGGTCAATAGTGTTGATATCAATAGAGATCATGTAGTTTGTCGTGGGTTTAGGGTTAAATATCATGTGTGGATTTGGCATGGTGAAGAAGGAGAGTACAGTGGGGATGTTATTGGGTATGATGTGCATGATGATAGAAGCAATGATATCCGTGTGGACGAGGAATACAAGAATGATGAACATATTGATGATGATGGTGCTGAGGAGGGATTTGAGGATGATCATGTGGATGAGGTTGAGGATGAAGGTGTGGATGAGATGATGCGTGGTTTTGAAGGTGACGTGTTTGAGTCATTATCGGAGGCTTCTAAAAAGCCTTTGTATCCTGGGTGCAAAAAATACTACAAACTATCAGCCGTGCTAACTCTTTTTAACATTAAGTCGAAGCATGGGTGGACGGACAGTAGTTTTACTTCCTTGTTGAGCGTGTTAAGTGAGATGTTGCCAGATGGGAATGAAATTCCTAAGTCTTACTATTACGCTAGAAAACTCATGTGTCCATTTGGTTTGGATTATAAGAAGATACATGCATGTCCTAATGATTGTATTCTTTACCGAAATGAATATGAAAAATTGGAGGAGTGTCCAAGATGCAAGAAGTCGCGCTACAAGCGCAAGAGTTGCAATGCTGGTATGAAGGGACCTCCTGCTAAGGTGTTGTGGTATCTTCCCATAATTCCTAGGTTTAAGCGTTTGTTCTCTTTACCAAAAGACGCTAAAAACTTAGGTGGCATGCAGAGGGAAAAAGAAAAACAGAATGCTGAAGCACCCAGCCGACTCCCCGCAATGGAAGAACCTTGATATGAAGTTTGGG
Source organism: Chenopodium quinoa (assembly GCF_001683475.1). Classification (NCBI taxonomy): domain Eukaryota; kingdom Viridiplantae; phylum Streptophyta; class Magnoliopsida; order Caryophyllales; family Amaranthaceae; genus Chenopodium; species Chenopodium quinoa. The sequence goes on from NW_018743218.1 coordinate 2,197,516, forward strand.
GAATTTGGTGATGAATTCAGAAATTTAAGGCTTGGTTTGTGCACGGACGGGATGAATCCATTTGGCACTCTTAGTACCCAGCACAACACATGGCCGGTACTTTTAGTGATCTACAATTTGCCTCCTTGGTTGTGCATGAAACGGAAATATGTAATGCTTTCACTCTTGATATCGGGGCCAAGGCAACCTGGAAACGACATTGATGTGTATCTTGCGCCATTGGTTGATGACTTGAGAAAGATGTGGGACGAAGGGGTTTCCGTGTTTGATGCTCATAAGAATGAGATGTTCACATTGCGTGCAGCTCTTATGTGGACCGTTAATGATTTTCCTGCATATGGCAACTTGTCTGGGTATAAGAATAAAGGGAAAAAGGCATGTCCCATTTGTATTGATGATACGCCAAGCAGACGCCTTGATCATTCTTTCAAACAGGTGTATTTGAGGACAAGAAGGTTGCTTAGGCGCGCTCACCCTTACCGTCGGCAGAAAAAAGCTTTCGATGGGACAGGGGAGGAGGGGACTGCTCCTAGGCCACTGACTGGTGAGGAGGTTTACGCTTGGGTCAAGGGTGTACGAACAGTATTTGGGAAATCTGAAAAGGCGGCGGAATCAGTTGCTCTCTTTGAAAAAGAATCAATCTTTTGGTTGCTCCCGTACTGGAAAGAACATGACGTTAGGCACTATCTTGATGTAATGCATATAGAGAAGAATGTGTGTGACGCTCTTGTGGGAACGCTGATGAATATTCAAAACAAGACAAAGGACGGAAAGGGTGCACGTTTAGATTTGGAAAAGATGGGGGTGCGTCCAGAATTGTGGGTTCAGCATAGGGTTAGTAAGGGAAAGAAACAGGAAAAGGAAAAAGAAATGGGCTCGAAAAAGGGAAAGGGGAAGAGCAAGGGAAAGGGAAAGGCCGCGGATGCATCGAAGAAGAAAAATGAGGGAAAAGCTAAAGAGGGGAAGGCCTATTTACCTCCGGCTTGCTACACATTATTAAGGGTAGAAAAATGGAGGTTTTGTGAATGTCTGTATGGCATTAAGGTTCCATCAGGGTACGCATCTAACATGAAAAGATTTGTATCCTTAAATGGAGAATTGAAGCTGACAAGTATGAAATCCCATGATTGTCATGTTCTGATGCAAGTTTTTCAACCAATTGCAATATGTGGTATTTTGCCAAAGCACGTGAGGGAAGCTATTACAAGCCTCTGTTCGTTTTTCAATACAATATGTAGCAAAGTGCTTGATCCTTGTACCCTTGATGCTTTACAGGCGGATGTGGTTGTTACTTTGTGCAAATTTGAGATGTACTTCCCGCCCTCGTTTTTCGACATAATGGTGCATTTGATTCTTCATTTGGTGCGTGAGATTAAGTTGTGCGGTCCACTGTTCTTGAGGTGGTGCTATCCTTTTGAAAGACACATGGGTACATTGCAAGATAAAGTTAGGAATCGGGCTCACCCGGAAGGAAGTATGATTCAAGGGTCCGTGGCCGAGGAGATTGGTAATTTTGTGGCGGACTATGTAGCCGTTGCTGAACCTATTGGTATTCCTACTTCTCGACATGAAGGGAGACTTGATGGTCATGGCACAATCGGGTCGAAACGAATGTCACCTGATCGAGAGAAGTGCTTACAAGCACACCTATATGTGTTGCACCATGTTGCAGATGTTCACCCATATTTAGACGAGCACATGGCTAGTTTGCGTGATGAGTTTCCGTCGAAAGGTGAAAGGGCACTGATGCAGTTGCACAATAAAAAGTTTGTGAGTTGGTTTCGTGATCGAGTGATGGGTGGAATGGATGAGAGTGTCACAGCTACAGTAAGGTGGCTTGCTTATGGTCCTAGGGATGATGTTCACTCATTTGAGGGATATGACATAAATGGGTACACATTTTGGACTGAGCGTCTAGATTTGAAATCGTCTTCGACCCAAAACAGTGGTGTAACGGTTGTGGCATCGTCAAGGGAGTTTGCAAGTGCTAAGGATAAATCACCCGTTGATGCAGAGTTGTCATACTACGGTCGAATTCAAGAAATATGGGAGCTTGATTATTGTGACTTCACGATTGCTCTTTTCCGGTGTAAGTGGGTTGATAATATCAGGCGTAACGTCAAATTTGATGACTTTACTCTTGTAGATCTTGGCAACCTGAATGATAGTGCGGAACCATTCATCCTTGCATCTTAAGCTAAGTAGGTGTTTTACGTATCTGACCCTGCCGACTCAAAATGGTCTATTGTGCTAGCCGGCAAAAAAAGAATCCTTGGCGTTGGAGATGTCGAGGATGAGGAAGAATATGATGCCTTTGATGACTCGGCACCTTTCACCGTTCCTAGACCTGCTGTGCCAAATGAGATAGACGACCAAGCCAATTACATGAGATCCGACCACGATGAAGGAATATTAGATTGAGGTACTGTATATTTTCTGTTAGTTTGAATTGCAGGCGTAGAAAGAATAAAAAAATCACATTTTAGGTGAAAATGAATGAAATTGTTGAATTACTTGCCCATTTTTCTTATATTCTTTTAAATGAATAAAGTAACATGCATCACCATTTTCAGAGTTTATTTGTATTATAATTCAGCAATTTATATATGATTATAAGTTTACCTTACAATTCAGCAGCTAATAACGTGTTATGTTTGTAATGACAGGTTTTAACATCTAATGGCGGACGATCGATTCAGTGTTCGAGTTGAGGATGTTGAATCTAACTCAGATGATTCATCTAATGATGGGGACCAGCCGTATGATGTGAACAAGGAAACTGATTTGGGTGAGCCAGAAGATCAGGCGCAAGATGTATTGGAGAGAATGATAGATGACTTTCAAATTTCAGCTGAGCAAGCGCCTCCAATCGATAATGCCATTATGGAGCCATTTCGTGAGGATCAAAGTGGAGCGGGGGTGCAGGCACCAGCGAAGAAAAAGCAGAGGGGTCCGACGACATCTTTTAAGAAACTTGTCGGTCCTATGGTCTTGGAGTATGACAGGGTAGGGCAACCCTCAGGTAAATGGCGTCGTCAGTATGCTGGTCAAGTTGGGATTTGTGCGCGCAAAATCCCCATTACACTTCGTATGAGCGACGTACCTACAGGCTTGATTGACACGTTTTGGAATGATACTAGGGTAAGTTTGATTTGATGTGATTATTTATAAACAATTTCAATTTATTGTTTTGTTATGGGCAAACCAATAATGTTTGTTATTTGTGCTTGCAGAGTCTATTTAACATTCCAAATGAGTACGCCAAGCGAAGGGTGTTTGAATCCTTACTTGCAGTAAGATTCAGAAGCTTCAAGTGTAACTTAGTTCGTCGGTTTATCACAAAGAAACTTGTGAGGAAACCAAAGAACAAGAAAGGAGGTGGCAGTGATGATGATGTCATCGATGAAGAGAAACTCCCTTGGCAAATATGGCCTAGCATATCGAAGGATGATTGGGAGGCTTTCGTTCATCAAAAATGTAAAAAAGAAGAAATTGTAAGTTTAAAGAACTCTGATGAAAATTGTGTTGTAATTTATCGTCTTTTTTATTAGTAATGAAACTAACATATATATCTTTTTATGTAGGAAATGAGGGAGCAGAATTCCAGGAATGCATTGCAAAAGCAATACCACCATCATATGGGAGCAATGACGTATGATGAATGGAGGGATACGTGGGTGAGTGAAGGAGTATACCCCACTGTGCTTCTAGGGTCCTCCACAGCGCCGCCTGACTCCACGACCAGTACTTTGGTGAGTTGTGCTGGGGATTTCTTTTGCTCTATGCATTTGCGGGACAAGAAGACCGGAAAATGGTCCACCAAGGCTCCGGAAACCAAAGAAATGACAGATAAGCTAGTAAGAAACTATGAACTAGTGAACTAGCTTATTCATTTGCATGTATATCACTTTATATAAACACTGACTTCATGTTGCCATTTTGTTTTTGCTACAGCTTGAGTACACTGGAGAGCTTGTTGAAGGCAAGCTCGTCCCGACGGTAGAGAAGGACCCCTTCACCTTGGCTATGGGAAAGCCCTACCATCCGGGACGGGTATTAGGTGCTGAAGGGAGCTTGCTAGGATGGGAGAAGGTAATGGGTCCCGAATATACCAAATCTGGAAGATCCCGAGCAAGTGTGAACTCGCTACAGAACATTGATGCCACAGTGGCATCAATTAAAAAACAAGTGCGCAATGAGATGCGCGAAGAGTTCAATGCATAGGCGAAGCAAATGAATTTGCCGACCTTGCCCTTTTCCTCGACAACACCGGCCGACGCAAGTAGCCACCCACGAAGAGAAGGAGAACAGGAGGTAAATGATTAGAATTCAACTCTATAAGTTTTGATATGTTGAGTTACGTGGGTACGGTTCTAATTAATGTTTCACTATCAATACACTATTGCAGATTGATACTCCTTCACATGCGAACTCAAGGGGGCTTGATACTCCGACACCTCATCACTTTCCTATTCCACAGGTGATTTTGTGCTTACTTGTTTGGATAATGATATTTGTTTTTGGATTGTGTTGTGAATTGGTTAAGTTGGCTGTGAAATGGTCAAGTTCGCTGTGTTGTGTTGTCAGTATGCTTTGTTGATGTCATGTGTTGTTGTTGTTTGCTCTTCCTTCTCATTCTCCTCATTCTCCTCTTCCTTCTCCTTCTCCTCATTCTCCTCTTCCTTCTCCTTCTCCTCATTCTCCTCCTTCTCCTCCTCCTTCTCTTTCTCCTTCTCCTTCTCCTTCTCCTTCTCCTCCTCCTCCTCCTTCTCTTTCTTCTCCTTCTCCTTCTCTTTCTCCTTCTCCTTCTCCTTCTTCTCTTTCTTCTCTTTTTCCTTCTCCTTCTCTTTCTTCTCCTTCTCTTTCTTCTCCTTCTCTTTTTCCTTCTCCTTCTCCTTCTCCTTCTCTTTCTCATTGGGAAGCGGAGAAGGTAGGAGAGGCTGCCGGAGAGGCTGCAGCAGCTGTGCAGGCTCGCAGCAGCTGTGCAGCCTGCAGCTGCTGCCCTTCGCGCTCGGGTTTTTTTTTTTTTTTTTTTTTTTTTTGCACTCGTTTTGGTTTTTTTTTTTCTTTTTTTTAACTAGCATCTAAGATACTTAGTGATGAATATGTAATGCTTGAAACAACCTTAAAAAAAGCAATTTCACAAGTGTGAGGTTCATTTACAGTATTTACGGCTCGAAATGGCCTAAATGAGTTCTAACTTGCCCATTTTCCGTGATTTTAGCTCAATGCTTGATTTAAGTCCTATATTACACCTAAGATACTTAGTTATGAATATTTATGGCTTGAAACGACCTTAAAAAAGCAATTTCACAAGTGTGAGGTTCATTTACAGTATTTACGGCTCGAAATGGCCTAAATGAGTTCTAACTTGCCCATTTTCCGTGATTTTAGCTCAATGCTTGATTTAAGTCCTATATTACACCTAAGATACTTAGTTATGAATATTTATGGCTTGAAACGACCTTAAAAAAGCAATTTCACAAGTTTGAGGTTCATTTACAGTATTTACGGCTCGAAATGGCCTAAATGAGTTCTAACTTGCCCATTTTCTGTGATTTTACTCCTATATTACACCTAAGATACTTAGTTATGAATATGTAAATGAAGTATCTTCGTAATTGGTGCAGGAAGAGACCCGTTGTGAACTTCTTCACCCGGGCGAATCATATGATGGACCTTTGCATGTTGTTTCCTATGGTAGTGCACAACCGGCCGAACAAGGTACGGTGCATCTTCGACCTCTTCTGCCTGAGCATTATTCTGTCGGGATCCATTCTGTGGTTCCCGGGTCCGAGGACCTCTTAATACCTGTGCCCGTGGAGGAGGATGAGTTCACTACACTCTGAGCAGCAAAAGGTAGTTTTGTGCAATGGTCATCTGCTTGGATACGGTTGATGAACCAGGTAATTAAGATTTAGATTTCACGCTTTAATCCTTTCTTCCTAAGAGTTGGATGGAAATCTTTTCTAACCATTTGTGTGATCATACTTATTAGCCATCGAGGAAAAGCCAAACGCCAAAGAAGAGGGTGGAGGGGCCAAAGAACTGAAGTGAACATGGCTCGGTGAGTGGAAAGGCGTCGTTGAAGAGCCCTTCACGAGGCTCAGCTACACAAGCTACTCCATTAGTTGAAGACACGGTGCTTCAATCGCTATCTTAGGAGTTAGCTTATTTGCACAACCGTGTTTGCGTGTTGCCTAATGACAGCCCCATCCAAATTCAACTTCCTAAGGAAATGTTCCACTACGATGATGATGCAACGGCATGGCTATTCAAAGAAGATGTGAAGGAATTTCTAAGTGGTGCCATTCTTAACATTTTCCTCATTCAAATATCCATGAGGTAATTCAACTGGTACTCAATTTATGTTATTCAGTTCAGTGGTGTTTGTCGTTTGGTTTTCGATTAACATTGTGTTATCATGCATGCAGAGCACTCCAGGAGCAAATATGGGAGCTTGAATCTCCTTGTCAAGTTGGGTGGTTATGCCCTGAGCAGATGTCCACTACTAGAATCTTAGGCAACTCAGCTGACGTGTTTTACTATGCTGAACGGGGTATCAGGCAATTAGTGAGTGCAGGAGACAAGTTTATATTCGTCCCATACTATGAGGAGTACGTCTGATTATGCTAGTCAAGTTCATTTGTTTTCCCAGTTTATTTGTTGTAACAGGCTAACTATTGATTTGTTTGTCTCGTGTGTAGTTATCGTTGGACCCTACTTGTGATTTGTGTTTCCAGTAACACAATCTTCTACTTTGATTCCGCTCGATTACCTCAAGTAAGAAAGCGCCTCGTGAGGTCCATACTGCAAAAGTAAGCATCTAGTTTGTTTCACTTCTTGTTATTCATTTTCATATCTGAACTCATATGTATTGATTATAAACGTCAAATTTGAACTTATTACTTTGATTTTTTGTAGTACCATGAAGAAGATAAATCCTCAATCTCCTCGAGGTCCTACATGGAAAGCACCCAAGGTAATTCACCCATGATGTTGTGATTTTCTTACTTTACAATGCTTAAGATGTTGCTTATTTGCTATGCATTTTGATTCATGTGCTTTGTTCCTCATGCTAGTGCGCACAACAGGAAAACGGAGTTGACTGTGGCCTATACGTGATGAGATTCATGTATGACATAGTGATGAGTCATTGTACATACACACGTCAGCATGAAGAGGTATGCCATTTTGGTTGAAATTGCGTCCCAAAACCTCTTATTTGCTCTTTTCTTGTAATCTCAAGCATTAGTCACCTATAACTAAGTGATAATGACATGTTTTAACTAGTTATGAGTTCAATAGACAAGAATTGTAGAAAATAGGCATCCTAGTAGCCAAAATGGCCTTACTTGAGCCATTTTGGTTGAAATTGTGTCCCAAAACCTCTTATTTTCTCTTTTCTTGTAATCTCAAGAATTAGTCACCTATAACTAAGTGATAATGACATGTTTTAACTAGTTATGAGTTCAATAGACAGGAATTGTAGAAAATAGGCATCCTAGTAGCCAAAATGGCCTTACTTGAGCCATTTTGGTTGAAATTGCGTCCCAAAATCTCTTATTTGCTCTTTTCTTGTAATCTCAAGCATTAGTCACCTATAACTAAGTAATAATGACATGTTTTAACTAGTTATGATTTCCAATAGACATGAATTGTAGAAAATAGGCATCCTAGTAGCCAAAATGGCCTTACTTGAGCCATTTTGGTTGAAATTGCGTCCCAAAACCACTTACTTGCTCTTTTCTTGTAATCTCAAGCATTAGTCACCTATAACTAAGTGATAATGACATGTTTTAACTAGTTATGAGTTCAATAGACAAGAAATATAGAAAATAGGCATCCTATTAGCCAAAATGGCCTTACTTGAGCCATTTCGGTTGAAATTGCGTCCCAAAACCACTTACTTGCTCTTTTCTTGTAATCTCAAGCATTAGTCACCTATAACTAAGTGATAATGACATTTTTTAACTAGTTATGAGTTCAATAGACATGAATTGTAGAAAATAGGCATCCTATTAGCCAAAATGGCCTTACTTGAGCCATTTTGGTTGAAATTGCGTCCTAAAACCCCTTACTTGCTCTTTTCTTGTAATCTTAAGCATTAGTCACCTATAACTAAGTGATAATGACATGTTTTAACTAGTTATGAGTTCAATAGACAAGAAATATAGAAAATAGGCATCCTAGTAGCCAAAATGGCCTTACTTGAGCCATTTTGGTTGAAATTGCGTCCCAAAACCACTTACTTGCTCTTTTCTTGTAATCTCAAGCATTAGTCACCTATAACTAAGTGATAATGACATGTTTTAACTAGTTATGAGTTCAATAGACAAGATATATAGAAAATAGGCATCCTATTAGCCAAAATGGCCTTACTTGAGCCATTTCGGTTGAAATTGCGTCCCAAAACCACTTACTTGCTCTTTTCTTGTAATCTCAAGCATTAGTCACCTATAACTAAGTGATAATGACATTTTTTAACTAGTTATGAGTTCAATAGACATGAATTGTAGAAAATAGGCATCCTATTAGCCAAAATGGCCTTACTTGAGCCATTTTGGTTGAAATTGCGTCCTAAAACCCCTTACTTGCTCTTTTCTTGTAATCTCAAGCATTAGTCACCTATAACTAAGTGATAATGACATGTTTTAACTAGTTATGAGTTCAATAGACAAGAAATATAGAAAATAGGCATCCTAGTAGCCAAAATGGCCTTACTTGAGCCATTTTGGTTGAAATTGCGTCCCAAAACCTCTTACTTGCTCTTTTCTTGTAATCTCAAGCATTAGTCACCTATAACTAAACCCAATTATTATTATTTCACTTCTACTAAGTCACGTTTTTTGTATTCTAAGTTTTGCAAGGGGCAAACGGGACTACCATACACGAGCGAGGAACTCCATGTAATTCGGGAGATGTTGGCGACCTACATCACATTTAATTTGTAAATATCATCATACATTTTTGTAGTATATAATCTCTTCATCAATCCTAGGCTTAGCTTATTAATTATGTAATATACATGAAACATTTTTCTAATTTATATCATCTCTTGCAATTGTTATTATTAATTATTTATGTTATTATTATTATTATTATTATTATTATTATTATTATTATTATTATTACTATTATAATATTAATAATAATTATTATTATTAATATAATAATAATAATTATTATTATTATTATTAATATTGCAGCCAAAAAAAAAAAACAGGTCAATATTAGTGCAGCAAAAAAAAAACACAAAAAAAAGGTGAATATTAGTGCAGCCAAAAAAAAACAATACAGGTCATTGGCAACGGTTAACCGTTGCCAATGTTTAAAAAAAAAAAAAAAAGGCGCGCCATTGGCTTAGGCAACGGTTAATCGTTGCCAACTCAAGCAATTGGCAACGGTTAACCGTTGCCAGTTACTTTTTTTTTTTACCGTTGCCAATTGCTTGAGTTGGCAACGGTTTTGAACCGTTGCCAATTTTCTTGGGATTTGGAAACCCTCAAATATTCAACGGTTCAAAACCGTTGCCTTTGGGGGGGTTTGAACCGTTGCCAATTTGCTGGTTTCGTGTAGTGTCCATACCAAGGGACTCATCCCTCCCATTGGACCTATCCAAGATCCTGCACCTGAAAAAGAGGTTACCTAACCAGAATCCTAATGCCCACTGCAAGTACCATTACGGTAGGAGCCACACTACTTAGAGTTTTTGGAAACTTAAAGAGACCATCTTATATTTGATTGATAACAATAAGCTCCCTGTGCCTCCTGTTTGTAAAAAGCCAAGTATCAATACCTCTCCACTTTTAGATGCATTGGCCTTCTCTAACAATCAAGCTCCTTTTGATCCATCACTTCTTATAAATCCTATTGAAGAACTTTCTATGGAAGAAGTTACTGCCGTTAAAGAACAAGAGGAGGTCTTCTTCGACGCCATGACCGATTTCCAAAGTGAGACTACTAATAAAAACATTGCTAGTCTCCCTCAAAAGGCTACCAAAGATAATGTTGCTCGCCTTTGTGATGCTCATCATGAAGCCCATATTGAACTTTAAGAACCTAGTAAAAGAGTAGAACTTGAAACCCGACCCGTTGTAGGCATCATTCAAATCACACGTACTTAAGCATGTTGTGAATATGCTTGGCAATCATAGGAATTGGGAATTGACATCATATGATTAAGGACAAGGAAAGTAGGGAGATGCCAACAAGTTTTTAAGGAACGTGGAAACCGTTCACGGATAATTAAAAGGCAACCACGATAAAGGGACAACGAAGGCAACAACGATTGACCGGTGAAGGTTACACCCCTTTCATAATCCATGAGATTACTAACTCCATATGGTTCGAAACCACGAAAGGAGGATCGAGGATGATGGTACAAAGTGACTCATGGAGTCATATTCGCCCGTATTCGCCCGTATTCGCCTCTACGCGATTCTTATTGTGAAAAGTATTACCTGCGATCTCAAAGGCATGCAAGAAAAGATTCCATTTGCTCCAAACTAATATTAGACTAAATTAGTTTAATGTTAATGCAACATATAATTATAAATATCGTGATCATTTTGATTAATTAACAAGATTAAAAAGGATCCTACATCGGTCGTCAAATTATCTTATTAAGCGTTATATTCAATTATATATTCCCTTTAAACATGTAATATAGTGATTAATAAACATAATAGAATAAACATCAACATTAGAAGCAATTTAACAATAATAACAAGATTAGTATATGAAAAACATAACAAAAACCCTTAGAAATATTACTGGAACTAAAGGAACATGATTCCTTACTTTGATTGCTTTTGCTTGCAACTATAAAACAATAAATGTGTTATTAACTTCAAGTAAAATTAATAATAAAAATAGAAATTAAATCAAATGAAAGCAAAGTTGATTTGAGGCCAAACCCTTAAACAGTTCTACCTTTCATGCCTTGTTTTAAGTTTAGAATTTCGGGTAAAGTACGGACTGCGGGGAGTGTTTAGGGGATGTATTGTGAACGATTAAGGAAGGAAAGTATTTAGGCTAGAGCATAAGAGAGAGAGAGAGATTGAGAGAGAGAGAGAGAGAGAGAAAGAGAAAGAGAGATAGAGTGAAAAAGAGTTATTTTTTCCCTGAAATTGAGAAATCAGTCTCGTTTTTATAGAAGAAATGCGTGGGGGTGAGGCACGGAAACCCTAGAAATGAGGCACCGTGGAGAAATTAAACCTAGAAATTGTCGTGACGTGACAGAAATTGTCGTGGAACGACATTTGTGTTTTCTGGAATCTAAGTTCATTTTTATCTTTTATTTTGCATTAAGTATGGGATAATTTAAGCGTCGTTTCAGTGTTCCGGACTTATTTAGGTTTAGGGTTTTAATATTTATTAATCGGGCTTAATTAATAAATGAAATGAAATGGGATTAAAAAGGTTTGAGCTGAAATGAGGGTTGGACTATGCTTTGACTAAATACTTGGACTTATCCATTGACTGATTTGTTGAATGTGCTTTACTGAATATGGACTCCGACATTAAATACTCGACCCGACCAATACTGGCGGTGAAAGGTTGTTCATCATTGGGTTTGGTTTTGGGGAGACATTTTTAGATGTCTACAGAAGCCCCCACTTTCACTAATTTTGTGATAGTTAAAGTATTCGATTGGGACGGAGAATGATTTAGGACTTTCTGCAATCCTAATTTACTTTATATGTGCCGATACCTACAAAAAATGCGTTAGTTCCACAGATAAAAGGGTAAAGGGATAGAATGCGTATCTGACACCAGTGCGTTAATAGCAAATATGTTTGGTAGCTTTCTTCGCCTCGAGAAATCTATCGGATGATAATATTCCGCACCTTAGGAATTCTATTGTGAACCACCGCGCCTCGAGCAATCCACTAGATAAAAGGTGACAAGCTTCCGCGCATCGGGAAACAAGTCTTAGACTCCTACGCCTCGAGCAATCTATTGAATGATGATCTTCCGCGCCTCAGGAAAATTGATGTGTAATAGTATCCGCGCCTCGGGAATCCTATCGTGAGCTCCTACGCCTTAAGAAACTCCCAAGTGAAATTCCATAATATGGGAATAACACTAAGTGTCCGTGCCTCGGGACACAATTGCAGACCTCTACGCCTTGAAAAGTATGCAACGATAGACCATTTTTCGCGCCTCGGGAAAACGTGCTTGATGATGAAGATGTCTCTACGCCTCGAGAAACTTGCAACGTGAATTGTTCGCGCCTCGGGATGATCACTGAGTGTTTGATAAATGATAATGGTTCGACTGTTCCCGAATGTGGGCTGTAAATGATAATGGTTCGATTGTCCCCGAACGTGGGTTGTAAATGATAATGGTTCGGTTATCCCCGAACATTGGCTGTAAATGATAATGGTTTGATTGTCCTTGAATGTGGGCTGTAGATGTTGATGGTTTGATTATTCGATCATCCCAAATAGAGTCTATAAATGATGATTTGTTCGATGTACCTAAGACCTGCAAAATAGAATTTGCCAAGGGACTCGCATAGATTGTGATTAACTTGACCAACTGACTTGACCAAGCTTGACATGACATATTTATGACTTGTGATTGTGTGTGTATATGTATAGTTTGAGTGTGTGTGTAGAGACAAGCAATTGAAAATGCAAAAAATTTCCGTCATTTTTTGTCAAGAGTGGAGGGTACCGACTTTCTCTCGAAAAAGAAAGACGTGAAAAATGAAGTAAAAACTTTCGAAGTTCCCTTAATAAAAAAAAGATTTGAAAAAGTTTTTGAACTTCCACAAAAGGAAAATGATGAAAAATGGAACAATTTTTTAACTTCCTCGTTGAGCAAAGCGAGGTGAATTGCATGGATTTTCTTGTTGTCAAATTGAATCGCTCGTCGTGAAATAATGTATGCATGATGAATGTACTTAGGCCAGGAGGCTAAGGACAATCACATTCAAAGGAATGGTGTCCTTCGAATAAGTGTATTATTCTGATAGAACGTTCAGAACTAATTAGGAAAGCTAATTATTCAGTGAGGTCAAGCGATCAGAATGCCTAACTAGAGGTCGCTTCCGATCAGTATAATTAATATTACAGCTTGCTCTTAACTGAACCCTTTGGGTCACACCCAATCGTATAACCGAACCAAGGCGAAAAAATAATCCGTAGGATAAATTGAGACGATAAAGATTTTACGAACTAAGACGTCGGATTCCGAGCTTAGAGCGTCGAAGCCGAGCGTTGTACGTCGAGTCAATTTATGCAATGGATGAGACGAGAAAATAAGTCAAATGACAAGTCATCACAAAAGACGTAGCCTCGGATTTGCCTAGATAACTGAGGACTAGCCTCGACCGTAAGCCCCGCAGCCACGCATGTGCGCTGGCCGGGCGTGCTGGTTAAGCTAGCTATCTAGCAACGGAAGGCCTCATAAGCAATAGCCAAGCTGGCTAACTAGCAGCGCAAGGCATCGCAAGCATGGCTGGGTGAGTTAGCAGCTCTAGCATCAGCTCGCAAGCATGCGAGCAGGCCAATGCTAGCAGTACTAGCACCAGCCCGCAAGCACGCGAGCAGGCCTAACAGCAGCCCACTAGCGCCCAGCAACTCTGGTAAGCTTGCGGCGTGCTAGCAGGCCCAGCCAAGGGCAAGACTTTCAGCTGAGCGGGGCGTGCCTTGGAGACATAGGCTTGAGGTCGGTGTTCCTTGTGTGGACCAAGTGTGAGTTGGTGGGTTTATGCTTTCTCTCCATGGATGGGTTTGTGGTCCTTAACTACTCCCTCCCTCATGTTGACACTTGTCATTTGACTATTGCATATCTTATTTAATTTAATTTGGAATTAAATAAATTGCTTAATTTCACATTTCACCTACTCTCCGACATGGAAAGTTGATGGAAGCGCTTTGGAGTATTTCCTTATAAATACCCACCTTAGGTATTGGGAATACTCACTTGAGTAGAATTCAAAAGAAATCTCCCAAAATGTGGGAAAACATTTAGTTCGTAAAACTCTAATAATTTTGGTCTAGCCTCGTTTAAGTTACGGGGTAAGGGTCGGTTCGGTTATCGAGGTTGTGAGACGTTGGAGGTCTTGCATTTGTTAGGTTTGAAGTTTTCCAAGTCCAAGCTCGATTTGTGAGCGAAGCACGCGTCAAGGGTGAGCTTCTTTCTCTCTCTTCTCTTTTTGTGTTTGTGATTTCTTTATTTGCATGCTATTTTGTTATGTTGTAATTATTATGTACGCGATCCAGTTTATTGGGTTTTGTTTCCGCGCGGTGTCTTACCCCGCAAAACCCAACAGAGGTATAAGAAATAAAAATTAATTAAGGTAATTTAAATGGATTTAAATTTCTGGTTTACCATCATATTAGATTTAGACCTCATTTTTAATTAGATTAAAATTGTATTTATGCTATTTTTGGCCTATGAACCCCGATTTCGACTCAAAAATAGTGAATTTTGGGTGTAATCGATGTTCTAAATCATTCTTTACCCACAAAGTGTTAACAATGACCCTTCAAAAGCCAAAATTCACCCACAAAATGGTTTTTCGAGGGGTTTTTCGTTTTAACGAATTTTTTTAAATATTTAAACCTTGATTAAATATGGCATGCAATAGTTGGATTATGTGTTTGATTATACCATTAATTTGTGCAATTTTACACCTCATTAAGCATGTTTATGAAGTCATATTGGTTGCTTAATTTGGTGAGCTCTTAATTCAAATAAACTTGAAATTTCACATTTTGCAAAAATAAATTGGTTGTAGTGTAAAAATTTATGGTGAATATGATTTTTGAAGCCCTGAAAATTTTAAAGATTCAATCTTTAATGGTTTAAATAGTTGAATCTTAACTTGCTAAATTCCATAATGAACAAATTTTTGGCTTTAATCAGTTTAGAAGTTGATTAAAATCTTAAATTTTCATACCTGTGCTTGAAATATCATTACTCTTCATATTGGAAGGTTGTAATGTTCATATGTGCATAAGTAAGTGTGGGATAATTTTTTTCATTGGATTATTAATTATTTATTCAACTATTTTTTTTTGTCAAATCTCATTATTAAATTATGTTGGTTAAATTAATTGTGAGAAAAGCCTCAATTTTTGTTGCATCAAGTTGATCCACAAATAATTTAAAGAATGGTTCTTGAATTAATTTTGGTTTGTGCACTAAAATTGAAATTATTTAAGCTCGACTTGTTTTATTTTCAATATAGATCAATATTAGTTTTAAAATTAATTTATAATTAATTTGACGTCACACAAAAATTCAGAATAAAATCTCGAAGCACCACAAGCACAAAATCAAAGCCCAATTTTTCGAGCACCTAGGCTCGGCTAGCAGGGCTGCTAGCGCAGCCAGCATGTTGCAGCCTTGCCAAGGTTGTGCGTGTGTGTGCATTGTGTGCGAGCAGCTACGCGTTGGGTGCGGAAGGCCAACCCGCAAGCACTGCTGGGCAGAGCGCGAGTGCTAGCAAGCACAACAGAAGCTGTCAGTGCCAGTAGCGTGCATGCATGCGCAACATGCTGCGAGACTTGTGGTGCCAGCAGGTGCGCCATGTGCTGCTAGTTGAGCGTGCCAGCACCCACACGCAACTATTGGCTAGGGTGCTTAGCTACCTTAGTCCCTTGGCTTGGATCCTAGGCACTCGGCCTTTTGGGGTTTGCTATTTTGCGCTTTTAATAAAACAAGGCTAGACCTCGGTTTTTCTAGTACTTTAAATTTTTGACAAATTTTTAGGTGAACTGGCTTGATTAATTTCAATTAGATTAATTTAAATTAAGTTGGATGTGGAATTTAGTGGGGGCTTCATTAATCGTTTTGAGCTTAAATTAGCCTTGTTTGCGCTATTACTATTGCGTTAATTCACATAATCGGATAAATACTTTGACTAGTTTTAATTAGGTGTGTTAATTGGATTAACCACCTAAGTTAGTAAATAGTTTGCGCTCATTTTGAATTGTTGCCTGAATTATTTGTACAATGCATAAGCCATTCAATTTAGAAGTGAATGGATGAATGGAACAGATGTTCTAATGTAGGTTTTCCAAAATGGAAACTAGTATGACCCGCTAGGATAGTAAATACGGACTGCTTTCCGTTTTGTATTTTTGTAAATCTAAATACGAACTGCGTGCTGTTAAGTATTTTTGTACTTAAATTATTTAGATTAGTCCTAGTTTTTCTAGTAGTTTCATAATTGGTGGTGATGTCTCAATGATGGCGTTTCTAAGAAGATGCAATGAAGGCCTTGAAGATTTGAAGATTCAAGTTGCAAGGGGCTCATGCTAGTTTGCCAATGCATCTGTATTATGCCTTATATATATTTGGCGTATAAATAATTGCGATATTAGATGCATGTTTAGGATTTAAAATGTTGAATGATTAATTTAGTTCACTTAAATAAACCAACATAGAAACCCTAAGTCCTAAAGAATATTGATTTAAAATTGCCATTCCAAAATGACACTTACGGAACTAATGAGAATAGTAATGGGCTATGCCAAAGCAAGACATTACTACTTTCCTAGGGAAGTAAGGTATGTTGGTGGGCTTGCTAAAGCAAGGCATCATATACACGTTAGTTTTGGTTAAACTCAACGATATCAGTAAGGCGTCCTTCATTGTCGTACAAAGGAGATAATCGTCAAGGAAGCATTGGAAGTGACGATTTATCAAACCAAGAATAGCTTAGAGCTTAGCAATTAGATTGCTTACCTTAAAATATTAAGTGTTAAGACAAGCCAAAGAATGCTTAATTACTTATTGATTCTGGGATCTTAGAATCGTTTTATTCTCGCCTAATTGGAACAAATTTATAAATGTGTGAATAGAACGTTAATAAGTTAATTGAAATCTCTAGTTTGCATGTATTTCAATGCTTATTATGTTATCTTGATGATTGGCTATAGTTTTCACTTATATTTGTAGAATTCTAAATCAAATTATAATGTTTCCAACGATTAGTAAAAAGAAATCTTTTGAGAATGGTTCTCAAGGAAAGAAGAGGCATTTCTAAAGTACAACTTCTTATGAATGACTTTTATAGCTAAGTCCAAAAGGACGGTTGGACATTATGTATAAAAAATGCTAGGTAGTTTTGATAAACAAGAAGTATTGAGTTGAAAACTCAATTTTTCAAAGAATGACAACCAACATATCTTTTCCCTTTATACACTAATGAGTAGAACTTATTGATATAGTAATTCAAGTACGAATTAAAGGAAAAGATGGAACTTTGTTTTACAGCGATTATGCCTAACAAAGTATAAAAGTCAAAATAATTAAAGAAAAGGTTCTTAAAGTTATGAGATGATGTATGATAAGATATATAGGAAACAAGGAACAAAGAAAAGGAATTCAAGATTCCAATTCTACCTAAGAAATCATGTTATCGTAGTTAAACTTAGAAACTTGTCTTCACAAGTATTAGATACTACTTGAGAGTTCCACTTTCGAAGTGACCTTAAAACAAATAAAGTTAAGCTAAGTTATTGCCTTACAAGCTTGGAACGAAGCTAGTGGTGCTACATCAGCTATAAGGCCATCTACTTTGTTTAAAGACCTTTTAAAGCTAAGGTTGGAACATAATGGTTATTGTGTTCCATAATTAGCAAATGTTCTGTTTACACACGGAAAGACTTACATTCAAAGTAAAAGAAAAATAGTTGTTGGTTTTATTTGAATGGCATGGTTGTTTAGGACATAAGTCAATAATTCTTGATTATAAACAAACACTTCCCTAACATAAACTCACAAGGTTTAAGTCATGGACATGATTTTTGTTCCGTCTATCTTTAGCAATGTCACATCAACAAGAATATACTTAAGGCTCTATTAGATAGAATCTTGATAGTTGATCGATTTGAAATCGTTCAAAGACAAGGAGGTCTTTCTTGTTCAAACCGACAACGGTAGGAGCTTTTGTGATTAGTATAGATAATTGACTCCAAAAGATAAAGAGAATTCCATTACTTCAACGTTTTCACAAGAATTTGAAAGAATATGACTATATTCATCAAATATGAACAAACTTGATCTTGAATAGCTCAAAAGTTAAGTGAAGTATGAAATCGACTCGGCAAGATATCAAAAAATCTAGATTAGATGGAGCGATGTTTGCTTCAGCCAAAAGTGATCATCTCAAGGTTATGAAATTGGAATTTCATAATCAACTCCACAAAGAATATGGTATATCTTGACGGAGACCTCAAATCCATTTGGAAATGACTCGAACGATGATGAATCACATCTCTTCCTATAACGTTCCTAGAGATATGCACAAATGATAATGTTACACTAAACAAGTTTGTCAAAACTATGAAAAGACAGCATATTCAATATGGACATAAATAGTTTCTAGCGTCTTTTCAAGTATATGTTTAGGGCTCTTAGCCTTAGTAGGAGCTCATTGGCTCAGTGGGAGCTAAGTGGCTCATTAAGGGCTAAGGTAGCTCAAGTGGAGCTAACTGTTTGTTTCACAACAAACTTTTACCTAAATACAATATACAAGTCTCTTTGTAAGAATTCAAGTGAGACTAAGGGAATTACTTCCATAACCAAAATTGAGAACATAGTACTTGTTTCTCTAAGTGGTGTCTTTTTGGAAAATAACGCATTTCCAAAATGACGACAAGTGGGAGGAAAATGAACTCAATTACCATCGAGACTAGCAACAAACCAGAACTGAGAATCTCAGATGACTTTAGAAAGGATTCATGAGAATCATTAATCAAGAATACTCAAAGGAATTTAAAAGTGCCTTATATAGAATTCATTACTTACAAAACTATAAAAGTGTTGGAGTAAGATCAAAATAATCAAAGGGATTTAGAAGCGCCTTGAGACTCATTGTTTGATGCAATTGCCCTTTATAGGTTTAGAATTCTTCAAATGGCTTGGACTGAATCCTATAAAGTTTTTATTAAGTTAGAAATGAACCTAAGACTTACAAGTATACTATTTACTATTGGAGAGTAAGGGAATAGTGTCTTGTAAGATAACTACGATAAATCTGAATTTCGGAAATGGTTAGAGGCCATAAAATCCGAAACAGACTCCATGTTTGAAACTTGATTAATTTGCATGAAGGGAAAAGACATCAAATGCAAATAAGTTTTCAAGGAGAAACCAGCACATATGGAAATGTATATGTATACATAGCTAGATTAGTTGAAAAGGTTACAATTAAATTCACGGTGTGGATTTAATAAAACCTATTCACTAATTGGAATACATGGCAAAATAAATATCGAAACCGCCTTCCTAAAAATGGATTTTGGAAGAGACTATGGATATAATCCAAGGTTTTATAAATCTAAATAACACTAGATTTGAAAGAAACCTCAAGAAATCCATTGGTGGATTGAGGGAAGCATGTAGGAATTGGAATGAGTTTTCTCATAAAGTTAATATAAGGTTTGGCTTATTGATAAACATCGAAATTCTTTGAATAAAGAAGTTTAGTGGAAGCCGAAGTCAATTTTGTAAGGTCCAATAAGAAGTTTACAAACTCTATTGTAAAATGATTATCAAATTCTAAATGCTTAGATTTGAAAGAATTTTTCAATAATGGACTTGGCTAAGACGACACTTAGTACATAGTGGGAATTAAGATTTATTGAATAGACTTAATGAAACGTTTAAACAGGTAAAGGAATTTACCGTGTTAAACATGGAGGACCTGTAAAGGCTTTCGACCTATATGTAAGAAACTAAGCAAATGTTTGAACTAAGTATAAGCTAGGCAAATACTGAAAGGAATGGTGTCCATCCAACAAGTGTATTATTCCGATAGAGGGTTTAGAATTATTAGAAAGCTAATTATTCATTGAGGTCAAGTGATCGGAATGCCTAGGTGGAGGCCGCTTCCGATCAATAATATTAATGCATAATTAATGTTACGGCTTAATCTTGACTGAACCCTTCGGGTCGCACCCCTATCAAATAACCGATTCGAGACGAAGAATCAATCCGACGGATTAGATGAGTCATTAGAGTATTATGAACAAAGACGTCGGATGTCGAGCTTAGAGCTCGAAACCAAGCGTCGTAAGTCGAGTCAAATTTAGAATTCGACAAGACGTAGATTCAACTAGCGACAAGTACGAGACAAGTCGTAGCCTTGCATTGGCTAGGAATGCGATTGTTAGGCTAGGCGAGGGCTCTAACCGCATGCATGCTAGCGTGGTGGGCATTGCACCCAGCCACACACATAGTCGCAGCAAGGCTACGCTTAGCATGCAAGCATCGTAAGCATGGTGCCTTCCGTATGCATGTTATGCGTGTTTGCTAGCATGCTAGCTCCTAGGGCCAACTATTCATAGCCTTGCACCAAGAAGCGCACTTGCACAGCACACGCATCGCATCAGCGTGTCGTGTGTACGTGTGTGTGCTTTCTAGCGAGCAGCACCAAGCACTCGCCACTCTCACAGCAGCACGCACCAAGCAGCAGCAACAGCAACACATGCGCGTGCTGGCTGGCTACGTGTTGGCTGGATGGCTTGTGTTGCGTGCTGGTTAGCTGGGCTGCCCAGCCTTGGTGCAAGGCGCCAGCTGGCAACCTTGGCAGCCAAGGCAGGCTACCAGCTAGCAAAGTGGCGAGGTGGTGTGCGGTTTTGTGTGGGGACCGATTTCAAGGGCTTTCTTCGTGAGTAAGGGGATTTGCCCCCCCCCCCCTGAATGGTCCTTACCTACTCTCTCCCTGTATGTGACACTTAGAACTTGTTGATTGATCTTGCATTTTAATTTTATTTTTGATTAAAATAAAATTGAGGAAAATTCAAATCTCCCACATTGATTGGAGAAGGGAGATCAAGTCTCCATTCCCTATAAATACTCAAGTTTTGGGTTTAGGAAAAATCACTTGAGTTGAACTCAATAAGGCATCTCATCACATTTGAGAAAACCTTTAAATTCGTAATACTCTAGTTTTACTTGGTCAATTCCCGACTAACCTTTGGGATTAAGACCGTTCGGGTCGGGTCGAAGGTGCGAGCCGTAGGAGGCCGTCGCACTTGCGTGGCTCAAGCTTTGAAGTAAGAGCTTGTGAATCGAGCGAAGCACGCGTCGAGGGTAAGAATGTCTTTTCTATTCCTTTCTCTTATGTACTTAATTATGATTGCGTGTTTAGTTGCTTTAATTAGTGGGCGGGTCTTGGGCGGATTTCTCTTCTGCGTAGCGTTGGACGCTACGAAACCCAACGGTGGTATCGGAGCCGCGCTCATTTTAATTATTATAACTAATAATTACTTGAGGTGATTGAAAATAGATTTAAATTCTGGTTTTGCTTTCTCGTTTTAATTAGTTTTAATCTCGTATTTTAGTAATTTTGGCTAACGAACCCAGATTTGGACTCGAAAATATTGATTTTTGGGTGGAATCGATGTTCTAAATCCACCCAAAAACATGTTTTTCGAGGGGTTTTTCATTTTGTACGAAATATTTTAAATCTTTAAATCTTGATTAATTATGGCATGTTAAAGGTAGATTAAATGTATGGTTACATCACTAATCTACTGCAATTATAAACCTTATTAAGCATGTTTATGAAGTCATAATTGGTGCTAAATTTGGTGAGTTCATTTTTCACATAAACTTGAAATTTTCACATTTTGCAAAAAATTTGCTTCAAGTGTGAATGTTTATGGTGAACTTTTAATTTTGATGTCCCTAATATGTTAAAGATCCAATCTTTAATTGTTTATTTGGGTGGAACTTTGATTGCTAAATTCCATTTTGAAATAATTCTTGGATTTAATCATTTTCGGGTTGATCAAAGTCCTAAAAGTTCAAAACTTGTTATTGAAATTTAATTAATCTTCATATTGGAAGATGTAATTTTCAATTTAGTGTTAGAAATTTTTCATTAGATGAAAGGGTTTAATTTTCCAACCACTTTAATTTTGTCAAATCTCATTTTTAATTTATATTTGGTTAAATTAATTATGAGTATAGCCCTTCAATTTTGTTACATCAAGATGAACCTAAATTGATTTAAGAATGGTTCTTGAATAATTTAGGCTTGTGCACTACTAAAATTGAATGTAAATAAGTTGGACTTGATTTATTTTCATATTTTCTCTAAATTGGTTCTAAAAAAAATTTAGAATTAATTTTATGTCACACATAAATCGAGAATTAAAATCCTGAGAAAAGTGCACGTAAATCAAGGCAAAACCGCCCAAAACGCACCCTTAGGCTAGCTGGGCTGCTCAAGCAGCCCACATGTGGCTGCCAAGATGCGTGGTGGGGCTGCCTCGCCTCGTAGTTGCGTTGCAGTGTGGCTGGCTGGGTGCACGCTATGTGCGTGATCGCTGCGTGGTGCGTGGCTGCTGGAAGATGCTCATAATGCTGCTGGGAAGCAAGCCATGCGAGGCCTAGCAAGCCCAGCCACTGGCTGCCAGCGCCAGCATGCACGTAAGCATGCGTAGCATGTTGCGATGCTGTTGGTGCCAGCAGGCGTAGCATGCTATGCTAGGAAGGCATGCCTGCGGCCAAGCACGCATGGTCATAGCCTTGGTGCCTAGCAAGCCTAGCCCCATGGCTTGGATGCTAGGCACTCGGCTTTTGGTGGGCTGTTTTTTGCGTTAGTTGAGCTATGTGTTTTGCGAATTTTACCGTTTTAATTATTTTGTTTAAATATTTTACGAGGTTAGGCCTCGATTCCTCCAGCACTTGCAAAACATTTTGACAAAATTTGGGTTAATTGACTTAATTAATTGGATTAATTAAGTTGGATGCGGAATTTAGTGGGACCTTTGTTAATTGCTTGAACTACTTGCGTTTTAATCACATAAAATGTTTTAATCACTAGTTTTAATTAGGCGCGTTAATTGGATTAAGCACCTAAGTTAGTTATTAGTTCGCGCGTGTTAATGCATTGTTACTTGTTTATCGTTGTAAAAGGCATAGGCCATTCACATATAGTGAATGGATGAATGGAATGTATATTGTTTCACAGGTTTTGTCAAAATGGCAACTAGTGGGGCCCGACTAGGATAGTAAATACGGATTGCGATCCGTTATGTATATTTGTAAATCTAAATACAGTTTGCGTACTGTTGCGTATATTGAAGATTTGAAGACTCAAGGGGTCATGCTAGTTGTCAAATGCATCTTATACTTATGATTTATATATATTGTGTTTATATATGATTGAATTATATGATAAATGCATGTTTAGCATTTCAAATGCTGCGATGATTAATTAAGTTCACTTAAATTAACCAACATAGAAACCCTAGGTCCTTATAATATTGAGCAAAACTTACCATTCCAAGAATGACACTTACTGAACTAATGCGCGTGGTGATGGGCTACGCTAAAGCGAGGCATCACCGCTTCCCTAGGAACGTAAGGTATACTAGGTATACAAGTTGTCTTGGTTAAGCTCAACGATATCAGTAAGGAGTCCATAGATGTCGTGGCAATGGAGATAAAATGTTAAGGAAGCATTAGATGCGACGTTCTATCGAACGTAGAGTAGCTTAGAGCTATTAGCAATTGCATTGCTGACCTTAAAATATTAAGTGTTAAGACAAGCTAAAGCATGCTTAATCACTTTTTGATTTTTGGGATCTTGGAATCATTTTATTCTCTCCTTAAAGGGACAAATGTTAATGCGTAGATAAAATGCTCAATAAGATTGAAAATTTGCATGTATGCTTTGAATTTCAAACTTATTGGATTATGAATGGTTTTTGATTTCAAATGCTTTCAATTGTAGAAACATGTCTGCATGTAACTTAATAAAAAAACAACTCTATGTGCCCGGAACTCCCTGACAAGTTGGCTTTTAGCCTTAACTTGGTCAAATTCAAGGAATGGGAAGAGGAACTCAGGAAAACTCTTCAGAATTATTCCTTAGAGTACACTCTTGATACTCCCATTCCAAGCTTCTTCTCTAAGGAAATCATGAGCGATGAAGCTCATGATAAATGGTCTTCAGATTGCAAGAAAGTCTCACGACTAATGGCTAATTCCATCCCGGAAGATTGGAAGTAAAAGTTCTCCTTCTATTTTCTGTACATGTTCCTCAAAGTACTTCAGGATGTTGTCAATGTGAGAGTCACCAAGAGTGATAATGGCAACTATGATGGACTCGTGTTTAATGTGACTAGGTCACTCTCGAACATGATGTTAAAGCCACCGGAAGTAGGTTATGTTGCTAAGGAGAGGCGCCGGCTTTGGTTAAGGGTCTACAATACCAAATTGAGACCCGGTATGCACCTCCGACCTCATGTGCTTGGAATTACTAGGCTCTTCAAGCACATGGAGCTTCTCGGCATCTCATTGGAGGATGAGATGGCGGGTAATATCTTGTTTTCTTCACTTCACTCGGGCTATGATGCACTTAGAGTGCATATAGTTGCGGGAAAGGAGACACGCTCTTTAAGAGAGGTGGTGCAACTGCTTCACCGAGCCACCTCCTATGGAGAAACTAAAAGGCCCTTAAGAGCAAGGAAGAGGGAGTTCAAGAACAAAGCAAAGATGCGATGCTTCTATTTTGGTGGGAAAGGCCACTACAAGAGGAAATGCAAGCTTTTCCGAAAGGATGAGGAGGAGAGGAATGTTTCATCTGCCTCAAGTATCTTCATTAACACTTGTGTATAAAGCTATTCATAGGTATTGGATACCATTTGTAACTCACTTTATGTTTCCTTTTCACAAACCAAGTGAGAGGGCTTCACAAGTGGATGTGTAATTACGAGCGGACGACAAAGATGGTCTTTCGATCGTGCTAGTAGGCACAATTTTTTGTCTATGGCTGGTAATTAACTAATATTAGTTTCTCATGCTTTTGAACATACTTTTGATCTATGGTGTTGGACACCGGGTTACTTTAATCACAAGACTTAAACAATGGTTGTTTTTTAAAATTTATTGCTTATATGTTCTATAAAATTGTATGTTTTACATATGATTAGACAAATTGATGATACCGCCAAAAGATCTAAGACCATTGAGTCGAATCAAACCTACTTGTGGCATTGTCGTCTTGGCCACATTAACATCAAACGCATCATGAAACTTCTTCATGAGGGTATTCTTGACTCATTCGACTTGGAGTCATTTCAAAATTGCGAAGGATGTCTGTTAGGAAAGATGATAAAGACGCTATTCTCCAATTTGGGAGAAAGGGCTAGTGACTTATTAGGTCTAATACATATGAACATATGTGGACCAATGAGTACACCTGCAAGAAATTGTTATCGATATTG
Organism: Chenopodium quinoa; assembly: GCF_001683475.1. Classification (NCBI taxonomy): domain Eukaryota; kingdom Viridiplantae; phylum Streptophyta; class Magnoliopsida; order Caryophyllales; family Amaranthaceae; genus Chenopodium; species Chenopodium quinoa. Next base: position 2,222,730 of record NW_018743218.1, read on the forward strand.
CATTACCTTTACAGGCGACTATAATAGATATGGCTATGTCTACCTTATGTCGAACAAATTTGATTCTTTAGAGATATTCAAAGAGTTTCAGAGTGAAGTTGAAAATTAGCATAGCAAGAAAATCGTAGCACTTCGATCGAATCGAGGTGGCGACTATTTGAGCCACGAGTTCGACAATCATTTGAAAGAAAATGGTATTCTTTCAGAGTTGAAACCTCTCAGAACTCCACTATGGAACGGACTGTCCGAAAGAAAGAATCGAACCTTGTTAGACATGGTTCGATCAATGATGGGTCTTAGTGAACTTCCTATCTCTTTCTGGGGACACAAACTTTTGACCGTGGATGTAACACCCCAATAATTCTCTCTTAAAAACCTGTAAATACCTTTATCAATTTGCAAGAGAATTACTGACGTGCTACCGCCACGTGTTCAAACGTTAAGGCAAGTTTAGAATTTAGCAGAAGAAAAACTAACTCAGTTATAAATAAGTTTCAAAACTAAAAATCAAAACCAAATTTAGTCTTACAAGTCGGAACCATTACGGCCCTTATTCAAACCCAATTAAAAGTAGTAAATAAATCAAATTAGAGTTAAAATAAATCCAACTTAAGAGTTGTAATAAACTGTGAAAATATCCAACACTCCACTCAAAATCCCACCACCTTGATGCAAGTTCTGATCCTGTATAAACCTGTGATTAATCTGCTCCCCAATATTACAAGTGTAAAAATTGGATCATTACAGGGTCATTGAAAGGCGAAGGCCATGACCAGGAAAAGAGACTCACAACAAAACCACGCAATTAGCAATGCTGAGTACATACAAGCTACAAATTATAACAAAGGATTGTAAACATGTTACTTAAATCAATCAGCACACACAATCTAATTATTGACTCAAACACACACGCCTCAACTGTTAACATTACTAAGACCTCACTATTTACTAACAATAATTCATTTCATTCATTGGTTGGATTAAGAAATAGACCAGGTTGTCTCCCCATGCTCCGACTCGGAACATTAATAAAAGAAAAACCCTATGCCTCCTTTCACAAACATTAATAAACATCCATAGGCAAACGGGCGCGACTCCGTGGCCATAGCTAGTATGAGATCTCATCTAACCCTTTATAATTTAAAGAAAACATTTGTAAACAAGAGACTCGTAGATCAGATGGCCTTTTGAAAGTACACGACTAATACCCCGTATACCCCAACCTCTGTTTGTTATTACTCTTGATGTGCACAAATCCAGAGTTTTATTGTTCATCCATCTTGCACTTTACGTGATTTACAAGTTTAAATTTGGTGATAACTCAATGCAAAACAATACAACCAATCATACATCAATCATTCAAACAATTCAAATTTCTAATTCAATTCTTGATTTATTAGTGACAAACAATATTTAGTGTTGAATCCTTTAACTACCTCGGTGTACAAACACCTTAAGTGCATAAGACACCTTAATCCTCAACCTTGTCTTATAAGACTTTAATTCTCCCATTACTCATTCAACTTCAATAAACATGAACGAGTATTAAAATAATTCATACCACATATTCACATACCTTTGCCTCTAAGCTCATCTTGCAAGTTAATGCATAAATAATGCTTACAAGATAAATTAATATGCAATTCTCAGACATGAAACAAAACCAATCATCATATTATTCACCAATCCAACTTACTACCATACAATTCCAACCAATCCACAAGTTTCCTAACATGATTATAAGTCTTCCAACTCCTTAAACATGCTTCTAGAGTCAAGGTTTTCGTATCCTTGTACGTAACTTGAGTAAACGAGTTGGTTGGCCACTCTAGGAACTAGAAATCTCCTAAACCAAACAATAATAATTCAATCAATACGCAAGCAATATAATTTCCAGCAATACTAACTTACATTAAAACCCCTTAAACCATTAAAATAATGCTTTTAAATTACTTAGTATAGTCAAAGTTAATAATTCAATAGTTCAAGTATAAGTTTATATGTTAAAATCATGAAAATATAGTTTATAACATAAAATTCCATTAATTTTAAATTAAGGATTATGATCTGGAAATTTAGTATTAAGATTATAAACCAACCTCATAAACATCTCTACTTGAAATAATCATTATATAGTAGGTTAGTATGTTAAAAACCTAAAAATCCATCATAAAACCATGATTTAAAACCTTTAAAACCAAGATTAAAAATCTAAAAATTTATTTTAATAGTAGAATGTATGAATACAACAATCTAAACTTAAAATATATAATTAGAATTCCACTAGTTTCATAAAAAATCAATCAAACCTTCAAAATTCAATTAAACAACACTTTAAAACCTTCCTTTTTGCTAGAATTAAAAGATTATATATTATTCTTAAAATTTCCTACATAAAAACATTAAAATACTTACTTATTCATGAAATTGCAGCAAGTTTAGAGCTTTATAAAATCTGAATATTTATTTTAAACATTAAACCTTCGTTAAAAATCAAAAACTGTCCAAAAACCATATTTAAAAACCATAATAAAACGTCGTTTACACACGAAAAACACTATCGTTTTGTAAAAATCGGACGAGTTAGAATCTAAATGTGATTAAAACGTGATTATAAAAAATTAAAAACGAAGATTAAAGTTGATTACGAAAAACTGAATATATGTTTTTATGCTTAATTAATCATTAGAAATTCAATAGGAACAAAAGACCCAAATTAATTGATCATTAGAACCTTAAAATCCCAATTTAACTAAATTAAAACCCTAGGTTTAAAATTACGAAATCTAAAAATTAAAACAACAATTATAATCTGAAAATTATTAGTTTAAAACATCATAAACATGTTTTTGATACTAAATAAAATAATTTCAAGCAATAAAAACCAAAACCCAAAAATCAATTGCATAAGCTTTATGAAAATAATAAGAAATAAAGGAGGAAGAAAATAAGACTAACCTTTTTATGTGGGGGGAAATTTGGGAATCATGGGGTATTTATAGGAGAGAATTATAAGGTAGAATTATATGCTTAAGTCCATCCAGATTATCCTAGCGATTGCTGTATATTACGATTATGAAATATGGCAAATGGATGTCAAAACCGCCTTCCTCAATGGAATTATGGAAGAAATTGTTTATATGACACAGTCGGAAGGTTTTGTTGATCCAAGAAATGCTAGGAAGGTATGCAAGCTTAAGAAGTCCCTTTATGGACTAAAGTAGGCAAGTAGAAGTCAGAATCTACGATTCGATGAAGCCATTAGTAAGTTTGGTTTTATCAAGAATCCAGATGAGTCTTGTGTTTACATGAAGGTCATTGGGAGTGACATCGCATTCCTCGTCTTCTTTGTCGTTAACATATTACTCATTGGAAACAGCACTAAACTGTTGGAGTCCGTAAAGGGCTGGCTTGATAAGTACTTTTCAATAAAGGACTTGGAAGAGGCACAGTACATATTAGGAATCCAGATCTAAAGGGATAGATCTAAAAGGATTATTAGATTGAGCCAAAGTACTTATATTGAAAAGGTACTGGCACAATTCAACATGGAATAGGCCATGAGAGGGCACCTACCTATGTCGCATGGCATAACTCTCAGCATGAAACAGTGTCCACATACACTTGATGAGCGAGAGAGAATGAATGAGATTACATATGCTTTGCTTATTGGATCGATCATGTATGTCATGATATGTACTAGGCCGGATGTATCGTATAACTTGAGAGCTACGAGCCGATACCAATCAGACCCAGGAGAAGCGCATTGGACTGCGGCCAAGAATATCCTAAAGTACCTAAAAAGAACAAGGATAAGTTCCTGGTCTATGGTGGTAGTAATGATTTGGTTGTTGAAGGTTTTACTAACACGAGCATTTAGACTGACAGAGACGACTCCAAGTCACAGTCAGGGTACATATTCTGCCTAAATGGAGGAGCGCTTAGTTGGAAGAGTGCTAAGCGAAGCACTACTGTAGATTCGGAAGCAGCTAAGGTGGTAGTTTGGATTCGTAAGTTCATTAGTGAACTTGGTGTTGTACCCTCCATCAAGGGTCCGATAGACCTCTATTGTGATAACAATGGAGCTATTGCTCAGGCTAGGGAGCCAAAGGAACACCAGAAGGTCAAACATGTCAAGCGGCGATTTCACATGATAAGGGAATGGAAGTTCGAGGGTGAAATCAGAATGTAAGATTAGAACGGACGATAATGTAGCCGATCCATTGACTAAACCTTTGCCTCAAGTGAAGCAGAACAAGCACGGTGAGGCAATGGGAATCAAGCATGTTGGAGATCAGCTTTGATTTCCCTATATATGTGTTATAATTAAACTTAATGTCTTAATGTAAAACACTATGTTGAACCATTCAGTTTTGGATTAATTAAATTTTCAGCAAATTATTACTCCAATTCTATTTAACTATGGTTTAGAATTAAATAATGAGTCCATTCGATTTCTAAGAATATTGAAAACTGGGTATCAAGACAATGTCTTGGATAAAGAAACACCTGTTAAGTGAACATTGAATATGTAAATCGAAAATTATCCCTAATCAAGGTCATTTAAATGATGAACGATTAATGACCACGTGAGATTAGTGTGTAATATGATTTACACCACCGTTTCTTGTGCTGCGAGGACATCATGGTCATAAATCATTTGCACAGGTACTAGTTTGGAACTGTATCGGATCGACCTATGAGAGTACTTTAAGAGATTTATAACCGTCATAAGTACATTTTTCATTATAGCTATTGGAACCTCTTTCCTCGACCAGGAGTACTATAAGTTCTCTGGTTTGAGTACTTGTCGTTTTGATGTTGTCAAATGTCTGTTGTAAAAGGGGATTATAACGGAAACACTCGAGCAGCTAGGTCTTCTCAGTAAGGGAAGCTTACAATACAAGAATGGGAATGTCCTCTAATTAACAATGGGGAATATGTCTTTGTTGTTTACAAGGCCTCTTGAAGAGCGAGACTATGAAAATACATGGTCATGCTCAAATGGATTTTAGAAATCATCTGCAAACAGACAGTCGAACTCGGACATCGAAAAACACTTCTAGGCGTAATAAGGATGACGATGAATCTTACCTTATAGTTCATGAAGAGACATTAAGCGATATAGGAAATGGGTTGTACACTAACTGCACACTTGTCCAGAAGGACAAGTGGGAGATTGAAAGGAATGCTATCCTTCCAACAAGTGTATTATTCCGATAAAGGGTTTGAAATTATTAGAAAGCTAATTCTTCAGTGATTTCAAGTGATCGAAATGCCTAGGTGGAGGTCGCTTCCGATCAGCAATATTCATGCATAATTAATGTTACGGCTTAATCTTGACTAAACCCTTCGGGTCGCACCTCTATTGAATAACCGATCCGGGACGACGAATAAATCTAACGGATTAGATGAGTCATTAGAGTATTACGAACAAAGACGTCGGATATCGAGCTTAGAGCGTCAAAACCAAGCATCGTAAGTCGAGTCAAATTTAGAACTTGACAAGACGTTGATTCAACAAGCAACAAGTGCGGGCTAGGCCGTAGCCTCGCATGCATGCTAGCGTGGTGGGCATCGCACCCAGCAACACACATAGCCGCAGCTAGGTTGCGCTTAGCATGAAAGCATGGCGCGTTGCGTATGCATGCTATGCGTGCTTGCTAGCATGCTAGCATGCTAGGGCCTAGCCCCAGCTATTCACAACCTCACACCAAGCAGTAGCAGCAGCAACGCATCCCAGCAGCGTGCTGTGTGTGTGTGTAGCTGTGCGTGCTCGCTAATGAGCAGCATTAAGCACTCGCCACTTGGACAACAGCACGCACCAAGAAGCAGGAGCAGCAACGCATGCGTGTGCTGGCTGGCTTCGTGCTGCCTAGCTGTGCATGTGTTGCGTGCTGGCTAGTTGGGCTGCCTAGCATTGGTGCTAGGCGCCAGCTGGCAGCCAAGGCAGGCTACCGGCTAGCCAAGTGGCGAGGTGGTGTACGATTTTGTGTGGGGATCGATTTCAAGGGCTTGCTTGGTGAGCAAGGGGATTTCGTCCCCCCCCCCCCCCCCCCGAATGGTCCTCACCTACTCACTCCCTCCATGTGACACTTGGAGCTTGTTGATTGATCTTGCTTTTTTATTTTGTTTTTGATTAAAATAAAATTGAGGAAAATGCAAATCTCCCACATTGATGGAAGAAGGGAGATCAAGTCTCCATTCCCTATAAATACCCAAGTTTTGGGTTTGGGAAAAATAACTTGAGTTGAACTCAATAAGACATCTCATCATTAGTGAGAAAACCTTTAATTTAATAATACTCTAGTTTTACTTGGTCAACTCCCGACTAACCTTCAAGATTAAGACCGTTTGGGTCGAATCAAGGGTGCGAGCCGTAGGAGGTCGTCGCACTTGGGTGGCTCAAGTTTTGAAGTAAGAGCTCGTGAATCGAGCGAGGCACGCGTCGAGGGTTAGAATGTCTTTTCTCTTCTTCTCTTTTATGTTGTTAATTATGTGATTTCATGTTTAGTTGCTTTAATTAGTGGGTGGGTCTTGGGCGAGTTTCTCTTCCGCGTAGCATTGGACGCTACGAAACCCAACAAATACTAAGTCATACAAGAAAAACTTTAGTAAGGACTTTTAATCGTATCATATAGCAAACGGTTTAGCAAGACTCAGTGGAACTAGATGAGCTAAAATTCACATGAATGGAATCATCACATGTCCTGCATGCATAGAGCATGAAAAGTATGAAATACTAATCAACTTGAATTTAAGCAATGGATCGTTAGATTATGATCAAGAACATTCAAAATATTTGGTTAAGTAAAAGGATGAGTCTTGATGCATGGAATTAGATATAATTTGAGTATTGATGTTGCAAGCACAACCTTAACGAGGATTAGATCCTTAATAGGGAAGCCATTTATAAACACAAGCTTGGATGTATTGTGGCTTAAGATTGGCAACATGGACTTATGTCCATGTACATTGTGCATAAATTTAAGGTAAAATTCCATAATCACAAATGATCCCAAATCATTGTGAACTGGTTGGAAAATCCAAGCAAAGCATCATTAAAAAATCTACAGAACTATATGTTGGGAACACTGTTGTCTTAAAGGAAATAAAAGGGATGTTGTTCAATGGATAGTTCGTTTTTGTACTTTGATGATTGTAGGTTGCCAAGTTGGAGGTCTCAAATCATGAAAATGAATGGGAGCCATCAATTGGGCAATAAATCCTAGATCACATGTAATTAATAACACACTCAAATTTTATCATATAATTATGAAAGTGTTCGATAATGAATTTGATAAGATTTGCAAAGTAATAATAACTAAACATATGCAATAAGTGAACCACAACATTCACAATTGTATAAAAGTAATCAAGCATATTAGATATGGGTATGATTTCTATAAATATTTTGTATAAATTATTACACTTAAAACATTTGGGGAAAACCATTTATCATAAGATGAAACGCTGAAATTTTTTATAGTGGAATAAAATTTATTTTACAATTAAATAATGAGTCTATTAGATTTGACGATATTCAAAATAGGGTATCAAGACAATATGTTGGATAAAGAAACACCTATTAAGTGAACGTTGAATATCATATCAAAACTATCCCTAATCGAGGTCATTTGAAAGTTGGACGACTAATAATGACCATGTGAGATTAGTGTGTAGTATGATTTATAGCACCATTTCTTGTGCTACAAGGACAATATTGTCATAAACTATTTGCATAGGTACAAGTTTGGAGCTATACCGGATCGTCCATGAGAATAATTTACGAGATTTAACAATCATCATAAGTATATTACTCAGTATGGCTATCGGAAGCTCTTTCCTCGATCATGAGTATTGTTAGTTCTCTTGTTTGAGTACTAGTTCGTTTTGATGCTGTCAAACGTCTGCTGTACAAGGGGATAATAAATGCAACACTCGGACGACTAGGGCCTCTTATTAAGGGAAGTTAACAATGTAAGACTGAGAATGTCCCTTATTAACAATAGAGAATATGTTTTTGTTGTTTACAAGGCCTCTCGAAGACCGAGACTGTGAAAATGCATGGTCGTGCTCAGATGGATTTAGAAATCATCTGCTTATTGACAGTCAAACTCGAAAATCGAGAAACACTTCTGGACGTAATAAGGATGACGAAGAATCTTACTTTATAGTTCATGAAGATTTATTAAGAGACATAGGAATATAGGCTATACAAGAATAACACACTTGTCTAGAAGGACAAGTGGGAGATTGAAAGGAATGGTGTCCTTCGAACAAGTGTATTATTCTGATAGAGGGTTCGGAACTAATTAAGAAAGATAATTATTCAGTGAGGTCAAGTGATCAAAATGCCTAGCTAGAGGCCTCTTCCAATCAGTAATATTCAGCTTGCTCTTAACTAAACCTTTCGGGTCACACCCAATCGTGCAACCGAACCAAGGCGACGAATTAATCCGTGGAATTAATTGAGTGATATAGATTTTACGAAATAAGACGTCGGATTCCGAGCTTAGAGCGTTGAAGTCGAGCGTCATACGTTGAGTTAATTTTTGCAATCGACGAGACGAGAAAATAAGTCGAATGATAAGTCATCGCAAAAGACCTAGCCTCAGATTGGCTTAGCCAACCGAGGACTAGGCAAAATTAGCTAGTAGACCTAGCAGCAACCCGCTAGTGCCTAGCAACTCTCGTTGGCCTGTGGCGTGCTAGCAGGCCCAACCAAGGGCTAGGCCGCCAGCTATGCGGGGCGTGCCTTGGAGCCCAATGCTTGAGGTCGGTCTTCCTTGTGTTGACCAAGTAGTAGTTGACGGGTTTATGCTTGCTCTCCAAGGATGGGTTTGTTGTCCTTATGCAGTCCCTCCCTCATGTTGACACTTGTCATTTGACTATTGCATAGCTTATTTAATGTAAGTTGGATTTAAATTTATTGCTTATTTTCACATTTCACTAACTCTTTCACATGGAAAGTTGATGGAATCTCTTGGGAGTATTCCCATACAAATACCTACCTTGGGTATTGGGAATACTCAATTGAGTAGAACTTTAAAGGAATCTCCCAAAGTGTGAGAAAGCCTTAATTAAGTTCCTAAGACTCTAGTAATTTTGGTCTAGCCCCGTCTACGCTATGGGGTAGGGGCAGGTTCGATGATCGAGGGTGTGAGATGTTGGAGGTCTTGCATTTGTGGGGCTTGAAGTTTTCCAAGTTCGAGCTCGAGTTGCGAGTGAAGCACGCGTCAAGGGTAAGCTTCTTTCTCTCTCTTCTTTTTTTGTGTTTGTGATTTCTTTATTTGCATATTATTTTGTTATGTTGTAATTACTGTGCATGCAATCCGATTTATTGGGTTTTGTTTCCGTGCGGCGTCAGACACCGCAAAACCCAACAAAAATCTTGTGACATGATAAATGAATGCACTTAGGTAAGGAAGCGAAGCATAGTATAATCGTTGTTTATTGTCGATGTATGCTACTTAGTTTAGGAAGCTAAGCATCATATATAGTGTACATTCTTAGATGTTGCTTAGGTCATGAAATTAAGCACGTATACAATGGTGATTGTTCAGTATTTCTTAGGTCAGGAAGCTAAGCATTATATGTAATGTATGAATGTTGCTTAGGTTTGGAAGCCAAGCAAGTATTCGTTGATGCTTTTGAATGATGTTGACGTTTACTAAATGTTATCGTGAAGCATGCGTGGTATGGGAAAATATTTCTTGATAAAGGGTTCCTAAGGAAAGAGAATGGCAATTTATATGTGAATGCAGTGTGTGAATGTGATACTAAGGTGAGGCTTCAAAGGCTACGGCGATGGAAAGAGATGTGGGAAGAGTCAAAGATAATGACTCTTTAGGCTAGGTAGGCTAAGTGATGTGGGTTCAAGCCCCTAAGTCTAGCTCTAGATGGATATAGGGATGAGCATTGTAGATTCTTTGACTCAATAATGCATGAATATTAATGTGAATATGGCTGCACCTCAATGTGAGGTTGCCTACATATCCGTTAGGAATCAGGCCGAACGTAGCTCTAGCCGAACTTCGCATAAGTGTATGTACACCTCAGAGAGGTCTTGCGAGGGTTGTAACATGGTTAAGCTGATGGTTGACAAAGAAAGGATAAAAGGCTCAAGACCCGAGAGAAGCCTCCCAAGATGTGTAATTGTGTATTTGAAATTTGGACTTTGCAAGTTTTATTTTTTCACATTGTTTTTAGCTTTATTTTTGCTTTTGTCTTTAATTAATATGTGGGCAATCCCGGATCATGCGGTCCATCACTCACTTAGCATTCATGTTTCTCAGACACGGTACGAAACACTCGATGAGAGACGCAACTCGAGACGTGTTCGTATCAAAGGCATTGGAACACTCACACTAACACATCATTTTATTTTTTTTTTGCTTTTTCTTCATTTTTGAACTGGCTTTTGAAAATTACACACCTTCCCATCCCAAGGTTAGGTGAATGTGGGCTAAATAAATGAGGCCAAACGTTAGACGAGGCTCAAAATGGCTAATGAAAGAATGGACTATGTGTTTCAATGATTAAGAGGAATAATGGGTTGCAAAGGTGCCTCAAATCATTAGTATACTTAGTGTTTAGTTCAGCCATTGATTTTTTTCCTTTTTTATTAACGAAAAAAAGTGATAACAAAACATATAGAGACGCTACACATTCTACGGGTTATGGAAATTAATAAAAAGGAAAGAAATCATGAAATCTTGCACGAATGACTAGCCGTGCGCCTTGTCTTCATTACTTCTTGCCGCTTGGAGGGACATGAAGTTTGTTTGTATCAACTAAATCATGAATGGCATCTTCCATATTCCAGCAATATTTAGTAGAGTGGTCTCTTCCTTGATGAAACTTGTAGTGAGCATTAGGATTCCACTAAGCACTCCTTTCTTCAGTTTTGGCTCTAGAAATGGTCCAATAGGTGTAATCAAGCCTTGACTGTAAAGGCGATCAAAGGCAACATCATAAGTCATTCCTAAAGGAGTGTAAGTTCTCCTTTACTTGGGCAATGGAGCATCAAGAGCTAAGACTTTATTGTTGGGTTTCCTAGCGTCCAACACAACGCGGAAGAGAAAGTCGCTCAAGACCCGCTCACTAATGAAAGCAACTAAATATTTAATCACATAATCAACAACATAAAAGAGAGAAAAAGAAAAGACATTCTTACCCTTGACGTGTGCTTCGCTCGATACACGAGCTCTTACTTCAAAGCCCGAGCCTCACAAGTGCAACGGCCTCCTACGGCTCGCACCCTCGACACGACCCGAACGGTCTTATTCCCGAAGGTTAGTCGGGACTTGACCAATAAAAACTAGAGTATTACGAACTTAAGGTTTTCTCACTTTACTAAGGAGACTCCTTTTTAGTACCACTCAAGTGTTCTTCCCAAAACCTAAAACTTGGGTATTTATAGGGAATGGAGACTTGATCTCCATTCTCCCATCAATGTGGGAGATTTGCAATTTCCTCTATTTTATTTTAATCAAAACAAAATAAAATTGCAATTCAATCAACAAGCTACAAGAGGCACAACAAGGGAAAGAGAGTAGGTGAGGACCACCAAGGGGGGACCAAATCACCTTGCTCCCCAAGCCAAGCACCAACCATTGGTCCCCAAACAAAAATCGGACCACACCACCACTTGGCTGGCTGGCAGCCTGCCTTGGTTGCCAAAGCTGCCAGCTGGCGCCTAGGACCGAGGCTGGACTTCTGGGCAGCCTGCCCACGCATATGCGCATCCACACAGCCAGCCCATGCATGCATCGCTGCGATGCTGTTGCGTGATGTTGCTTGGTGCTGCTTGCTATGTGCGTGGCGTGGGCTTGGTGCTGCTCGCTAGCAAGCACGATAAGTTAAACACAAGCACACACAGCACGCTATTGTGATGTGTGTGTTGTGCGAGTGCATAGCTAGGTGCGAGGCTATGAAGAGATGGGCGCCAGGCCCTAGCATGATGGCAAACACGCAAGGCACCATGTCTGCCATGCTTGCAGGCTATCGAGGGGCTTGGTGCTTGGCCTAGCATGATGCGATGGCTGGCGCTGCTATGATAGCATGCTTAGCCATGCACAACCACACCACACACACGCATGCATGCATCTTCAATGCTTGTGCCTTGCAATGTGCGTGTGCTAGGGGATGTTAGGCACCCATGATGCGCATGAGTTAGTTACCTCGCCTAGCCTATCACTTGCATGGGTAGGACAATGCGAGGCAATGGCTAGGCTCAAACTGGTCGCTTGCTTGATTTCACGTCTCATCGAATTCAAAATTCGACTCAACTTGCGACGCTCGGTCTCGATGCTCTAAGCTCGATATCCAACGTCTTTGTTCGTAATCCTTTAGTGACTCATCTAATCCTTCGGATTTATTTGTCGATTTGGATCGGTTATTCAATTGGGGTGCGACCCGAAGGGTTCAGTCAAGATTAAACCGTAATATTAATTATGCATTAATATTACTGATCGGAAGCGGCCTCCACCTAGGCATTCCGATCACTTGACCTCATTGAAGAATTAGCTTTCTAATAATTCTGAACCCTCTATCGGAATGATACACTTATTGGAAGGACACTATTCCTTTCAATCTTCCACTTGTCCTTCGGACAAGTGTGCAATTAGTGTATAGCCCTTTTCCTATGTCGGTTAATGTCTCTTCATGAACTATAAGGTAAGAATCTTCGTCATCCTTATTACATCCAGAAGTGTTTCTCGATTCCCGAGTTTGACTTTCAATAAACAGATGGTTTCTAAAATTCATCTGAGCACGGCCATGCATTTTCACAGTCTTGCTCTTCGAGAGGCCTTGTAAACAACAAAGACATATTCCCTATTGATAATAGGGGGACATTCCCAGTCTTGTACTATAAGCTTCCCTTACTAAGAGGACCAAGTCGCCTGAGTGTTCCCATTAAAATCCCCATTTACGGCAGACGTTTGACAACATCAAAACGACTAGTACTCAAACAAGAGAACTTACAATACTCATGGTCGAGGAAAAAAGGTTCTGATAGCTATAATGAGAAATATACTTATGACGATTTTATATCTCTTAAAGTATTCTCATAGGTCGATCCGGTACAGTTCCAAACTATACATATGCAAATGATTTATGACAATCATGTCGTCGTAGCACAAGAAACGATGCTATAAATCATACTACACACTAATCTCAAGTGGTCATTAATCGTCCATCGTTTAAATGACCTTGATTAGGGATAATTTTCGATTAAACTATTCAATGTTCACTTAACAGGTGTTTCTTTATCCAAGACATGGTCTTGATACCCTATTTTGAATATTATCAGTAATCGAATGGACTTATTATTTAATTCTAAACCATAGTTAAATAGAAATGGAGTAATAATAAATTTGCTGAAAATTTAATTGCTCTAAAATTGAATGGTTCAACATAGTGTTTTACATGAAGACATCAAGTTTAATTAAAACACATATACAGGGAATTCAAAGCCAATCTCCAATATGCTTGATTCCCATTGCCTCAACGTGCTTGTTGTGCTTCACTTGAGGCAAATGTTTAGTCAATGGATCGGCTACATTGTCGCCCATTCCAATCTTATAAATTCTTATTTCACCCTCGGATTTCCACTCCCTTATCATGTGAAATCGCCACTTGACATGTTTGACCTTCTGGTCTGTTCCCTGGCTTGCATACCTTCCCAGCATTGCTTGGATCAAAAAAACCTTCCGATTGTGTCATATACACAGCTTCTTCCATAATCCCATTAAGGAAGGCGGTTTTGATATCCATTTGCCATATTTCATAATCGTAATATGCAGCAATCGCTAGGATAATCCGGACGAACTTAAGCATTGGGACTGGCGAAAAGGTTTCATCATAATCAACTCCGTGAATTTGCCTATAACCTTTTGCCACCAGTCTAGCTTTTTATATAGTTACATTTCCATCTTTGTCTGTTTTCAACTTGAAAATCCATTTGCAACCAATAGGTTTGTAACCTTCGGGCAAACTAATCAAGTCCCAGACTGTATTTTCAGACATGGAGTCCATCTCGGATTTCATGGCATCTTGCCACTTCGCAGAGTCAGGGCTCGTCATAGCTTGTTTGTAAGTCGCTGGCTCATCACCATCAATAACTAGGATGTCTTGATCTTTGGTTAAGACAATACCAAGGTATTTGTTTGGTTGAGATCTTGGCCATTGTGACCTACGCAGGGTTTTGACATTTGCATTGTCGGTTTGACTCTTACCAATGTCATTAGCTTTTTCTAAAGCATTTTGATTATTATTTTTGTCAGGTTGACTTTATTACTCGACCTCTCGAACTTCGTCGAGTTCGTTTTTCCTCCCACTTGTCATTTTGGAAAAGTGTTCCTTCTCCAAAAAGACACCATCACGAGCAAGAAAAACCTCGTTCTCGGATTTGTTGTAGAAGTAATACCCCTTGGTTTCTTTTGGGTAGCCCACAAAGAAACACTTGTCAGATTTTAGGTGAAGTTTGTCAGGAATTAATCTCTTGACATATGCTTCGCAACCCCAAATCTTAAGAAAAGACAACCGTGGAGGTTTTTTCGTCCATAATTCATATGGAGTCTTTTCGACAGCTTTTGACGGAGCACAATTCAGTGTTAGTGCCGTAGTTAGAAATATGTGTCCTAAGAAAGACCCATCATTGATCGAACCATGTCTAACAAGGTTCGATTCCTCCGTTCGGACACTCCTTCCATTGTGGAGTTCCGGGAGGTGTCAACTCTATAAGAATACCATTTTCTTTCAAGTGATCGTCGAAATTCATGGCTCAAATACTCGCCACCTCGATCTGATAAAACTGCTTTGATTTTCTTGCCAAGCTAATTTTCAACTTCACTCTGAAACTCTTTGAATTTCTCAAAAGATTCGGATTTGTTCGACGTAATGTAGACATAACCATATCTACTATAGTCGTCTGTGAAGGTAATGAAATATCTATAACCATGCCTTGCGGGTGTACTCATTGGTCCACATACATCCGTATGTATTAGACCCAATAAGTCACTTGCCCTTTCTCCTAACTTGGAGAATAATTGCTTTATCATCTTGCCTAATAGACATGCTTCGCAATTTTCAAACGACTCTATGTCGAATGAGTCAAGAACACCTTCTTGAAGAAGTTTCTTGATGTGTTTGATGTTAATGTGGCCAAGACGACAATGCCACAAGTAGGTTTGATTCGACTCATTGGTCTTAGCTCTTTTGGCGGTATCATTAATTTGTCTAAACATATGTAAAACATGCAATTTTATAGAAAATATAAACAAGACATTTCAAACACCAACCACGGATTAAGTCTTGTAATCAAAGTAGCCCGGTGTCCAACACCATAGATCAAAAGTATGTTCAAAAGCATGAGAAGCAACCATTTTTTAATTACAAATCATAGACAAAATAAATTTTCCTACAAGCACGATCGAAATACCATCTTTGGCGTCCGCTTGTTGTTGCACATCCACTTGTGAAGCCCTCTCACTTGGTTCCTGAAAAGGAAACATAAAGTGAGTTACACATGGTATCCAATACCTATGAATAGCTTTATACACAAGTGTTAATGAAGATACCTGAGGAAAATGCCACATTCTTCTCCTCCTCATCCTTTCAGAAGAGCTTGCATTCCCTCTTGTAGTGGCCTTGCCCACCACAATAGAAGCATCGCATCTTCACCTTGTTCTTGAACTCCCTCTTCCTTGCTCTGAAGGGCCTTTCGGTCGCTCCTTAGGAGGTGGCTCGGCTAAGAAATTGCACCACCTCTCTTAAAGAGCGTGTCTCCTTTCCCACAACTATATGCACTCTAAGTGCATCATAGCCCGAGTGGATTGAAGCAAGCAAGATATATCCCTCCATCTCGTCCTCCAATGAGATTCCGAGAAGCTACATGTGCTTGAAGAGCCTAGTCATTCCAAGCACATGAGTTCGGAGAGGCATACCGGGTCTCAATTTTGTATTGTAGACCCTTGACCAAAGCCGGCGCCTCTCCTTGGCAAGATAACCCACATTCGGTGGCTTTATCTTCATGTTTGAGAGTGACCTAGTTAAATCAAACACGAGTTCATCATCATAGTTGCCATTGTCACTCTAGGTGACTCTTACATTGACAACATCCTCATGTGCTTTGAGGAAAATGTCTGAAAAATAGAAGGTGAGCTTTTCCTTCCAATCTTCTGGGATGGAATTAGCCATTAGATGTGTGACTTTCTTGCAATCGGAAGACCATTTATCATGAGCCTCATCGCTCATGCTTCCCTTAGAGAAGAAGCTTCGAATGGGAGTATCAAGAGTGTACTCTAAAGAAAAATTCCGAAGAGTTTTCCTGAGTTCCTCCTCCCATTCCTTGAAGTTCACCAAGTTAAGGCTAAAAGCCAACTTGTCGGGGAGTACGGGCACATAGAGTTGTTGTTTAAGTTACTTGCAGACATGTTTCTACAATTGAAAGAATTTGAAATGCAAAACCATTCATAAACCAATAAGTTTGAAATTTAAAGCATTCATGCAAATTTTCAATCTTATTGAGCATTTTATCCACACATTAACATTAGTCCCTTTTAGGCGAGAATAAAATGATTCCAAGATCCTAAAAATCAAAAAGTGATTATGCATGCTTTTGCTTGTCTTAACACTTAATATTGTAAGGTAAGCAATCCAATTGCTAATGGCTCCAAGCTACTCTTGGTTCGATGAAACGTCGCATCTAATGCTTCCTTGTCATTTTATCTCCATTGCTACGACACCTAAGGATTCCTTACTGATATCATTGACCTTAACCAAGACGACTTTTATACCTTGTATAGCTTACATTCCTAGGGAAGCAGTGATGCCTCGCTTTGGCGTAGCCCATCACCACCCGCATTAGTTTGGTAAGTGTCATTCTAGGAATGGAAAATTTGGCTCAATATTATAGGCACCTAGGGTTTCTATGTTGGCTGATTTAAGTGAACTTAATTAATCATTGCAACATTTGAAATCCTAAACATGCATTTATCATACAATTCAATCATATATACAAACAATATATATAAGATGCATTTGGTACATATCATGACCCCTTTAAATCTTCAAATCTTCAAGGGTCTCCGATGCAACTTCTTTGGCTTGTCTTCTTAGAAACGCCGTCTTCAAGACATCTTCGCCAACTATGCGTCTACTAGCTACCACGACTAGGAATAATCTAAATATTAAGGTACAAAAATACGCAACGGTACGCAGATCGTATTAGATTCACAAAAATACATAACGGATCGCAGTCCGTATTTACTATCGTAGTCGGGCCCCACTAGTTGCCATTTTCAAAAAACCTGTGAAACATTATAAATTTCATTCATCCATTCACTATATGTGAATGGCTTATGAAATTTACAACGATAAACAAGTAACAATGCATAACACGCGCAAACTAGCAACTAACTTAGGTGGTTAATCCAATTAACGCGCCTAATTAATACTAGTCAAAATTGTTAAAATTTTATGTGATTAAGACACAATTAGTTCATGCAATTAACGAAGCTCCCACTAAATTTTACATCCAACTTAATTAATCCAAATAATTAAGTCGGTTAACCTAAATTTTGTCATAATTATTTTTGCAAGAGCCGGAAGAACCGAGGCCTAGCCTAGATAAAATAATTAAATAAGATTAAAACGGCAAAAATTCGCGAAACTCATAGGCCACGTAACATAAAAAACAGCCCACTAAAACCGAGTGCCTAGCATACTAGCCATGGGGCTAGGCTTGCTAGGCACCAAGGCTGCAGCTTGTGCGTGCTTGGGCGCAGGCATGCCTGCCCAGCAAGGCACGCTACGCCTGCTAGCACTAGCACCATCGCAGCATGCGTACTGGTGCTAGCAGTGTGTGGCTAGGCCTGCTGAGGCTCGTTAGCTTGCAGCCCAGCAGCTCTTGTAAGCAACGTCTAGCAGCCATGCACCACACAGCAGCACGTATCAATTGTGCACTCCAAGCCCGCCACACAGCAGCACCATGTTGAGGTAGGAGCACCACCATGCGCACCTAGGCAGCCACATGTGGGCTGCGTGAGGAGCCTGGCTAGCCTTGGTGGTGCTTTGGTGATTTTACCTCGATTTGCGTACTTTTATCTCGGGATTTTAAACCCGATATATGTGTGACATAAAATTAATTCTAAATTTATTTTAGAACCAATTTAGAGAAAAATGAAAATAAAACAAGTCCAACTTAATTAAATTCAATTTTAATAGTGCACGAGCCTAAATTTTTTAAGAACCATTCTATTAATCAATTAAGGTCTATCTTGATGCTACAAAATTGAAGGGCTACACTCATAATTAATTTAATCAAATATAAATTAATAATGAGATTTGACAAAATTAAGGAGGTTGGAAAATTAAAACCTTTTATCCAATGAAAAATTTCCAACAATAACTTGTGTATAATTGAAAAATTACATCTTCCAATATGAAGATTAATTAAATTTCAATAACAAGTTTTTAACTTTTAGAACTTTAATCAACTCAAAATGATTAAATCCAAAAATTAGTTCAACATGGAATTTAGCAATCAAAGTTCCAACTAAATAAACAATTAAAGATTGGATCTTTAAAATATTAGAGACTTAAAAAAAAATTACAAATTCACCATAAACATTCACACTTGAAGCAATTTATTTGCAAAAATGTGAAAATTTCAAGTTTATGTGAAAAATGAACTCACCAAATTAAGCACCAATTATGACTTCATAAACATGCTTAATAAGGTTTATAATTGCAGTAGATTAGTGATGCAACCATACATTTAATCTACCTTTAACATGCTATAATAAATCAGTGCTTAAAGATTTAAAATTTTTCGTCAAAAACGAAAAACCCCTCAAAAAACATGTTTCTGGGTGGATTTCGTGTTCTAGACAGTCCTTAAAAAGGTCAAAAACGATTTATAACATTTATTCCACCCAAAAATCACTATTTTTGAGTCGAAATCTTGATTCGTAGGTTAAAATTCTTAAAATACAAGATTAAAACTAATTAAAACGAGCTTCTATTGTAATTAGAAAGCAAAACTAGAATTTAAATTCATTTTAAGTCACCTCAATTAATTATTAGTTACAATAATTAAAATGAGAGCGGCTCCGATGTCGCTGTTGGGTTTCGTAGCGTCCAACGCTACGCGGAAGAGAAAGCCGCCCAAGACCCGCTAACTAATTAAAGCAACTAAATATTTAATCACATAATTAACAACATAAAAGAGAGAAAAAGATAAGACATTTTTACCCTTGACGCGTGCTTCGCTCGATACACGAGCTCTTACTTCAAAGCCCGAGCCTCGCAATTGCGACGGCCTCCTACGGCTCGCACCCTCGACCCGACCCGAATGGTCTTAGTCCCGAAGGTTAGTTGGGACTTGACCAATAAAAACTAGAGTATTACGAACTTAAGGTTTTCTCACATAACTAAGGAGATGCCTTTTTAGTTCAACTCAAGTGTTCTTCCCAAAACCCAATACTTGGGTATTTATAGGGAATGGAGACTTAATCTCCATTCTCCCATCAATGTAGGAGATTTGTAATTTTCCTCTATTTTATTTTAATCAAAACAAAATAAAATTGCAATTCAATCAACAAGCTACAAGTGGCACAAGGATGGAGGGAGAGTAGGTGAGGACCATTAAGGGGGGACCAACTCACCTTGCTCCCCAAGCCAAGCACCAACCATTGGTCCCCACAAAAAAAACCGGACCACACCACCACTTTGCTTGCTGGCAGCCTGCCCACGCACATGCGCAACCACACAACCATATCCCACGCATGGATCGTTGCGATGCTGTTGCGTGATGCTTCTTGGTGCTGCATGCTATGCGAGTGGCGTGGGCTTGGTGCTGCTCGCTAGCAATCACGCTAAGCTACACACACGCACACACAACACGCTGCTGCGATGCGTCAGTTGTGCAAGTGCATAGCTAGGTGCGAGGCTATGAAGATCTGGGTGCTAGGACCTAGCATGCTAGCAAGCACGCAAGGCACCATGCCTGCGATGCTTGCGATAGCAAGGCCCAGCATACACTTACGTGTTGTTGGCCTTGCGATGCTTGCGGGCTAGCGAGGGGCTTGGTGCTTGGCCTAGCGTGATGCGATGGTTGGCCCTGCTATGCTAGCACGCCCAGCCACGCATAGCCACACCACACACACGCATGCATGCAACTTGCGATGCTTGTGCCATGCAATGTGCGTGTGCTAGGGGATGCTAGGCACCCATGATGCGCATGGGTTGATTACCTCGCCTAGCCTAGCACTTGCATGGCTAGGCCAATTCGAGTCTACGGCTAGGCTCAAACTTGTCGCTTGCTTGATTTCACGTCTCGTTGAATTCTAAATTCGACTCGACTTGTGACGCTCGGTCTCGACGCTCTAAGCTCGATATCCGATGTCTTTGTTCGTAATACTCTAATGACTAATCTAATCCTTCGGATTGATTCGTCGATTCGGATCGGTTATTCGATTTGGGTGCGACCCGAAGGGTTCAGTCAAGATTAAACCATAAATTTAATGATGCAATAATATTACTGATCGAAAGCGGCCTCCACCTAGGCATTCCGATCACTTGACCTCACTGAAGAATTAGCTTTCTAATAATTCCGAACCCTCTATCGGAATGATACACTTATTGGAAGGACACTATTCCTTTCAATCTTCCACTTGTCCTTCGGACAAGTGTGCAATTAGTGTATAGCCCTTTTCCTATGTCGGTTTATATCTCTTCATGAACTATAAGGTAAGATTCTTCGTCATCCTTATTACGTCCAGAAGTGTTTCTCGAATCCCGAGTTTGACTGTCAATAAACAAATGATTTCTAAAATCCATCTGAGCACGATCATGCATTTTCACAGTCTCGCTCTTCTAGGGGCCTTGTAAACAACAAAGACATATTCCCTATTGTTAATAGGGGGACATTCTCAGTCTTGTATTGTAAGTTTCCCTTACTAAGAAGACCTAGTCGCCCGAGTGTTCCTGTTATAATCCCCATTTACGGCAGAAGTTTGACAACATCAAAACGACTAGTACTCAATTTAGAGAACACTAGACGAAAAAGGTAAAAAGGCACCGGTTCAAACCCCCCCTTTGGCACCGGTTTTGAACCGTTGGGGATTTGAGGGATGCCAAATCCAAGAAAATTTGGCACCGGTTCAAAACCGGTGCCAACTAAAGCATTTAGCAACGGTTAACCGGTGATAACTACATGATTGGGCACCGGTTAACCGGTGCCAACTACCATGGCGAATTTTTTTTTTTTTAATTTTCAATACTATTGGCACCGGTTTTTTCTTAGAACCGGTGCCAAAAGTCTCAGAAAAATGTTTTAATAAAACCTTTGGCACCGGTTCTGGTCCATACCGGTGCCAAAAATACCCCAAAAAACTTAAAAATTATTTTTTTTTTTTTTTTTTTTTTGCATTTGTTTACTTAAATGTATATATAAACACTAATATATATATAAAGTTACATATTTTCATTAAAAAAGGCCGTAATATTACAATTTTCGTCCAAAAAAAATTAAATAATCCAGACTTCTCTGCTGTTTCTGTTCTGCTGAGCTGCTGTGCCTCTGTAATGTTCAGGCTGGCTGGATGACTAAATTGAGTTCTTGAGCTGTTGTGCCTCTGTTATGCTCTGGTTAGGCTGTGCTGGTTGTTTGCTGCTCTGCTGTAGTACTGTGTTGCTTGCTGGTCAGGCTGCTGTGTTTGCTGCGTTCTGCTGCAGATGCTGCGTGGTTCTCTGTGTTGTGGTACTGGTGAGCTGCTGTGGTGCTGTGCTAGTGTATGTAAAGTTGAGAGTAGCTTCATGTTGCTTCAACATTTCTGATTTTGAAACTTTCAATTGCCATATTCAGTTTCACAATGAAGTGCTGTTATTATGCAAGCTAGAGAGCATCAAAAGAAAAAGCATATAAACACACGAGTGCCAGCCATTGATTTTATCACACACCAAAATAATTATGTATCAGCATACAACATCTCAATCGACTGCAGAAAACTCTCTGTTCTTTATATCAGGGTATTGCCTATAAAGTTGGCACATAACCTCAATACGATTCTACACACCAAAACAATCCATAATGAATAGTGTTAGATATGTCAGTACTATACAGGAGTTATCCAAAAAACAAAGGTTGTGGTCAAGATCACAATTTACAACGGCTGTAGAGGTGACATCTCTTTGTATGCCTTGCCTTGCCCATTGGGGGTGAATTAACAAGTTGGAAAATTAAATTTAAATTTAAACTTAAATAAAATAATAAGTATATCTTTTAGGAGGTTTAAAGAGCCCTTATGTTTTTGCACTCTACTTATAAGGAACAAAAATTACTAACCAATATTTTTCTAAAAGTGTAGTTGAAAATTACTAACCAACATATTATCTTAATTTTGTGTGAAGACACGAGTGGTTCTAAAGTTGTGTTTTGACTATAATACTTCTTTCTATAGGAAGAAAATTCACCTAGTAACCATACGCTAAAGGGTTTAACACCAGACCATAATGAATGATATAATATTATAATGGTCTGTCCTGGAAGTTATGTTGTGATGTAAAAACTTGTGTTATTGATTAACTCTATGCAGCACCAAACTGAAAGAATTTTGTAAAATGACCTGTACTAAAAAGGGGTATATACTTAAGCTGATGGTTCATGTAGCCATTTCAAGTTCAGTTTAGCTAAAAAAATGGAATGAACGTCAGTTAGGCTAAACCTTTAGCAGATAGACTGCATAGACAGTCATGGGAGGTTAACCAAACAGAAATGTTGAAGAGCATAGTAGTCTAATCGCATGCCAGAAAACAAGATAATTGATCTTCATAGTGCTACATTCAACAATTGGTAAGATTATCACAATTAGTTTGATAGACAGTATAATCTTTAAAGAGAAAGCACTTACAGTAACATTGACACTTATACCGTTGGCAATAGTTTCCTTTATCGAAGGGATGCAGGGAGCAGTAGCCGGAATCTTTATGTAAACATTTGGCCGATTCACGACTTTGTGAAGCCACTTAGCAGCTTCCACAGTGCCTTGAGTGTCATCTACAAGTCTAGGAGAAACTTCAACCGAGACATAACCATCAGCTGCATCTGTTTGATCATATATTGGCTCAAAAGGTTTGCATGCATCTTAAATGTCCTTGATTATTAGCTCCCAGTAAGCACTCTCAATATCTTTTCCAGATTTTATAAGTTCCCTGCATATTAATTCAAACATAATTAGAAAAAAAAAAATGAGTATGATAAATAAAATATTATACTCAAAATCATAATTACTCTTGATTGACATTGTATCTTTGCACCCAATGTGTTCTATTTCATCATTCAAATCAATATCACTAATTAAAAAACACTTACTACTCCTCCATTCCATAAAGTTTTCTTAATTCTCTTTTAAGTTTATTACAGAAAACTTATCTCTCTCTACTAAGATCATTTTAAAAAGTTCTTCCCAATTATGCTATAATTCATTTTGATCAAATAAGTAATGATATATTAGCCCAAGTTAGTCTACAGTTGATTTTGATTGCGCTCTATCACTCCCTTCAAAATTATAATCACAACAACTCATATCAAGATTTTAAAATATGAAATAGAGTATCATATAATATGAAAAATATACCACATACTTGATTTGTGACATAAATATTTCAACATATTAAGCAAAACCTGGATTTAGTTTAGAAAAAACAAGTTTTGAACACCTGAATTGATCATTGTAAGCATCTGAAGAAGAAATGGCTTTTTGGAAAATCTGGAAAAAAAAAAAAAAAGAATAAGAGTATCAACTATCAAGTCATAAGCAAAAAAACTCGAAAAGAAAGAAACAACACAAATAGATAAATAGATAGAGAAAGTCGATAGAATACCGTGGGATTGCTGGTGACATCTCTCACACCATTAGCAATGTAAGGGATCACTTCATTCCTGATATAGTTTAGAGCATTATTGACAACGTGTCAACGGCGAACTTGCATTACTCATGATCGAGGAAAAAAGGTTCGATAGCTATAATGAGAAATATACTTATGACGATTTTATATCTCTTAAAGTATTCTCTTAGGTCGATCCGGTACAATTCCAAACTAGTACCTGTTCAAATGATTTATTGTCACTAATTATTAATTGAGGAAATTTAAAATGGATTTAAATTCTAGTTTTGCTTTCTAATTAGATTAGAAGCTTGTTTTAATTAGTTTTAATCTCGTATTTTACTAATTTTGGCCATCGAACCCAGATTTTGACTCAAAAATAGTGATTTCTTGGTGGAATCGATGTTCTAAATCGTTTTTGACCCTTTTTGTGAGCTCTCCAGAAGCCAAAATCCACCCGAAAACATGTTTTTCGAGGGATTTTTCGTTTTTAACAAAAAAAAATTTAAATCTTTAAACCTTGATTAATTATGGCACGTTAAAGGTAGATTAAATGTATGGCTGCATCACTAATCTACTGCAATTATAAACATTATTAAGCATGTCTATGAAGTCATAATTGGTGCTTAATTTGGTGAGTTCATTTTTCACACAAACTTGAATTTTTCACATTTTTGTAAATAAATTGTTTCAAGTGTGAATGTTTATGGTGAACTTGTAATTTTGATGTCCCTAATATATTAAGGATCCAATCCTTAATTGTTTATTTGGTTGGAACTTTGATTGCTAAATTCCATGTTGAACTATTTTTTGGATTTAATCATTTTTGAGTTAATTAAAGTACTAAAATTTCAAAACTTGTTATTGAAATTTATTAATCTTCATATTGGAAGATGTAATTTTTCAATTATACACAAGTTAATGTTGAATTATTTTTTTTACATTAGATGAAAGTGTTTATTTTTCCAACCTCTTTAATTTTGTCAAATCTCATTTTAATTTTTTGTATTTTAAATTAATTATGAGTATAGCCCTTCAATTTTGTAGCATCAAGATAGACCTAAATTTATTTAAAGAATGGTTCTTGAATAATTTAGGCTTGTGCACTATTAAAATTGAATTTAATTAAGTTGTACTTAATTTATTTTCATTTTGCTCAAAATTGGTTCTAAAATAAATTTAGAATTAATTTTTATCACATATAAATCGGGAATTAAAATCCTGAGGCATGTGCACAAATATCAAGGCAAAATTGCGAAGGATGTCTGTTAGGCAAGATGATAAAGCAGCCATTCTCCAAGTTGGGAGAAAGGGCTAGTGACTTATTAGGTCTAATATTACATACGGATGTATACAAGGAATGGTTGTCGATATATAAATACCTTCATGGACGACTATAGTAGAAATTTAAAGAGTTTCAATGTGAATTTGAAAATTTTCTTGGCAAGAAAATCAAAGCACTTCGATTGGATCGAGGTGGCGAGTATTTGAACCACGAATTCGATGATCACTTGAAAGAAAATGGTACTCTTTCAGAGTTGACACCTCCCGGAACTCCATTATGGAACGGAGTGTCCGAACGGAGGAATCGAACCTTGTTAGACATGGGTCGATCAATGATGGGTCTTAGTGAAATTCCTATCAATTTCTAGGGACACGCACTTCTAACTGCGGCACTAACACTGAACCATGCTCCGTCAAAAGCTGTCGAAAAGACTCTATATGAATTATGGACGAAGAAACCTCCACGGTTGTCTTTTCTTAAGATTTGGGGTTGCAAAGCATATGTCAAGAGATTAATCTCTTACAAACTTCACCTAAAGTCTGACAAGTGTTTCTTTGTGGGCTACCCAAAAGAAATCAAGGGGTATTACTTCTACAACAAATCCGAGAACAAAGTGTTTGTTGCTCGTGATGGTGTCTTTTTGGAGAAGGAACACCTTTCCAAAATGACAAGTGGGAGGAAAATCGAACTCGACAAAGTTCGAGAGGTCGAGCAACAAAGTCAACCTGAAAAAACTGACAATCAAAGTGCTTTAGAAACAGCTAATGACATTGGTCAGAGTCAAACCGACAATGCAAATGCTCAACCTATTACCCTGCGTAGGTCAGAACGGCCAAGATATCAACAAGATACCTTGGTATTGGCTTATGCAAAGATCAAGACATCCTAGTTATGGATGGAGATGAGCCAGCGACATACAAACAAGGTATGACGAGTCCCAACTCTTCTAAATGGAAAGAGGCCATGAAATCCGAGATGGACTCCATGTCTGAAAATCAAGTCCGGGACTTGGTTAATTTTCCCGAAAGTTACAAACCTATTGGTTGCAAATGGATTTTCAAGTTAAAAACAGACAAAGATGGAAATGTATCCATATACAAAGCTAGACTACTGGTAAAAGGTTACAGGAAAATTCACAGCGTTGATTGTGATAAAACCTTTTCGCCAGTCGCAATGCTTAAGTCCGTCCAGACTATCCTAGTGATTGTTGCATATTACGATTATGAAATATGGTAAATGGATGTCAAAACTGCCTTCCTTAATGTGATGTTGGAAGAAATTGTGTATATGACACAACCGTAAGGTTTTGTCGATCCAAGAAATGCTGGGAAGATATGCAAGCTTAAGAAGTCTATTTATGGACTAAAGCAAGCAAGTAGAAGTTGGAATCTGCGATTCAATGAATCCATTAATAAGTTTAGTTTTATCAAGAATCCAGATGAGTCTTGTGTTTACAAGAAGGTTAGTGGGAGTGACATCGTATTCCTAGTCTCATATGTCAAGGACATATTACTCATTGGAAACAGCACTAAACTTGTAGAGTTCGTAAAGGGCTGGCTTGGTAAGTGCTTTTCAATGAAGAAGTTGGGAGAGGCACAATACATATTGGGCATCAAGATCTCTAGGG
Organism: Chenopodium quinoa; assembly: GCF_001683475.1. NCBI lineage: Eukaryota > Viridiplantae > Streptophyta > Magnoliopsida > Caryophyllales > Amaranthaceae > Chenopodium > Chenopodium quinoa. Next base: position 2,249,540 of record NW_018743218.1, read on the forward strand.
ATAGATCTAAAAGGATGATTGAATTAAGCCAAAGTACTTATATTGGTAAGGTACTAGCACGATTCAACATGGAAAGGGCCAAGAGAGGGTACATACCCATGTCACATGGCATAACTCTCAGCAAAAAGCAGTGTCCACAAACACCTGACGAGCTAGAGAGGATGAATCAGATTCCATATGCTTCGCTTATTGGATCGATCATGTATGCCATGATATGTACTAGGCTGGATGTATCGTATGCCCTGAGTGCAATAAGCTGATACCAATCAGACCCAGGTGAGGCGCATTGTACTACAGCCAAGAATATCCTAAAGTATCTGAAAAGGAATAAGGATAATTTTCTGGTCTATGGTGGTTGTAATGATTTGGTTGTTGAAGTTTATACTGACGCGAGCTTTCAAAATGACAGAGACGACTCCAAGTCGCAGTCAGGTACATATTCTGCCTAAATGGAGGAGCGTTTAGTTGGAAGAGTGCTAAGCAGAGAACCACTGCAAATTCTACAACTGAAGCTGGATACTTGGCATCTTCAGAAGCAGCTAAGGAGGCAGTTTAGATTCGTAAGTTCATTAGTGAACTTGGTGATGTACCCTCTATCAAGGGTCTGATAGACCTCTATTGTGATAACAATGGAGCTATTGCGCAGACCTGGGAGCCAAGGGAACACCAGAAGGTCAAACATGTCAAGCGACGATTTCACATGATAAGGGAATGGATGTCCGAGGGTGAAATCAGAATTTGTAAGACTGAAACAGATGACAATATAACCGATCCATTGACTAAATCTTTGCCTCAAGTGAAGCACAACAAACACGTTGAGGCAATGGGAATCAAGCATGTTGGAGATTGGCTTGGATTTCCCTGTATATGTGTTTTAATTAAACTTGATGTCTTAATGTAAAATACGATGTTGAACCATTTGGTTTTGGAGCAATTAAATTTTCTGCAATTTTATTATTACTCCATTTCTATTTAATTGTGGTTTAGACTTAAATTATGAGTCCATTCGATTTCTAAGAATATTCAAAATAGGGTATCAAGACCATATCTTGGATAAAGAACCACCGGTTAAGTGAACATTAAATATGTAAATCGAAAATTATCCCTAATCAAGGTCATTTAAAACAATATGATGGACGGTTAATGACCACTTGAGATTAGTGTGTAGCATGATTTATAGCACCGTTTCTAGTGCTACGAGGACATGATTGTCATAAATCATTTGCACAGGTATTAGTTTGGAACTATACCGGATCGACCTATGAGAGTTCTATAAGAGATTTAGAAACCGTCATAAGTACATTTCTCATTATAGCTATTGGAACCTTTTTCCTCGACCATGAGTATTGTAAGTTCTCTTGTTTGAATACTAGTCGTTTTGATGTTGTCAAAAATCTGTTGTAAATGGGGATTATAACGGTAACACTCAGGCGACTAAGTACTCTTAGTAAGGGAAGCTTACAGTACTAGACTGGGAATGTCCCCCTAGTAACAATAGGGAATATGTCTTTGTTGTTTACAAGGCCTCTCGAAGAGCGAGACTATTAAAATAAATTGTCGTGCTCAGATAAATTTTAGAAATCATCTGCTTTTTCACAGTTAAACTCGGGAATCCAGAAACACTTCTGGACGTAATAAGGATTAGATGATTCATTAGAGTATTACGAACAAAGACATCGGATATTGAGCTTTAAGCGTCGAGACCGAGCGTAAAGACCAAGCGTCGCAAGTCGAGTCCAGTTTAGAATTCGAAGAGACCTAGATTCAAAAAGCGACAAGTACAAGCCAAGTCGTAGCCTCGCATTAGCCTAGCCATGCGAGTGCTGGGCTAGACGAGGTTACCAACCTATGCGTGTCATGCGTGCCTAGTATCGCCTAGCACACGCACATCGCATGGCACAAGCATCGCAAGATGCGTGCCATACGTGTGTGTGCTGTGGCTGTGCATGCATGGCTGGGCGTGCTTGCTAGAATAGCTGCGCCAGCCATCGCAGCTTGCTAGGCATGGCTCAGCACAGCCCGCAAGCATCGCAAGGCCTGCAGCATGCAACTGCTCGCTAGGCCTCCCCATCACAAGCAGGCAGCGCATAGCAAACACACATAGCAGCACGCTATGCGTGCTTGTGCTATGGATATGCGTGCTAGGCATCGCATAGCACAGCCCAGCCCTCGCATATACCAGCGCCTAGTAGCAACACATCAGCATCGCATGCGTGTTGGCTGGCTGCGCATGTGGTGCGTGCTAGCTGGCTACGCGTACGATGCGTGCTAGATGGCTGGGCTCCCTAGCCTTGGTGCTAGGCGCCAGCGAGCAGCCTTGGCAGCCAAGGCAGGCTGCCAGCCAGCCATGTGGCTTGGTCAGCCGGTCAAGGGAAGGGACCAAAGGGGTTGGTGTTTAGCTTGGGGAGCAAGGTGAGTTGGTCCCCCACTTTGGTGGTCCTCGCCTAATCACTCCCTTTATGTGACACTTGGAGCTTGTTGATTGCCTTACATTCCTATTTTGTTTTTTATTAAAATAAAATAAAGGAAAATGCAAATCTCCCACATTGATGGGAGATGGGAGATCAAGTCTCCATTCCCTATAAATACCCAAGTTTTGGGTTTGGGAAAAATCACTTGAGTTAAACTTAAAAAGGCATCTCCTTGAAATGTGAGAAAACCTTTAAGTTTGTAATACTCTAGTTTTGTTTGGTCAAGTCTCGACTAACCTTCGGGATTAAGACCGTTCGGGTCGGGTCGAGGGTACGAGCCGTAGGAGGCCGTCGTTCTTGCGAGGCTCGAGCTTTGAAGTAAGAGCTTGTGAGTCAAGCGAAGCAAGCGTCAAGGGTAAGAATGTCTTTTTCTTTCTCTCTCTTGTGTTGTTAATTATGTGATTGCATGTTTAGTTACTTTGATTAGCGAGCGGGTGTTGGGCGGGTTTCTCTTCCGCGTAGCGTTGGACGCTACGAAACCTAACATATAAGACTCGTGGTATGATCGCATGGCTAAACATGTAAACTGTGTCAAACGACTAACGCGTGGACCAAAACAGCACGGAACACCAAAATATGGGTTGACTGGACTAAACCTATGTACCGTGGCACGGCACAACTTTCGTGGCACGACAATCCCTACCATGGTGCGGTACATATTGTTGTGACATGGTGCTGATTGCCGTGGCACGACAATTTTTTCGTGACACGGTAATCAGTTTTAGATTCTATTTGTGCATTTTTTCTAGTTTTTTTTTCAATTTAGAGTTTACGCTAATTACTAAGTGAGTACGGTCCATTGGCATTCGTTAGTCGTAAATCTAACAAGTAAACCAACATCATAGACAAAGAACGATAGTTAAGGTTAGGATTAAAACAATCAAAGATGCACACGTAGGGCACGTAGTCATAATGATGCAATGAAGTTCGCAACCTAAGGTCAAGTTTTATGTTCCACTATGGTCAAGTTTACTTGGTGTCAAAAGGGTACCATGGTTAAGAGTTTGGACGCATTAGCAAGGCAGCCTCCCCTTAGGGTGTATGCCAACGGGCAGCTTCGCAAGTTCGTGATGAAATCGAACTTGATTCCATGGTTTGGCTCGATTTAGGAATTCGGATGAACCCTTATTGTCATGAACATTTTCGGGTTCATAGATCTTAAATCCCTAATGGCCAAAATGTATGTAGAATACATTTTAGAAAAATGAAAAACCACTAGAAAAATTTTAGGAGTGTCGTGCCACAGCAATTCTGCCGTTGCGCGGTACTCCGAAAATTTAAGCAGTGCCTCTATTTTTTCTATCGCGATCAGGTTGTTCGATTTTTTTTACGAGGCGAACCTGAATACGACGTTAAAACGTCAATGCATATGAAACAATGCCAAATTAATCACAGAAATACGATTCAAGAATCTTTCAAGTCTCATCTACTCATCTTAATTAAATATTAATCACTCAAATCGATAAATAATCAAAAATCCTCCCCAATGGAGTAGGCATCATTCAAAGCGCACCTACTTAAGCAAGTTGTGAATATGCTTGGCAATCATAGGATGTGGGAATTTACATTATACGATTAAGGACAAGGAAAGTAGGGAGCTTCCAGCAAGTTTTTAAGGAACATGGAAACCGTTCACGGATAATTAAAAGGCAACCACGATAAAGGGACAACGAAGGCAACAACGATTGACCGGTGAAGGTTACACCCCTTTCATAATCCATGAGATTACTAACTCTATATGGTTCGAAACCACGAAAGGAGGATCGAGGATGATGGTAAATATCGTGATCACTTTGATTGGTGGAATAATAATGCAACATATAATTCTAAATATCGTGATCACTTTGATTAAACAACAAGATTAAAAAGGATCCTAAACTGGTCGTCCAAATTATCTTATTAAGCGTTATATTCAATTACATATTCCCTTTAAACTTGCAATATGGTGATCAATAAACATAATAGAATAAACATCAACATTGGAAGCAATTTAACCATAATAAAAACGATTAGTATATGAAAAAAATAACAAAAACCGTTAGAAATATAACAGGAACAAAAGGAGCATGATTCCTTACTTTGATTGCTTTTTCTTGCAACTATAAAATAATAAACGCATTAGTAACTTCAAGGAAAATTAATAATAAAAATAGAAATTAAATCAAATGAAAGTAAAGTTAATTTGGGGCCAAACCCTCAAACAGTTCTACCTTTCACGCCTTGGTTTATGTATAGAATTTCGGGTAAAGTACAAAGTCTGGAGAGTGTTAAGGAAATGTATTGTGAAGGAATAAGGAAGACGAGTATTTAGGCTAGAGCATAAGAGAGAGAGTTATTTTTTCCCCAAAACTGAAAAATCAGCCTCATATATATAGAGGAAATGCAAGGGGTGAGGCACAGAAACCCTAAAAATTAAACCTAGAAATTGCCATATCACGGCAGAATTGCTATGATGCTGTAGAAATTGTCATGGCGCGGCATAAACCGCCGTGGCGTGGCGTTTGTGTTTTCTGGAATTTCGTCTAAGTTCATTTTTATCTTTAATTTTGCATTAAGTACGGGGTAATTTAAGCGTTTTTTTAGTGTTTCGGAATTATTTAGATTTAGGGTTTAATATTTATTAATCGAGCTTAATTAATAAATGAAATAAAATGGATTAAAAAGGCCTTGGCTAAATGAGGGTTTGACTATGCTTTGACTAAATACTTGGACTGATCCGTTGACTGATTTGTTGAATGTGCTTGACTAAATATAAACTTCAAGAACTCCAAAGATTAAATACTCGACCCGACCAATAATGGCGGTGAAAGGTATGGTGTAGGGGAGACATTTTTAGGTGTCTACACCCGTCCTCAAAAGAAAGTGTGACCCTTCTTCTATTTTTTCTCATGGACTAAATACCACTGGAAGGAAGCCATTTATATTCAACATTATCAAACCACAAGAGAAAAGGAACAAGAAGGCTTACACACCTATAGGCACCACTATTGAAAGAGCCTTCGACACGCTATGTGATAGGGCTGTGGTCAAGCCTCTTGTACCAAAGCCATTTGAATCTCTTAAGAAAGTGGGCAATCTCTATTGCAAATTTCATCAATCTGGAGGCCACACAATTGAGAATTTTTTCCAGTTCAAAGAGCATGTCCGAAAACTCATAGATGAGGAGAAGCTCTTCGTTTTAAGAAAGAATAACATCCCAAAAGAAGATTACACTATCCTCCTTACCTTCAATGATACTATTGTCAATGGAATTTGGGACAGTGATGATGAAGATGTATACCTCAAGGACATGGTTGAATCACCCCTTGCTACACTATACCAATACAATGACAATGATGATATTTAGGATGAAGACTCCCCAATCACAGCACTTACAAGGTCTAAGAGAGTCCAACAACCAGTTACCATTGTGCCTCTACCTTCAACTCAACAAGCTTCAACACCTATCATAGAAGACAATGATATAGTAAAGCAACTTCAAAAGACTAAAGTGGAGAAGAATGTGTGGAAGTTTCTAGCCTCATCTCATGAGCATAGAGTTGTTGTGATGGATGCTCTAGAAAAAGTAGGAGTAGATTCAGAAACCACTCTAGAAGGGTTAGCCAACTTTCTGACAAGTGACCTTCCTAGTCAAAATAATTTGATCACCATCTCTGACAAGGACTTACCACCACAAGGTGACAAACGCAATAAATCTTTACACCTCACGGTGGTGTGCAAAAGAATGAATGTGCCAATGACCCTTGTAGATAATGGTTCAGCTATCGATGTGTGCCCACATCGCACTGCTAGAATGTTGGGTTAGAGGATGAGGACTTAACCCCGTCCACACAAGGCATAAGAGCTTATGACAACACTCGTCGTCAAGCTCTTGGAACTATCACCATGAATGTCACTGCAGGAGTAATTAAACATAGCACCACCTTTCAAGTAGTGGACATTAAGGCTTCATTCAAATTATTGTTGGGACGTCCTTGGCTCCATCATCCCTCCACTAACAAGTAATGGCTATAGTTGGAGGAACTCCTCTTACAATCAATGCCACCCCAATGAGGATCAAAGCGATCGCCAAATGAATCATTCATGTGGAGCATGATGAAGATTTATGGGGCTTTAACGCCGAAGAGGTCTCTTTTTGAAAGGAATGGGGTTTTTCGAACAAGTGTATTATTCCGATAGAGGGTTCAGAATTATTAGAAAGCTAATTATTTAGTGAGGTCAAGTGATTGAAATACCTAGCTGGAGGCTGCTTCCGATCAGTAATATTAATGCATAATAACATTACAGCTTAATCTTTTACTGAACCCTTCGGGTCACACCCAATCAAGTAACTGAACCGAAACGAAGAATTAATCCGAAGGATTGAATGAGTCATTAGAGTATTACGAATAAACACATCGGATTCGGAGCTTAGAGCGTCAGAAACTGAGCGTCATAAGTCGAGTGAAATTTAGGAATCGACAGGACGAGAAATCAAGCAAACAAAAAGTTATAAATATACCCTTAGCCTCATAATGCCCTGAGCAATCTGAAGGCCAAGGGCATTATAGCTAGCCAAGGCGACCTCACCATGCCGAGCTTGCTAGTAGTGCATGCATGCTAGCATCCCAAGCTACCAGCGCTGGCTAGCTGGCTGGTCCGGCATGGCCAACATTGCTGACGTGCTAGCATGCTAGTGCCTCGCACTCAGTAGCCCGAAAGCATCGCAGTAGCTAGGCGTTGTCTAGCATAAGCAATGCAACAGCAGCAGTAGCCAGCATAGCGTGCGTGGCCTTCTGGCTGTGCGTGGGAATATGCGGCTGGGGCAAAGGCTTTGCGTGAAACTTAGCATAGTGCTGGGCTGCACCTAGCACAAGCATTGCAGCAGCAGCAGTAGCACCCAATGCGTGTGTGGGTTGCGGGCTATGCAAGCTTGCGTGTTAGGTTGCATGCACGCATAGCGACCAGATAACAGGCCTAATTAAGGGGCTAGGTCGCCAGCCAGGCAGCCTTGGCGTCTAAGGCTGGCAGCTCTAGCTAGCACGCATGCGTTGGTTTGTGGTTGGGGAGCCGATTTTTTGTAGGTTTCTTGGGGAGCAAGGAGAAGGTGGTCCCCTCCCCCCTTGTGGTCCTCACCTAACCCCTTGCTCACTAGTTAACACTTGTTGTTTGTTGATTCATTTGCATTTTATTTTGATTTTTGAATTAAATTAAATTGAATAAAAATGCATTTTTCTAACTCTCCCACATTGATAAGAGATTGGAATTCAAGGGCTCTCTTCCCTAAAAATAACAATCTTTTGGCATGGGGAAGGGTCACTTGAGTTGTGAGCTTGAAAGGATCTCCACAAGCGAGAACACTTTCACTCTAATACTCTAAGTTCTTTTGGTCTAGCCCGACTAAGTTTCGGGGTAGGGGCCGTTCGGGTCGTGTCTCGAGGGTGAGAGCCATTGGAGGCTTGCACATTTGCGAAGCTCTACGCATTCAAGTTTGAGCTCTAAAGGGAGCGAAGCGCGCATCAAGTATATGATTGTATTTCTCTCTCTTTTTATTAATTAATTATGTGATTGTTAATTAATATGCATGTTTAGTTACTTTAATTTGTGTGCGGATTTTGGGAGGGTTTTATTTCGCATAGTTAGACACTACGAAACTCAACAGCGGTATAGGAATCGCGCTCATTTAATTATTGTAACTAATGATTAATTAATGTGATTTAAATGGATATAAATTTCTTAGTTTGATTTCTAATTAGATAAGCAGCTCATTTCAATTAGTTTTATTCTCGTATTTATATTAATTTTGCTAAAGAACCCAGATTTCAACCCAAAAGTAGTGAATTTTGGGTGGAATTTATATTCTAAATTAGTTTTGATTCTCTTTAAGAGTTTTCCAAAAGCCAAAATCCACTAACAAACATGTTTCTCGAGGTAATTTTCATTTTTGACGAAAAATTGTAAATATTTAAACCTTGATTATTTATGGCATGTTAATGTAAGATTATGTGTATGGTTACATCATTAATCTACTGCATAAATAACCCTTATTAAGCATGTTTATGAAGTCTTGGTGCTTAGTTTATTGAATTCATTTTTCACATAAACTTGCAATTTCACATTTTTGCAAATTAATTGCTTCAAGTGTGAATGTTTATGGTGAATTTGTAGTTTTAAAGTCCCTAAAAATGTTAAAGATCCAATCTTTGATTGTTTATTTGGTTGGAACTTAACTTTTTAGATTCCATGTTGAACTAATTTTGATTTAATCATTTTGAGTTGATTAAAGTCTTAAAAGTTCAAAACTTGTGATTGAAGTTTAATTAATCTTCATAACGAAAGATGTAATTTTTCAAGTTTACACAAGTTAGTGTTGGAAATCATTAATTGGATGATTGTGTTTATTTTTCCGACCCCTTTAATTTTGTCAAATCTCATTATTAATTTATGTTTGGTAAAATTAGTTGTGAGAATAGCCCTCAATTTTTTTTGTAACATTAAGTTGAACCAAAAATAATATAAAGAATGGTTCTTGAACTAATTTTGGTTTGTGCACTAAATTTAAATTAATTTAAGTTGGACTTGTTTTATTTTCAATTTTTCTCAATTGTTGGTTCTAAAATCAATTTAGAATTAATTATTTATGTCACACAAAAATCGGGATAAATTCCCGAGGCTCAAGCGCAAAACGAGGCACGAAACCCTAAGAATCTCTCTCGGCCAGTCGGGCTGCTTGCGTAGCCCGCATGTGGCTGTCGAGGATGCGGGGTGGTGCATCGTTGGTATGATGCCGGTGCATGTGTGCGAGAGCTGGTGCTAGGCTTGATGCGGGGATGGTGCAGTGCGTGGGATGCTGCGGTGTGCGGTAAGGCAACAACCACGTATGGCAGCCGCACTATTGGTGCCTAGCACACCAAGCCTCGTGGCCTAGGCACTTGGGCATCGTCAGGCAATGTTTTTTGCGTTTATTTGCCGTTTTATTATGTATTTAATTATGTAAATAAAAACGAGGCTAGGCCTCGATTTTTCTGGCACTTGCAAAATAATTTGGCAAGATTTGGGTAAACCGGCTTAATTTTATTAATTTTAATTAAGTTGGATGCGGAATTTAGTGGGAGCTTCATTAATTACTTGAGTTAATTTTGTTGCGTTTAATCACATAATTGGTTAACAACTTTGACTAGTTTTAATTAGGCGCGTTAATTGGATTAACCACCTAAGTTAGTTACTAGTTCACGAGCTGTTATGCATTGTTACTTTCCTTACATTGTAAAATGCATGGGCCATTCACATATAGTAAATGGATGAATGGAATGAATACTCTATCACAGGCTTTATGAAAATGGCAACTAGTGGGTCCCGATTAGAATAGTAAATACGGAATGCGATCCTTTATATATTATTGTTAATCTAAATACGGACTGTGTACCGTTGAGTATTTTTTTACCTTAATATTTAGATTAGTCCTAGTCGTAATTAATAGTAGTTGCATTATTAATGGCGATGTCTCAAAGATGGCGATTCTTAAAAGACGAGGCCGAGATGATGTGAAAAAGACCCTTGAAGACTTGAAGACTCAAGGGGTCATGCTAGTTGCCAAATGCATCTTGAATTATGCTTTATATATTTTACTTATATAATTGCGATGTTAGATGCATGTTTAGGATTTCGAATGTTGTGATGATTAGTTTAGTTCACTTTAACCAACCAACATAGAAACCTAAATGACACTTACGAAACTAATCAGAATAGTAATGGGTTGTGCCAAAGTACATCATTACTACTTTCCTAGGGAAGTAAGGTATGTTGGTGGGCTTGCCAAACCATGTCATCGCATAAACATTAGTTCTAGTTAGACTCAACGATATCAGTAAGGAGCCCTTAGAAGTCGTGGCAATGGAGATAAAACGTTAAGAAAGCATTAGATGCGACATTTTATCAAACCAAGAGTAGATTAGAGCTATTAGCAATTGGATTTCTTACCTTAAAATATTAAGTGTTAAGACAAGCCAAAGTGTGCTTAATCACTTTTTGATTTTTGGGGTCTTGGAATCGTTTTATCCTCGCCTAAATGGGACAATTTTAAATGTGTGGATAAAACGCTCAATAAGATTGAAAATTTTGCATGTATGCTTTAAGTTTCAAACTTATTGGTTAATGAGTGGTTTTTCATTGCAAATTCTTTCAATTGTAGGAATCATGTCTGCAACTAATACCAATAACAACCAATTTTCCCACCGTTCTATTCTCAATAAGGAGAAGTTGAACGGGACAAACTTCCTTGATTGGCAAAGGAACTTGCGTATAGTTCTCATGCAAGAGCAAAAGGAATATGTCCTAGATGAGGAAATGTCCGACGCTCCTGATGAAGAGGTTACTCAGGTTGCCCTAAACCGATGGCATGCTGCCAATCAGGATGTCAAATGCATCATGCTTTAAGGGGAAGGGTAAGAAGACCTTTTCACCTAAGTCAAGAGATACCAAGGGCAACAAGGATAAGAAGGTAGCCTCTTCTTAATCCGATTCTGAATGTTTCTAATGCAAGAAGAAGGGACATTGTAAACGGGATTGCCTCATATTCAAGGAGGATAAGAAGAATGGCACCGTTTCTTCTAGATTAGGTATATATGTTATAGACCTTAACTTTACTAGCAAAGCTTCATAGGTATTAGATACCGGATGTGGCTCACACCTTTGTTCCAATGCTCAGGGACTAAGGAAAAGTAGAAGGCTAGTAAAGGGAGGAGTGGAACTCCGGGTCGGCAATGGAGCAAGGATTGCGGCCGTATCCGCTAGAACACTTAGTTTGTCTTTACCCTCTGGGATTGTTTTACAACTTGAACAATGTTATCATGTTCCAAACATTACCAAAAACATCATTTCAATTTCGGCGTTGGACGCCAAAGGATTTGAATTTCGAATAACAGACAATAGTTGTTCCTTTTTTCTTAATAATGCTTTATATGGTACGACACATTCAGAAAATGGTCTTTATGTGCTTTCTCTAGACAAATAGGTTTATAATGTTAATGATACCACCAAAAGAGTTTAGACCATTGAGTCGAATCAAACCTACTTGTGGCATTGTCGTCTTGGCCACATTAACATCAAACGCGACAACAAACTTCTTCATGAAGGGATTCTTGACTCATTCGACTTAGAGTCGTTTGAAAACTGCGAAGAATGCTTACTAGGCAAGTTGATAAAGCAGCCATTCTCCAAGTTGGGGCTAGTTACTTATTGGGTCTTGTACACACGGATGTATGTGGACCAATGAGGACAACCCCAAGAAATGGTTATCGCTATTTATCACTTTCACGGATGACTTTAGTAAATATGTCTATGTTTACCTTAAGTCGCACAAATCTGAATCTTTCAAGAAATTTTAAGAGTTTCAGAGTGAAGTGGAAATTCAGCTTGTCAAGAAAATCAAAGCACTTCGATCGGATTGAGGTGACAAGTATTTGAGCCACGAATTCGACGATCATCTGAAAGAACATAGTATTCTCTCATAATTGACACCTCCTGGAACTCCATAATGGAATGGGGTGTCCGAAAGAAGAAATCAAACATTGTTAGACATGGTTCGATCCATGATTGGTCTTAGCAATCTTCTTAACTTTTTCTAGGGACATGCACTTTTAACTGCGGCACACACTCTAAACGCGCTCCGTCAAAAGCTGTCGAAAAGACTCCATATGAATTATGGACGAATAAACCTCCAAGGTTGTCTTTTCTTAAGATTTGGGGTTGCGAAGCATATGTCAAAAGACTCATATCTGACAAGCTTGCACCAAAATCTGATAAGTGTTTCTTTGTGGGCTATCCAACAGAAGCCAAGGGGTATTACTTCTAAAACCAATCTGAGAACAAAATATTTGTTGCTCGAGACATTGTCTTTTTGGAAAAGGACTATCTTTCAAAAATGACAAATGGGAGGAAAATCGAAATTGATGAAGTTCGAGAGGATGAGCAACAAGGTTAATTTGAAAAAACTGACAATCAAAGTACATTAGAAGAAGCTGTTAACATTGGTCAGAGTCAAACCGACAATGTACAAAGTCAAAATCACAATGCAAATGCTCAAAATATTACCCTGCGTAGGTCGCAAAGGCCAAGATCTCAACTAGACAAATACCTTGGTGTTGTCTTAACCGAAGATCAAGACATCCTAGTTGTGGATGGAGATGAGCCAGCGACATACAAACAAGCTATGACAAACCCCGACTCTGTAAAAAGGCAAAAAGCCATAAGATCCGAGATGCATTCAATGTTTAAAATCAAGTCTGGGACTTGGTTGATTTGCCCGTAGGTTACATACCTATCAGTTGCAAATGGATTTTCAAATTGAAAACCGACAAAGACGGAAATGTATATGTATACAAAGCTACATTGGTGGCAAAAGGTTACAGGCAAATTCACGGCGTTGGTTATAATGAAACCTTTTCGTCACTCATCATGCTTAAGGCTATCCGGATAATCCTAGCAATTGCCACATATTATGATTATGAGATATGGCAAATGGACATCAAAACCGCCTTCCTTAATGGGATATCGGAAGAAATTATGTACATGACGCAGCCGGAAGGTTTTATTAATCCAAATGATGCTGGGAAGGTATGCAAGCTTAAGAAATCCATTTATGGATTAAAACAGGCAAGCAGAAGTTGGAATTTGTGATTCGATGAAGCCATTAGTAAGTTTTGTTTTATCAAGAATCCAAATTAGTCTTGTGTTTACAAGAAGATCAGTGGGAGTGACATCGCATTCCTTATCTTATATGTCTATGGCACATTGTTCATTAGAGACAACATTTCAATGTTGGAGTCTGTAAAAACTTGGCTTGGAGAGAATTTTTCAATGAAGGACTTTGGAGAGGCACAGTACATATTGGGCATAAATATCTATCGGGATAGATCTGAAAGGATGATTGGTTTGAGCCAAAGTACTTATATTGATAAGGTACTGGCACGATTCAACATGGAGGAAGCCAAGAGAGGTCGTCTACCCATGTCACATGACATAACTCTCAGCAAGAAACAGTGTCTGAAGACACCTGATGAGCGAGAAAGGATGAGTCTGATTCCATATGCTTCGCTTATTGGATCGATCATGTATGCCATGATATGTACTAGGCCGGATGTATCATATGCCTTGAGTTCTATGAGCTGATACCAATCAGATCCAGGAGAGGCGCATTGGACTGCGGCCAAGATAATCCTAAAGTACCTGAAAAGGAACGAGGATAAATTTTTGGTTTATGGTAGGAGTAATGTTTTGGTTGTTGAAGATTATACCGACGCAAGCTTCAAGACTGACGGAGACAACTTCAAGTCACAATCAGGATACGTGATCTGTCTTAATGAAGGAGCGTTCTGTTGGAAGAGTACTAAGCAAAGCACATTTACAGACTCTACAACTGAAGCCGAATACTTGACAGCTTCAAAAGCAGCTAAGGAGGCAGTTTGGATTCGTAAGTTCGTTGGTGAACTTGGTGTTTTCCCCTCAATAAAGGGACCAATAGAACACTACTATGATAATAGTGGGGCTATTTCTCATGCCAGGGAGCCAAGGGAGCATCAGAAAGTCAAACATGTCATGAGGCGATTTCACGTGATAAGGGAATGGAAATCCGAGGGTGAAATCAGAATTTGCAAGATTGGAACAGACAATAATGTAGCTGATCCACTCACTAAACCTTTGCCTCAAGTGAAACACAACAAGCACGTTGAGACAATGGGAATCAAGAACGTTGGAGATTGGCTTTGAATCACTATTTAGGTGTTTTAATAAAGTTTTGGAGATCTTAATGTAAAACACCATGTTAAAACCATTAATTTATGGTGTAATTTAATTTTCCTGTAAATATTATTCCATTTCTATTTAATTGTGGTTTAGAATTAATTATTGAGTCCTTTCAATTTGAACATTCAAAAAAGGGTATCAAGGCCATGTCTTGGATAAAGAAACACCTATTAAGTGAACATTGAATGTAATATCGAAATCATCCCTAATCGAGGTCATTTGAAACTTGGACGACTAATGAACGCGTAAGATTAGTGTGTAGTATGAATTATAACACCGTTTCTTGAGCTACAAGGACATGATTGTCATAAATTATTTGCACAGGTATTAGTTTGGAACTATACCGGATCAACCTATGAGAATACTTTAAGAGATTTTATAATCGTCATAAGTATATCGCTCATTATGGCTATCAGAACCTCTTTCCTCGACCATGAGTATTGTAATTTCTCTTGTTTGAATACTAGTCCGTTTTGATGTTGTCAAACGTCTGCCGTAAATGGGGATTATAACGGCAACAATCGGGCAGATAGGTGCTCTTAGTAAGGGAAGCTAACAATGAGAGAGTGGGAATTTCCCCCTACTAACTATAAGGAACATGTCTTTGTTGTTTACAAGGCCTCTCTTAGAGTGAGACTGTGAAAATGCATGGCCGTGCACAGAATGGATTATAGAAATCATCTACTTATTAACAGTCGAGCTTGGAAATCGAGAAACACTTCTGGACGTAATAAGGATGACGAAGAATCTTACCTTATAGTTCATGAAAAGACAATAAGTGACATAGGATATAAGTTATACACTAATAGTGCACTTGTCCGGAAGGACAAGTGGGAGATTGAGAGGAATGGTGTCCTTCGAACAAGTGTATTATTCCGATAAAGGGTTTGGAATTATTAGAAAGCTAATTATTCAGTGAGGTCAAGTGATCGGAATGCCTAGCTAGAGGCCGCTTCCGATCAGTAATATTAATGCATAATTAATATTACAGCTTAATCTTGACTGACCCCTTCGGGTCACACCCAATCGAGTAACCGAACCGAAATGACGAATTAATCCGAAGGATTGAATGAGTCATTAGAGTATTACGAGCATAGACGTCGGAGTCTGAGCTTAGAGTGTCGAAAACTGAGCATCGTAAGTCGTGTCGAATTTAGGAATAAACAAGACGTGAAATCAAGCAAACAAGTTACAAATATATCCCTAGCATTGGAATGCCCCAAGAAATCCAAAGGCCAAGGGGATTACAGCTAGCCAAGGCAACCGCACCATGCCGAGCTTGCTAGCAGTGCATACATTTTAGCATCGCAAGCTAACAGTGCAGGGTAGCTGGCTAGTGCGGCATGGCCAGCATCGTTGGCGCAATAGGCGTGCTAGCATGCTAGTACCTCGCACTCAGCAGCCCGGAAGAATCTAAGCAGCTAGGCGCAGCCTAGCATAAGCAACACAACAGTAGTAGCAACCTGCATAGCATGCATGGCCTGCTGGCTGTGCGTGGGACTATGAGGGCTGGTGCAAAGGCCTTGACGTAGCGTAGAGTTGGGCTTCACCTAGCACAAGCATCACAGAAGCACCAACAACACGCAATGTGTGCGTGGGCTGCGGGTTGTACGTGCTTGCGTGCTGGGCTGCGTGCACGCATAGCGCTCAGCTAGCAAGCTTAGCAAAAGGGCCAGGTGTTAGGTTTCGTAGTGTCCAACACTACGCGGAAGAGAAACCCGCCCACTAATTAAAGCAACTAAACATCCAATCACATAATTAACAACATAAGAAAGAGAAGGAGAAAAGACATTCTTACCCTCAATGCATGTTTCGCTCGATTCACGAGTTGTTACTTCAAAGCATGACCATGCAAGTGTGACGACCTCCTACGGCACGCATGCTCGACCCGACTTGAGCGGTCCTATTCCCGATGGTTAGTCGGGACTTGACCAAATAAAAACTAGAGTATTACGAACTTAATAGTTTTCTCACTAATGATGAGATGCCTTATTGAGTTCAACTCAAGTGATTTTTCCCAAACCCAAAACTTGGGTATTTATAGGGAATGGAGACTTGATCTCCCTTCTCCCATCAATGATGGAGATTTGCATTTTCCTCAATTTTATTTTAATAAAAAAAATGCAAGGCAATAACCAAGCTCCAAGTGCCACATGGAGGGCAAGAGGGTTGGTGAGGACCACCAAAAGGGGGGACCAAAGCACCTTGCTCCCCAAGCCAAACACCAAGAAAATGGTCCCTCCCTTGACCAAGTTTAACCACACCACTTGGCTGGCTGGCAGCTTGCCTTGGCTGCCAAGGCTGCCAGCTGGTGCCTAGCACCAAGGCTAGGCAGCCCAGCAAGCCAGCACACAGCCAGCTAGCGCATGCGATGCTGCTGCTTGGTGCGTACTGCTGCTTGGTGCTTCTACGCTAACAACAACGCATGCACATCCTAGCACGCATAGCATGCTGCTGCGATGTTGAAGGTTGGAGTTGCTCGCTAGCAAGCACGCATGCACAACCCATAGCACAAGCACGCATAGCGTGCTTCTATGCGTTGCATGCTTGCGCCTGGGTGCGTGGCCCAGCACACTAGCACGCTAGCATGCGCTAGCTGCTAGCATGCTTGCGGCCTCGTGGACCAGCCTTGCTAGCATGCTTGGCCTAGCACACAATGCATGCTAGGCTTACGGTGCGCATTGTAGCTTAAGCTAGCCTAGCACTCACATGGCTAGGACAATACGAGGCTACGACCTAGCTCGAACTTGTCGCTTTTTTTATTTCTTGTCTCGTCAAATTCTAAACTTGACTCTACTTGCGACACTCGGTTTCGATGCTCTAAGCTCGACATCCGACGTCTTTGTTCGTAATACTCTAATGACTCATCTTATCCTCCGAATTGATTCGTCGTCTCAGATCGGTAATTCGATTAGGGTGCGACCCGAAGGGTTCAGTGAAGATTAAGTCGTAATATTAATTATGCATTAATATTACTGATTGGAAGCGGCCTCCACCTAGGCATTCCAGTCACTTGACCTCACTGAAGAATTAGTTTTCTAATAATTCCGAACCCTCTATCGGAATAATACACTTGTTGGAAAGACACCATTCCTTTCACCAGGCCGCCAGCTAGGAAGCGTTAGAGCCCAAGGCTGGTAGCTCTAGCTAACGCGCGTGCGTTGGCTTGTGGTTAGGGAGCCGGTTTTGTATGGGTTTCTTGGGGAGCAAGGAGAGGGTGGTCCCCCCCCCCCTTGTTGTCCTCACCTAACCCCTTGCTCACCACTTGACACTTGTTTTTTGTTGATTCATTTGCATTTTAATTTGATTTTTGAATTAAATTAAATTGAATAAAATGCATTTTACCAACTCTGCCATATTGATAGGAGATTTGAATTCAAGGGCTCCCTTCCTTAACAATACCAATCTTTTAGCATTGGAAATGGACACTTGAGTTGTGAGCTTAAAAGGATCTCCACAAGCGAGAACATTTTCTCTATAATACTCTAAGTTCTTTTAGTTTAGCCCCGACGAAGCTTCGAGGTAGGGGATGTTCGGGTCGGGTCTCGAGGGTGAGACCCGTTGGAGGCTTGCGCATTTGCGAAGCTCTACGCTTTCAAGTTCGAGCTCTATAAGGTGCGAAGCACGCATCAAGGGTAGGATTGTCTTTCTCTCTCTTTTTATTAATTAATTATGTGATTGTTAGTTAATATGCATATTTAGTTACTTTAATTTGTGTGCGGGTTTTTGGAGGGTTTCATTCCGCATAGTGTTGGACACTACGAAACCTAACACTTTTATCGACGAAGATGAAAAGAATCTCTTGACTATAACCCTCACTCAAATCTCGTTGTTAACGTTACAAGGACACTTTCCCGGAATTACTCTAGGAAAGAAGAAAGCAATAGCCAAGCGCATGGGACTACCTAGCCTCCCTAAGAGGGATACTTTTATGCTTGGATTTGAACCAACTTCAAAAGACCTTAAGCGAGCCTTGGACAATTTCAATGCAAGAAGAAAAGCTCGTAACCAGAAGGATGTAATACTAATAGATCCATATCCTCTCACTTTGAATGGACAATTTATAAAAGTGGGAGAAGATTAACCATGTTATGAATTCCCTGAACCACTTGTCAGGAATGGTATACGCTAGCCTGGGTTCGAGATCTTCTTAGATTGCAACTTTCTAGATGAGATTCCCAATCTTACCTATAAGAAACTCAGACCCCCATGCTTCGACTTCAATGTCATGGGTCTCTTCTTTGGGTACGAGAATAACAAGCCTAAGTGTATCGACGACAACTCCACACTTATACAATCTGTCCTACAAAGCAAGGAATTTGACCCCTCCAAGCTCATCACTCCAGCAGAAGGACTACTCAAGGGATGGCGCAAGACCGTGATAGTGACCACACCAAGCGGAAGGAAGATAGCCATAACTACGGGAGAAGGCCACATGTTTAATGAGTCTGAGTCTGAGTCCGAGTCTTCCTTAGAGCCTTCTATTCTGGAGTCTTCTAAGTCCCTTGTTGTTGCACCCCTTACTATCAATCCTAGCTTAGAGTTTACCCCTAGAATAGTTAATAGTCAAGTCCCTTCAAACCTTTCTCTTTTTGATGTAATGGTTTAAGAGTTTAATAATATGACTTATTTTGCTTACTCTTTGTGTTATTCCCTTACCAATGATGACGAATAATGAAAATGACAAAGAAATAATTAAAGCAATGGAAGAACTTGAGAATAAAACACTAGTAATTGAAGAAACTGAGACTGTTAACATCTCAAAAGATCCCACCATTAAGAGAGACGTTAAATTTGGATTAACTCTTAGTCAGATGATATAGCGGAATTAATAAATCTACTTGTTGAGTTTATCGATGTCTTTTCATTGTCATATGAAGATATGCTAGGTATAAGCAGAGAAATATCTCAACATACTATACCACTAATTCCGGGAATGAAACCTATAAAACAAAAGTTACGTCGAATGATACCCGTCATAGCACTTAAAATAAAAGAAGAAATCCTAAAACAAATAACTGCAGTTTTTATTAAGGTATCCAAGTATCCAGAATGGGTCGCTAGCGTGGTACCAGTTCCCAATAAGGATGGTAGAGTAAGAATGTGTGTCGATTACAGGGATCTCAACAAGGCTAACCTAAAGGACGATTTCCTTCTACCTCACATCGACATTCTAGTAGACAATACAACAAATCATACACTTCTCTCATGTATGGATGGGTACGCATGCTACAACCAGATTCTCATAGAAGAAGAAGACATGGAAAACACTACCTTCATAACACCATGGGGCACTTACTGCTATACAGTGATGTCATTCAGGTTAGAAAATGCAGGTGCCACATATCAAAAAGCAGCAACTGCCTTATTTTATGATATGATGCATAAATAAGTCGAGGTGTACATGGACGATATGATTGTAAAATCTAAAGATCGCCCTGGTCACCAATTAGCCTTTAGGAAATTCTTCAAAAGAATTCGCAAGTACAACATGAGACTTAATCCAGCTAAGTGTGCATTCGGGGTTACCTCAGGAAAACTTCTAGGCTATGTCATTAGCTCTAGAGGGATTAAAATAGACCCCGCTAAAATTAAGGCTATCATGTCCATGCCACCGCCCAAGACCGAGAAACAAATTTGAGGATTCATTGGCCGATTGCCATACATAAGTAGGTTCATATCAAAACTCACCACAGTATGTGAACCAATATTCAAGAAACTCAAGTAGCATGTACCAGTAGTATAGGACGATGAATGTCAAGAAGCTTTTGATAGGATCAAAGCCTATCTTGCGAATCCTTCTGTACTAGCACTAGCACTACCAGATATTCCTCTTTGTCTATACTTGATAGTCACCAAAGAAACAATGGGGGTTATGCTTTCACAAGAAGTAGAAGGTAAAGAAAACGTCATCTACTATCTAAGTAAGAAGGTGGTTGAATATGAAGTTCGCTATACTCCACTTGAAAAATTGTGCCTCGCACTTTTGTGGGCCACAAAGAAGATAAGGCATTACATGCTTGTTCACACAGTCCATGTGGTGTCTCAAATGGATCCTCTCAAGTATCTCTTTGAGAAATCCACACTTAATGGAAGGATATCAAGATGGATAGTCACCTTGGCTCGAGTTGACCTAAGGTTTGTGCCTCAAAAGTCTATCAAGGAATCTGTTGTTTTTTACTTCTTAGCTGACTTTCCACTTGAAGACTCCAAGACAGTACAAGAAAATGAGTTTCAATATGAGGAATTAATGGTCACCCCGAGAATGACACTTGGATATTATACTTTGACCGTGCATCCAATCAAAATGGATGTAGGAGTCTTACTAGTGTCACTTAATGAAGAGCACATTGCAATCTCAATACAACTTTGACTTCGATGTAACCAACAATGCTGCAGAATATGAAGCATGTGTGGTAGGCCTCGAAACATCACTAGCACTTAGAGTAAAAAAGCTTCGAATATTCGGAGACTCATCCCTTATCATCAACCAAATTTCCAGAAGATGGAAGGTGAGGAGTGAAAGTCTAGCTCCATACCAAACTTAATTGGAAACTCTCACTGATAAAGTCAAAAAGGTAGAGTACACATAACTACCAAGATAAGAAAACCAATTCGTCGATGCCATAGCAAGACTAGCCTTGATGGTTAGAGTTCCAAAGGAGACAAAACAAATGTCTCTAACTATAGAAAAAAGGCATAAGCCCGCCTATGTTCAAGCCCTCGAGGATGAAGAAGAAGTCCTGGAGGAAGAGGGAGAACCATGGCTCATAGACATCCTCAATTATGTCACAAAAGAGGAATATCCACCTAATACTGAAAAAAGAGCAAAACGTGCTTTGACACTCTTAGCCTCACCATACATACTTATAGATGGTGAACTCCATAAAGAGTACCTAAAGGAAGAATGATCCTATGTGTAGGAAAAATGGAGGCACAAAAGGGAATGAGAATCATCCACGAAGGAGCATGTGGAACACACATGAATGGTAAAATGCTAGTTTGGAAAGTCATACGCTAAGGCTATTATTGGACTACCATGAAAAGAGATTGCCATCAGTATGTGAAAAGGTGTGCAAAGTGCCAAATATATGCTAACTTTCCACATGTTCCACCTTCCCTCCTTTACACTTACACATCTCCATGGCCCTTCTCAACATAGGGAATAGATATCATTGGAAAAATCACTCCACTTGGATTAGGAGGCCATGAATACATCCTCGTTGCCATTGATTATTTCACCAAATGGGTTAAAGAGACATCCTACGCGAAGCTTAGTGAAAAACATGTGGCACTCTTCATAGAAAGAAATATCATATGTCGATATCGAGTCCCACATGAAATGATAAGTGACAATGCACTTCCAAGCAGATTGTGAAGACCTACTCAAAACGTATGGTATCCAACATCACTACTCTTCTCCATATAGACCTTAGGCAAATGGCAAAGTAGAGGTAGCCAATAAGAATCTAAAGACTGTTATCGAAAATATGACAAAGAACTACAAGGATTGGCCTTCTAAACTCCATTTCGCCCTTTAGGGTTATTACACGTCAATCCGCTCATCCACAGGAACTACGCCGTTCTCCCTAGTCTATGGAATGGACATCGTATAACCTGTAGAGCTAAAAATACCTTCCTTGCGCATAACATTGGAAAGTAAATTAGGTGAGGTTGAATGGACTAGAGCACGATATGAAGACTTAATTTTACTTGATGAAAGCCTTGCAGCATGTCCAATGCTACCAAAATCGCATGGCTAGATATTTCTAAAAAAAATGTCAAGACAAGAAACATCAAGGAAGGAGACTTGGTGTTGAAAGCTCTTAGAAAGAATGTACTAGATCCAAGAGGGTAGTTTAGGCCTAATTGGTCTGGACCATACATTGTAAAAGCTACCCTGTCTAGAGGCGCAGCTAAGTTAATAGATATGGTCGGCAATGAATTTTCAAATATGAAAAACCTTGACCAACTCAAGAAGTTCTACCCATAATCTAATGAGTTTTGTACTCAAGAAAGCTACGTTTGGCCTGATTCCTTAATACTAAGGATACGTAGGCAACCCTTTCTTAGGGTGCGGCCACTTTAAACATTCAAAATCTTGACTCTAGAAACAATAAGTCTATACAAAAATCGCAAAATATAGACGCTTCAATATCGCATCACATCAACTATCATCGCGCCACGACAGGACCAACGCACCGCAATAAGCCTATTGCGCCGCGATGGACACCATCGCGCCGCGATAAAAAGCTAGATTTTTCTAATTAACTACGAACAATTGCGATTTATTTATTGCATTCGAATTGGTTCGAAAATATTCCGACTTCAGTACTCGGATTATTTTTAAATCACTCAAGCTTTTTTCCATTACTCCCAACTTCCGTACTTGGGAAATTATTTCTAATAAGATTATATTGGGGATAAATTTAATTTTTATTAAAAGCTGAAAGTGCATTATTAAATAAGAATTGAAATTACATTATTGATGACATTAAGCTTAAAAATAAAATTCACTATGAATTGAAATTGTCTAACTAAATTAAAAGCAAAGCAATACTCTAAATCTACTATTCTTTTTCCTTGCGAGCCCTTTTCAAGTTCTTATCTCTGTCCTCATCATCTGATAATTTATTAACCAGTTGTGAACCCTTAGACGAGCGAACTGAAACCTTTGAGGAAGAAGTCACTCCTTTAGCAAAGACCCCCACCTTTATCTCAACCCAAACTTTCTTGTCTTTCTCTATAGGATTAGCTTTTCTCTTCCCTTTATAGTCTATAGCACCTTTCATCTTAGGCATGATAGGAGTATTGAATTCAATTCTTGAACCCAGATGATCTTTAGGTGGAGCCTTCTTGTCCCCTAAGCGGTCTTTTATGTTACTCTTCTCTGCACCCAAAGAGTTTGTCTTTCGAGCATTATTCTTGTCCTTTTGATTTCGAGCAAATAACCATTGCTTGTATTCACGAGATAATGGAGGAAGAGCTCTATCAAATATAACAGTCAATAATGGTCTTGCATACAAATAATCATCGAACCTCTCAACATTCTTTGAAACAGAATATTCATAAGGACGACGATCGTCGCCAGAGGGATTAGTTTGTGCAAGTCCATACTGCCTTATTATTCTATAAGGGAAATAAGAAGTCAACTTTGATAAGCTTGGAATGCGACAGAAAGGTTGAGCATTGACTCTATTCATCTTCTCAATCGTCCACCATGGAACAACCCACTTGATGGAGAAATCGCGAGTTTTGAATTTTTTGCTCTACTCTCGATAGCCCATCTTTATGGAAAAGCATTTATTCCTTCTCACAAGACAATTTAGAGCGTACTTTTCAACATCATCAGGAGGATTAATCAGTCCCAGTCACTCAATTAGCCAAATTTGCAAACATAGATATTAAATTATCTTCACATTACAAATTTAAATATCTTTTATTTCTGTAATTAAAAGTATTGATTTTATACCTGTAAAGTATAGGAGATCCTCGAATTGGTGCCTTGGGACCCTTTTTCAATTCATCTAAACTCATCATTGTTTCTCTAACAATTGTAGGCATAGGATTTCTTCTGGCATCAACTTGTTCCATAATTGATACTAATATGGCTTGACCCGTATGGTTACTACCATTAGTGAGCAAAAGTGGACTAAACATACAAAATACAAAGCCCTTCTTCTATATATGTGAAAAGAACTAGACTTAGGTCTATTAAAGAAAAAAGATGCAAATTTTCTTAGATCAACTTCTTTTCCATGAACTATAGAATTTTAATCGGCTTCCCTAAGATTATAAAAACGCTCAAAATCCTTATAATAATACTCACATATTATAGGGATTACGGAAAGATGCCTAGGTTGAAATCCAAAAATAGCTCCAAATTCCTCTAGCACGGGGCTAATTTCATCGTTTCTAGCCTAAAACAATGAGTGTTGGGGTCCTAATATTTTATAGCAGCATGAATGAAATCAGTATCAAATTCTACACTCCTAAGACCAACACCAATCACGAGTTCTAACTAAAAATTTTAGTCATGACTGCTGGAATATAGAAGCTAGAAGAATATGAAAGCTAAAGACTCGAATTATGCTAAATATGATGTATCCGGGGGCTTTTTATAACCACAATCGACGCAGAAGCTGAATTTTATTCGGAGTCCGATTTCTCGAAACCAGCGAGCCACGATAGAATCACCGCACCGCGATAATGCCGTCGCGCCATGATGATCCCTACCGTCTGTGATGCAGCTGTCGCGTCTAATTGCTCTTTGATTTGATTTCTAATCAAACTCGTACTCTGATTATCTGATTTTCGATCCAAATTATTTTCACCTTTCCCATCTTATCCCAAAACTATTCACCTTTTCCTATGACAATTAAACCTCTTTGGTTTAATCCTTTGATGATTTGGAATTTCTTTTCTAGGAATTTGAACTTAAATATTTACACACCTATTTTCCCTCATTTTCCTTTTTTCACTTTTTCTTTTGGGGTGAAAGTCAGATACCCTCCAATGACAATATAAATGATAGAATTTTCCGCAAAATTTGTCACAAAATCACACACTCTCACACTCATAGCACACACTCATACGCACATAAAGCAAGTGTAAAAATAAACAGAGTCAATAGGTATATACATAAGAGGCTAAATAAATGTACATATACGTCATAAGTGTCAATAAAGTGTACAAACATCAAGCAAAGTCCAAATAGTCCGAAAGAAAAAAATGCAGGTACAACTAAAACTCTGGCGAACGAGGCTCCCGAGAAGAAAGACCCATGAACTCGTTAAACTCCTGAGTCCGGGGAGTCACCCCATGACTGGAGCTTGCAACACCTGTTGTTGGGATCACGATCGTAAGACCGCTCTACTATGTGAACTGTGGACCACCTTGGAAACCAACTGGTAAAAGCTCCCGCATGCAAAGGGAGGAGGAACAGCCTACTACGACGATGACCCAACCTCGTACGTCCCACCAATGAACTTAGGAGGAGGCATGGCATGCTGAGATGATAGACTAACCTCGAATGAATCAGGAACAACATGCGGTCGCACCATCGAGGGACCAAAACTTGGTGGAAACACCTCGGCAAAGGAGGACTCACGACCCGATCTATCACCATCACTACCCTCTGCCTTGACAACAAACTCTTGTCTGCCCGGGATCTCCAAAGAAGTACGGCGATGCCTCGCTCCTTCCTCCTTCGAGCCGCCTTGCCTCGAGCGAGTGCGTGACCGAGGAATCGGCTGAAACAAAGACAAAGAAATGCAACTCAATTAAAAGCAAGTAGATGGAACAAATTTACATAAATAAGGATACATACCGGCTGAACACCATCCGTACGTCGGTAGAAAATCCGATGGCTCCATCGCGCCAGCTAATATCGACAGGCGTCGAAAACAGCTGCCAACCGCTCCACGGTCTCTCGAGAGAATTGCAAGATCATACAAGGTCAGAAAATAAAATGATATATGCATGAAACTAAGGAAATGATGCAAACTTACCCATCTCGTCGAACGAGGAATAGATCGCTCCACCATCCAGCACTCCTCGGGAGCTGGAGGGATCGTCTCCTCAATAGGGCCATGAAACCCCTGGTAATGAATAGACATACGTGGGGGCTCAAAAATCCTCAGGCTCTCTCTCCTCCTTCAAGGGGATCCAACAATTATTGTTGCTTGGGGGCTACAAAAAAGACAAAGGAAGATGATAAGGTCAACTAACCTCCTCACTGTAAGGTGGACAAGCCAATCTAGGGAGCACCGCCTACTCGTAAGATTTGTCGGTGTAGATGTGCTCCCGAAAGTCTACAAACAAGACGCCCTATCTAGCATAGGTTCAGAGTACCTCCTAACTCATCATCGAGCTGGGAGGATCCTCAAGAACTAGAGGCACGTCTGAAGAGTGCTTGAGGACCACCCTCTCATCCAAGTACCACACCGAGTGAAAGGTGACACAAAAAATACGTCTCTCAGCCGTCAGCTGAGAAGCGCGCCAAAAATAGCCCAACTCAAGCCACGGGCGGTATTGTTTCTCGAGACGCTGAAATAGAAAGACACGTCAAAATTTGCGACAAACTAAGGAAAACATGAAGTAAGAAATATCCTTACCTCGAGAATAACAGCCTTGATGGCAGCTGCAGTAGAGGCTGGACCTGCAGCACGATCCTAGCAGCTAGAGGCTACCGGGTGTGCCCTACTCCTAGGCCTCCTCAGAGCCAACGAAGGAAAATACTCGTAAATCTAGACTTGTGAAGATTCCAATTAATAACTCTAATAATTAGTCTTCGTAACCATTGTTTAGCTTAACCTTCCTAAGTTGTTGCAATTGTTATGATTACTTGTTGATCTCCATTCCCTAGTGTTTCATTTGTTGTCTTCTTAGGCGCATATTGAAAACAACTAATACCAATCAACTACCAAATAAAAGAAGACAACAAATGAAACACTAGGGAATTTGGATCAAACAGTAATCATAACAATTGCAACAACTTAGGAAGGTTAAGCTAAACAATGGTTACGAAGACTAATTATTAGAGCTATTAATTGGAATCAAGAGCTATCTCCTAATTGTTAAGCTAGGTTTTCTCTATGAATAACAAACTAGGAGAATCACAATTCAAACCAATCAACAATTGCAAATCTAAATCAAGCAGTCATGTCATCAGGAATCACAATGCAATCTAGCATAGTTCTCAAGGCCGAATCAAACTACACACATGCAAACTTACATTAATAACTTTAATCTCAACAATCAATCAACATAATTCCCAAATCCATCACAAACAATCACTCATACAAGTTTCAACCAAATCCTAGCAAAACAACTACTCAAGAATCATCATCTAATCAACAAGCAAGTAAATGAAATCAAGAATCAACAAATATGAAGAACGACTACAATAATCGTGATTCAATCATCAAAACCAAAACAAACAAACATGAAATTAAACAAAGCAATAAGATGAGATAGATTTAGAAATACTCATTTATAATTGAGAAGATCTTCAATACAATTGTCACCCTTGCATCATCAATCTCTCAAATCACCTTTGAAATCTCCCACTTTCTCACTCTAAATCTACTCCTAAACTAACCCTAAAACTAGAGAGAGAAACTCTTTACTAAGCTAAAATTATGAGGAAAATAATGTTTAAAAGCTCTTACAAAATCGGTTATAAAAGGGTATTTATAGGAGGCGGGAATACAAATTCAAAAAAACCCAAAAAACAGGGAAACGCACCCGCGCGAGAGCTGCGCTCCCTCGCTGCGCTGGGTGTGCACGCCCGCGCACGTGGCCTACGCGCTCGCGCTCCTTTTGGTTCCTTCGACACTTCGTAGCTTCATGCGCTCGCAAATGGGTCTTCGTGTGCGCACGCAATATCTTTATGATAGTCACCAAGTACGACAGATTCAAATGGAGTTGACGGTGGGTTCAACACATGAACTCATGAGAGCGCGGCTTGAGATCGCAAGAGCTAGAAATTAGAGCATGCCACTTTCTTACTTCTTGAGTTTTCCCAATGCTATAAGCTTGCTCCAAAAGCATCTTCCAACTTGGTTAGCCACCAATATCAAGACCCGAACCTTTTAAAATACCTACAACCACGTAAAGAGAACAAAATAAAGGAGAAAACACTAGAAAATCCACAAAAGTGGAAAAAAAGCACAAAATATGAAAGAATAAGGAATCTAAAGAGAAAATGAACAAAACCAAGCAATTATTAAGAAAGAAAGCTAAAAAAGAAAGTAAAAACAACCTAAAAAATCATCAAATGAGTGTCATAAATTGCTCAACAAATCAAACAATTGTACTCTCAAATTTCTTACAAACTAACATACAATCATATACAAGTAATTCATGACAAGAGTTTCAACAAATATTGAGCAAACAAGAATACCCCAATTCAGATTTTTGGGGATATTTGCACAAAACATGTTCGAATTCAAGCTAAAATTGAGAGAGTTTCAAAGAGACATACATGGATCAGTGTAGGGGATTGAAAATGCAATGATTTGAAGCAAGTTTGAGTTGATTTGGCTGAGAAACAAGTGAGAACGAGCGAAGAAACAAATAGGCGACGAACGAGCAACAGTGGAAATGGCGATTAGGAAAGAAGAAGAAGAAGAAGAAGAAGAAGAAGAAGAAGAAGAAGAAGAAGAAGAAGAAGAAGAAGAAGAAGAAGAAGAAGAAGAAGAAGAAGAAGAAGAAGAAGAAGAAGAAGAAGAAGAAGAATGGGTTTTAAAACCCAAAAAACGAGCCTAGCGTGGAACGATATCTCTGTCGCGTCGCGATACTCCTATCGCTACGCGATGGATCCTGATGTCGCCATGTCAGCCTTTTGAGGGTCCTATAGGATGAATTGTTGGCCTATGATTATCCACTCGAGCCTTGTGATGAGAAATTTATCTTTCTAAGCCTCGTGATGAGCAATTAAATTTTTCTAACTCTCGTGATGAGCGATTAATAAACAAATTATTGATTTGATTGATGATCAGCCTGATGACGATCACATTATTGATTACATATTGATTAAGCACATTTGAGTAGTGGTTGATTACAATCAGAATTTCCTAGGATGGAAGATTTCTACGGAAATCAATTTGAGCTCGGTAAATTGAGGAGTAAGTATTTACGATAGGTTTTCCGAAGCGTGAGAAACTATCATTTATAAAGTGCAAAGGCGAGAAATTTTTAAGATAGCTCGAGGCGTAGTAGTCTTCAACAACGCTCCTTGAGAATGCGGAGGTTGTCATCCCTAATTTGAGAAGACGGCTCGAGGCGTAGCGATCTTCGACAGCGCTCATTGAGAATGTGGAGGTTGTCAAACAACACAACTTTGATTGGATAATATGTCACCTAGAGATGTGTACTCTACAATACGAGATACGTGTTTCTTTCCCCTTACCTCTTTTGTATGTAGAACTGACGCTTTCTACAGCTATCGACGTTAAAAAGGATGATTTAAGATCGCAGAACGTTCTGAATCACTCTCCAACCCTATCGATCTAATTTGACTTTTGTTTTCAAAACTTACGTTTCTCCAAACTCAGTTAAAGTGGTGGCTTCTGTAGACACCTGATTGTGTCTCCCTAAAAACCAAACCAAATGATGAGTACCTTTCACGTCTTTGATTAACGAGTTCGGTAAAGAGTTGAAGAGTCTCGTGAAGTTCCCTTAAGCCTTGACCATATCCTTACCTTTCCTAAAATGTTTTAAACCAAAATCACTCATTTCGCGCCTTTAGACCAATAATAATTTATTTCGTGTCCTTAAAATCATTTATTTCGTGTTCAAACCATAAAAACGTCCAAACCTGATTATTTTGGTCCATAATCCTGGACCAATTATTGCTTATTTGGATGGTTCTTGAGGAGAGCTTTGTAACGATATATTATAAGCCCAAATCCATCTTAAAACGAATAAGTTATGGTGAAAATACTAAACCAAGCCCAAATCGGACTTAGGTCCATCTTACCTACGACCCAATGATCATGTGAGGGTCCAAATACCATAGTCCCAATCCTAAACCCATTAGGATTCCTTATAAGCTTCTAAAAGATTCTGGAAGGTTCTATTTTATCCTTACCGAAAAGATAAAGATCAAAAAAATTTCGAAGCCGAATAAAACTTCTCTTTTAATAGTCCTTATTCCAATCAAATTCAAAGACGTTCAGATGTATTTCGTTAAACCAATTGTATTAGAAATCAAATTTCGTACGAATTAGTCATCTTTGTAACCATCGCAAAACGACAGACCCATCCCGTTGCGATAATCCTATCGCGCCGCGATGGACTCTGTCGCATCGCGATATTCCTATCGCCCCGCGATGAAACTTGTTTTATTCCGTTCCAAATTCAAATCTTTTTTTATCGTCCAGACTCTCTTTTTTCCTTATAAATAGAGGTTGTTTTACCCCATTTCAAACTATCAACGATCAACAATCATCACAATCATCTCCATCATCTACTCTCTTTCTTGATCCCCATGTTCTTAGCCTTAGCCTAAAAACATCCTTGATATTCTCCCAATTCAGTCACAATTCCTCATTCACGAGATTCGAACACTCCAAGCCATCTTCGACATTGCCTTCGACTTCAACGTGAAAGGTTGATAATTCTGAGGGTTTGGTCCCAAATCTATATTTCAATTCATAATTTATTTATTTACTTTATTGATTTAAATTTCTTGAAGTTTACTAACGTCTGTATTGTTTTAATGGAAAGAAGGTTGAGGCATCAAAGTGAGTAATTTAATCACCCTTATTATTATTCTTTTGATTTTGGAGTAGAAATCATGTTTACAATATTATTTTGATTCCTAATACCATGTTAGGATGTTTTTATAATTTCTAGTATCATGTTTAGGATGTTTATTATGATTTCTAGTATCATGTTTAGGATAATGCTTTGATTTTTATTATTAGTGACATGCTAGGAATTGTTATTAATCCGTTTAGTATCATGCCTAGTACCTTACTATTAACGATGTTTTGATGATGTTGTTATGATGATGATTGTTATATTAATCATATGCTTATTGATTATTAATGGTTTATTGTTATTACTTGAATTGATCATGCCCTTTCATGAAGGTTTAAAGGGAATTTGTACTTGAAATCACGCCTAATAATATAATTAATAATTTGATTTAGGTTAATATAATTTTATTTCAAGTGATCACCAATAATAGATTTAATT
Source organism: Chenopodium quinoa (assembly GCF_001683475.1). NCBI lineage: Eukaryota > Viridiplantae > Streptophyta > Magnoliopsida > Caryophyllales > Amaranthaceae > Chenopodium > Chenopodium quinoa. The sequence goes on from NW_018743218.1 coordinate 2,280,499, forward strand.
GTGCATTAATAATCAACCAATGTAGATTAAACGGGTTTAGTATTAACTTGATGTATGTTTGTTGATCGAAAAGCGCGCATGAATATTTAATAAGAATTAAGTAGAGGCCTATTTAGGGTGGGTTCAATATCTTTTAGGTTGGATTCGTACCATCATCCCCAAACATCCAGTCATGGTTCCGAACCACTATGGAGTTAGCGATCTCCGTGATCGTGAATGGGGTGTAACCTTACACCCGTGAACGGTTTACAAATTCCTAAAACTTATTGGCGACTCTTTTATCTCTAGCTTTTAATCCTTGGAACGCCGCCATGCCTAAAAGCATGAGCCGCAGTAAGTCTCAAAGATGAGTTTGAAAAATTTCCCATAGTGGCGCTAGGTCCAATCTTGTTAGGGCAATTGTATAGATGTATCTTTAGATGCAGGGCAGCTCTCAATTAAGGTCAGAGCTTAGAAAATATGGCTGGACCATTGTGGTTGGCTACCTGTTGGGGTCATCTCTACACTACTTTGTGTATGGAGAAGACTAAGGAGAAAGTTGAGAAAGAGATGGCGGTCGAGACACCTTTGTATGTATCTAAAGTTGACTGTAGGGGAAAACTTTGAAGGTGGACTTTTGTTCATACACAGAGATATGCTTCAATTATTTTGACCACCAAAAAGTTCCTAAACCAAATCTCGTTATGCATTGTCTACTGGAGTTAGACCCTTTACGTGTTAGCTGGTATATCATGAGCCGAAAAGATAACCCAGATCCTAACAGTATATGGGTCTTTAATGCAACCCTAGAATGGCTTAAAAGAGTAGGCATGAGGATAACTCTTGGGCAGGATTCCCCATTTTGGTGTTTTTTATTAGCTTTTTGAGATTTACATACAACGGAGCCAAAAAAATTTGGTTTTAAAGCCTACAATCCTCAGATGGTAGCCAGACAATTTGGTTTGTGCCAATCTCTTGTTGTTCCTCTGTTCACCACATATAACATTCCTTAGGATTCTCGGCCAAAATTCCATGAAGAAGATGTTTGGAAGAGTGACTCCCTTACATATCCTAAAGTCGTTTTGCAACCTAGGAAATCAAGCGATGTAGTTTCCTTTAGTTATCTTGAATGGTGGTATCATGGACCACTTCAAGTTGATGCTGTTGAAGATTCCTAGGCACACTTTGCTGTGAGTGTGGGAAATTATAAAGGTATGAGTTCTTCTAAGTGTTTCCTTCACTTGCTTCTTTACTTTCCACTCTAAATCTACTTTTCAGGTAAGGAGAAGACTGCTATGTCTTCAATCAAAATGAAAGGAAAGACTTCTTACCGTCAGATTGCTCGTTCATCAAAGATTGCTACAGAGTTTAATTATGAACCTATGGCCATAGATGACTCACACAAAAGTATCATTAATCCTCACACTAATATGTTTAGATTAAGAAAGATAGTCTCGCTTTCGACCCCAAGTTCCTTAATGGATTCAAGGAGTAACAAGCATAGGAACATCCCCATGTCAAGTCCCAGCAAAAGGTCACAATCTGCATTCAAAATTGAACCAGAGACAGAAACTACTGATATCCCTCTTACCAGTAAGTGCATTAGCTCTAATTTGTTCAAGCTTCTTGTACCTTGTTACTCACTATGGTTTCCTTCATATTAGGTCTGTCTCCCAATACAAAAAAGAAAGGGAAATCTCTAGGTAGACCATGCCTTCCATCCCTGTTTCAATTGAAAGTGATAAAGAAGAGCTAGGAAATACAACAAGCCTTCAAGATCTCTTAGAGAAAACTGTTGATTCTATCCTATTGTCATTAGATCAAAGGAATGGTGTCCTTCGAACAAGTGTATTATTCCAATGGGAGGGTACGGAATTAATTAGAAAAGCTAATTATTCAGTGAAGTCAAGTGATCGGAATGCCTAGCTGGAGGCCGCTTCCAATCAGTAAGATTAATATATAATTATTCTTACAGCTTGCTCTTGAATGAACCCTACGGGCCATACCCAATCGTGTAACCGAATAAACGCGACGAATTAATCCGAAAGGATTAAATAAGTCGATAAGGATTTTACGAACTCAGATGTCGGATTCAAAGCTTAGAGTATCGAAGTTGAGCGTCGAACGTCGAATTAATTCTAGCAATCGACGAGACGAGGAATAAGTCAATTAGTCGTAGCCTTGCATTAGCCTAGCCGTGCGAGGGCTAGGGTAATAAGGCTAGCAGGAATTCTAGCCTAATGCATGGCCGTGGCCGCAAGCCCAGCAGTCGCATGTGCGTGCTAGCTGGATGGCAGGCCACAACTTGCATGCTAGCAAGGCTAGAATCAGCCTGCAAGGGCTGCCAGCCCCGCAAGCAAGGCTTGTTGGGCCTTGCGCGGGATTGCAGCACTAGCGCACAGCAGCCCACAATGCAATGTTGTGTAGCTTGTTGGTGCGGGCCTACTGCTGCGTAGGCCGGCTGGCAGTCTCAAATAAGGCACCAGGAGCCAGCGCGGAAGCCTTGGTGGCCAAGGCAGCCCACAAGTTGGCGCTCCTCTATTGGGGCCAGTTTGGTGGTGAGGTTTGCTTGGGGAGCAAGGGAAGTTAGGGCCCTCCCCTTGTGGTCCTCACCTACTCTCTCTCTCTATTTGCCACTTGTTGTTTGCTAATTGATTTATGTAATTAATTTAGTTTAGAATTTAATTAATTGCTTATTTTCTCATTTTATCAACTCTCCTACATGGAAAGATAGTTGAGGATTATGGGAATGCTTTGCCTATAAATACCAACCTTAAGAGTAGGGAATTTACACAATTTGAGTAGAACTCAATAAGGCATCTCCCAAAAGCGTGAGAAAACCATTAAGTTCGTAAAACTCCAATTTTGGCTAGGTCTTGTCTAAGTTATGACATAGGAGCCATGTTCGGGCGCGTGGGTGTGCAAAGTAGGAGGATTCGTGCGTGCGTGTCTTGAGCTTTCCAGGGGTCGTGCTCGGGTTTGTGTGAAGTACGCTACGAGGGTAAGAATGTCTTTTCCCTTCTTTCTCTCTCTCCCTCTTTATGTATTAATTATTGCATGTTTGTTTGTTTAGTTGAATTAATTATGCATGCAGTCCGGGCGGGTTTTGGTTCCGCATGGTACTCACGCATCGTAAAACCCAACATTAGAGAAGTCACCACCTCGTGATCCTATACCTTCCTCTCCACCAAATTAAGGTCTTGAAAAGAAGAAGAGAAACAGTGATAATGGCTCGACTAAGCACCAGAGTATTGTTTCATACATACAGGCATTGGAGAAAAGTTCAACATTTAGTGGTGAACCTAGAGCTCCAAACGTTGAAGGTGATGTGGGTGCACGAACAAGTCCTCGCCAATAAAACCTCGAAGCTTCAGTTTCAAGAACGACTCTAGTTTCTTCTCTAAAGTCACAGCAATCCAAAGTTCTTATCTCCATACAAACAAACCAACCTACTCAAACTGTCGATGCTAATGATAATATTGATACTCTAGTTTCTGATCCATTGCTTGTGACTTCAAAGTCCATGTCTGAGTCAAAAAAGCCTTATATTGTTGTTCAGGACAAGGGAAAAACTGTCCAGGATGGTGCTAAACCAAGGAATAATGACTCTCCATTCGTTCCAACTTCAGAATCTTTGTCTGAATCACCACAACCTTCTATAATGATTCGAGAGTAAGAGGTGGAGATTCATGATGAAGTTAAACCAAAAGTCATGGAGTCTATTCCAGTGATGGTGCAAAGTGACATCATAAATATTCAAACTAAGGTGTTGAGTCTCAGGCTGATACTACAAAAATCAAGCCTTTGTGTAGAAGCTCATGCAGAAAAGAATGCATCTTCATATTTAGGTAAATGACAAAAGTCTTCCTTTTCTGTCTCCTTATTGGTGTCTAATATGCTGTATTATTTATTCCTAGCGCTGCAACCTTTGATCAAGGAATTAAGAACAACAAGACTTCAACAGTCCAAGCATCAAATGGAAGTAAGCATTCTAGCCTTATGAAGTTATCATGCTTATTTAGCCTTCACTTAACTAATGCTTAATTGTTGAACATGTAAATCCCAGCATCTACATCCCCAGAGGTCAAACTTCTTAAAGAATTTCTAGCTCTTTGTGAGAGAGTAGAGTTGCAAGAGTTGCCAAGTACACAGATCAAGCAATCTCTAGAACTTATGGCTCAAATTCGTCTAATAGGAAATAATGATCTAGTTGTATAGGAGGACTTATCCATCGACTGTCAGGTATGTGCTGTTGAATTAGCCAATAAAAGATCATCTCTTCCTCCTTTAATGATTTCTGATATATCCCAACAAGTGTCCCAAATTTTCTGGAACCGAGATCTTTTAAAGAAGAAAGACCTGGAGCTAGATGTGGAGATGGACCACTTGAGATATGAAATCAATGAGCTTATGGAGGAGGAAAAGAAATTTCATGCCAAGATGGTTATGGTAGAGCAAAAACTCCAAGATTGCAGAGAAAAGAAGAAACATTTTAAGCGCCAAATTTCTAAAAGTGCTCCAGTAGTTTAAGAAACGTTGTCTCAATTTGATCACCATGGTAGTTAGATGGTGTTGATGAACAAATGAAAAGTTCCTCTTTCTGAGGTTAAACGTAAAGCAATGGCTGAAAAGTCCCTTCGCTTGTAAACAATACATCTTATTCATCAAAAGCCTCTAATGATGGATGCTTTTGTTTTAAATTCTTATACAGTTCCCATATACTTGGGTTATACTGTTTTAAGAACTTTCCACTAAGTGCCCTTGGAAACATTTCCCTATCTAACTCTTGTAGTAAAGAGGCATTCCCAGGCATGACTTTGTGAACTCTAAATGGACATTCCCATTTAAAATACCATTTACCAAAGATATGATCTTTATAGTCATGTTCAGGAAGTTTCATCTTCCACACTAAATCTCCATTTAAAAAGATTTTATGTTTCGCCTTTTTATTATAAGATTTTGCTCCTTGTCTTTTCTAAGCTTCGATTTTAGCTAGCGCTTAGAGTCTTTCACCCTCAACGTCCATCAATCAATGGACATAGATTGCTAATAGTCTTCCTGGCTTATACCCATTTGTTTATGAAAGGAAAGGTGTCCTTCCAACAAGTGTATTATTCTGATAGAGGGTTCAGAATTATCAGGCAGCTAATTCTTTAGTGAGATCAAGTGATCGGAATGCCTTGGTGGAGGTCGCTTCCGATCTATAATATTAGTGAACAATGAATATTACAGCTTTGTCTTCACTGAACCCTTCGGGTCGAACCCAAACAAACTACCGATCTTAACCGACGAATCAATCCAAAGGATTTGATGAGTCACTAGAGTATTACGAACTCAGACGTTGGATATCAAGCCTATGGCGTCGAGACCAAGCGTCGCAAAACCAAAAAGCAACAAGTTCGAGCAAAGCCGTAGAATCACATTGGCCTAGCCATGTGGCTGGTAGGCTAGCACGAGCTAGCACAGCACCATCGCAGCAGCCTGGGTGTGCATACGTGCGTGCAATGTTAGCACAACACCATCGCAGTACCATGGTTGTGTGCGTGCGTGCGTGCAATGCTAGCACAGCACCATCGCAGCACCATGCGTGCTTGCATGTGTGTGTGCATTGCTAGCACTAGGCGCACAGCATGCATGCCTCACATAGCTAGGCGCTTGCGTGTGCGTGCCTTTGCATGGCAGCACCAAGCAGCAGCAGCACGCTGTGCTTGCTTGCGTGTGCGTGCCTTCGCATGGCAGCACCAAGTAGCAGCAGCACGCTGTGCTTGCTTGCGTGTGTGCGTGCCTTTGCATGGAAGCACCAAGCAGCAACACTAGCAGCCCAGTGCCCAGCAGCATGCGTGGCTCGCTAGCAGCACGCATGTGCTGGGGCATGTTGGTAGGGGCAGGCTGGCTGTGCTAGCTGGTCAGCAAGGCAGGCTGCCAGCCATGCCTTGTCCTTGATGCCGGTATGGAGGAGTTAGGACCAATGCTTGGAGCAAACCCTAGGGGAGTAAGGCAATGGTCCCCCCCTTGGTTATGGTCCTCACCTAACCTCTCCTCTCCTCATGCCACTTGTTGATTGTTGATTGCATTGTTTTATAATTTATTTTTGATTTAAATAAATTAGTAGGAAATGCAACTATCCCAGATTGATCATGAATGGGAGTGCAAGTTGCATTTCCCTATAAATACCCCATGATTGGGCATTTGGAAATCAACTTGAGTGGAACTTAAAAAACATCTCTTATTATTGAGAAAACCTTTAAGTTTGTAAAACTCTAGTTTTATACTTGGTCAAGTCTCGACTAACCCTCGAGACGAAGATCGTTTGGGTCGGGTCGTGGGTACGAGCCTTTGGAGGCCGTCACGCTTGTGAGGCTTTAAGCTTCGAAGTAAGAGCTCGGTTTATGACCGAAGCACGCTTTAAGGGTATTACTTCTTTATCCCTTCTCTTAATTATTGTCTAATTATGTATATGCATGCTTTATTGCTTTAATTATTAGGGCAGGTCTTGGGCGGGTATCTCTTCCGCGTAGCGTTGGACGCTACGAAACCCAACAACGATATCGGAGCCGCGCTCTTTTTAATTATTGCAATTTGTAATTAATTAAGGTGATTTAAAATGGATTTAAATTTCTGGTTGTGCTTTTCTAATTGGATTAGAAGCATGTTTTAATTAATTTTAAAACTCGTATTTTTTTAATTTTTGCTGACGAACCTAGATTTCGACTTAAAAATAGTAATTTTTTGGTGGAATCGATGTTCTAAATCGTTTCTGACTCTTTTAGGATTGTCCTGAAGGCAAAATCCTCCCTGAAATATGTTTTTCGAGGGGTTTTTCGTTTTTGACGAAAACTTTTAAATCTTTATGCCTTGATTAATTTATGCATGTCAAGGGTAGATTAAATGCATTGATGCATCCCTTATCTACAACAATTTTAAATCCTTTTAAGCATGGTTTTGAAGTCATAATGTGTGCTTAAGTTGGTATGTTCAATTTCTCAGATAAACTTGTTATTTCACAATCATGCAAATAAATTGCATTAAAGTGTGAATGTTTATAGTGAATGTGAAATTTTAAAGTTCCTTGTACATTAAAGATCCCATCTTTAAGTGTTTAAATGGTTAGAACTTTGATTCCAAATTCCGTAGTTGAACTAATTTTGGATTTAATCATTATTGTGTTGATTAAAGTCCTTAAAGTTCAAGTACTTGTGATTAAATCTTGATTAATCTTCATATTGGAAGATGTAATTTTGTTATTTTACACAAGTTACAATTTGGAAAATTTTCATTGGATGATTGGTTTTATTTTCCAACTCCCTACTTTATCAAAATCATTATTAATTTTCATATTGGTTAAATTAATTATGGTTATAGCCCTCTTTCAATTTTAAGCATTAAGACGGAACTAAATTATTTCAAAAGGTAATTTTGGATGATTTAGGCTTGTGCACCATTAAAATTGAATTTAATTAAGTAGGACTTATTTTAATTTCTTTTTTGCCTTAAGTTAATTCTAAAATAAATTTAGGATTAATTTTACGTCACACGTAAATCGGATTAAAATCCAGAGAAATGGCACGCAAATCGAGGCAAAAACACCCAAGCGTCACCAAGGCCTGCCGGGCTACCTAGCAGCCCACATGTAGCTGGCTTAGATGCGCACAAGGGTGCTTACGCCTTGAGGTGCTGTTGTGCTGTGTGGCATGGCTGTTGCGTGCTGCCTAGTGCTAGGTGCGTGGCTGGGCTGCTGGAGTTGCTTAGGCAAGCTGCTGGGCAGCATGGCAGCAAGCCCCAGCCAGCCTGCCACACGCTACCAGGAACCAGCTAGCATGCGCAGCATGCGTAGCGAGCTGCTGGTGCTGGTTGGCGTAGCATGCTACGCTGGGCGAGGATGCTGGCACCCAGCACAGCAGGCGCAACACATGGGTTGCCTAGCAGCCATGGTGCGCAGCCCTCGTGTTTTGAGGGTGGGCTATTTTGCTTAAATTTTGGGCTATCGCTTTTGCAATTTTAAATATAATTTAATTATTTTAACGAGGTTAGACCTCGATTTTTCCGGCTCTTGCAAAATATTTTTTTGACGAAATTTGGGTTTACTGGCTTAATTAATTAGATTAATTAAGTTGTATGCGGAATTTAGTGGGAGCTTGAGTAATTTTTTTCGTGAACAAATTGAGCCTTAATAAACATAACATGTTAAACAACTTTTACTAGTTTTAATTAGGCGTGTTAATCGGATTAACCACCTAAGTTAGTTACTAGTTCTCGCGTATTGAGAAATTTACTTGTTTTTCGTCGTAAAATGCATGGGCCATTCACGTATAGTGAATGGATGAATAGAAATATATTGTTTCACAGGTTTCGTGAAAATGGCAACTAGTGGGGCCCGATTAGGATAGAAAATACGAACTGTGTGCCATTACGTATTTTTATAAATCTAAATACTGTCTGCGTACCGTTGAGTATTTTTGTACATTAATATTTAGATTAATCCTAGTCGTAGTAGCTAGTAGTTTTATTTTGGCGAAGATGTCTCAAGACGCTGTTTCCATGAAGACGAGCCAAGATGAAGACCCTTGAAGATATGAAGATTTCAAGGGGCCATGCTAGTTGCCAAATGCATCTATTTTTATGCTTTATATATATCATTGTGCTTATATATATATGTATATATATATATATGTATATATATATATATATGTATATATATATATATATATATATATATATATATATATATATATATATATATATGTATATATATATGTATATATATATATGTATATATATATGTACATGTATATATATATGTACATGTATATATATATATATATGTATATATGTATATATATATATGTATATATATACATATATATATATACATATATATATATACATATATATATATACACATATATATGTATATATATATGTATATATACATATATATATATACACATATATATGTATATATATATATGTATATATATACATATATATATATATATATATGTATATATATACATATATATATATATGTTGCGATGATTAGTTAATTTCACATAAATAAACCAACATAGAAACCCTAGGTCCCTTAAAATATTGAGCTAAAATTTGTCGTTCCAAGAACAACACTTACCAAACTAATGCGCGTACGTGATGGGCTACGCCAAAGCGAAGCATCACTACTTCCTTTGGAACGTAAGGTATACTAGGTATACGAAGTGATCTTGGTTAAGCTCAACGATATCAGTAAGGAGTCCTTAGATGTCGTGGCAAAAGAGATAAAATGTCAAGAATGCATTAGATGCGACGTTTTATAAAATCGAGAGTAGCTTATAGCTATTAGTAATTGGATTGCTTACCCTAAAATATTAAGTGTTAAGACAAGCCAAAGCATGCTTAATCACTTTTTTGATTTTTGGGATCTCGGAATCATTTTATTCTCGCTAAAAGGGACAAATTATTAATGCGTGGATAAAATGCTCAATAAGATTGAAAATTTTCATGAACGCTTTTAAATTTCAAACTTATTGGTTTATGAATGGTTTTTCATTTCAAATTATTTCAATTGTAGAATCATGTCTACAAGTAACTCAAACAACAATTATATGTGCCCGGAACTCCCCGACAAGTTTGCCTTTTACCTTACCTTGATCAACTTCAAGGAGTGGGAGGAGGAACTCAGGAACACTCTTCAAAATTGTTCCTTGGAGTACACTCTTGACACTCCCATGCCAAGCTTCTTCTCTATGGGGATCATGACCGATGAGGCTCATGAAGAATGGTCTTCCAACTACAAGAAAGTCTCACGACTTATGGCTAATTCCATCCCAGAAGATTAGAAGGAAAGCCTTTCCTCCTACCTTCTGGACATGTTCCTCAAAGCCCTTGAGGAAGTTGTCAATGTGAGTGACAATGGCAACTATGATGGACTCGTGTTTGATTTGACTAGGTCACTCTCAAACATGAAGATAAAGCCACCGAATGTGGGATGTCTTGCAAAGGAAAGGCGTCGGCTTTGGACAAAGGTCTATAATACCAAATAGAGACCCGGCATGCCCCTCCGACCTCATGTGCTTAGAATGACTAGGATCTTCAAACACATGCAGCTTCTCGGAATCTCATTAGAGGATGAGATGGCGGGGCATATCTTGCTTGCTTCGCTCCACTCGGGCTATGATGCACTTAGAGTACATATAGCTGCGGGAAAGGAGACATGCTCTTTAATGGAGGTGGTGCAACTACTTAGCCAAGCCACCGCCTATGGAGTGACCGAGAGGCCCTTGAGAGCAAGGAGAAGGGAGTTCAAGAACAAGGAAAAGATGCGGTGCTTCTATTGTGGTGGGCAAGGCCACTACAAGAGGGAATGCAAGCTCTTCCGAAAGGAGGAGGAAGAGAGGAATGTGGCATCTGCCTCAAGTATCTTCATTAACACTTGTGTTTGAAGCTATTTATAGGTATTGGATACCACATATGACTCACTTTACGTTGCCTTTTTCTAGGAACCAAGTGAGAGGGATTCACAAGTGGATGTGCAACTACGAGCGGACGACGAAGATGGTCTTTTGGTCGTTCTTGTAGGAACATTTATTTTGTCTATGACATGTAATTAAACTAATCTTAGTATCATCATGCTTTTGAACATACTATGATCTATGGTGTTGGACACCAAGTTATTTTGATCGTAAGACTTTGACAATAGTTGTTTCAAAATGTCTTACTTATATATTTTCAATGAAAATTGCATGTTTTTACATATGATTAGACAAATGATTGATACCGCTGACAAAACTAAGACAATTCATTACCATCACCAACAACTATAGTAGATATGGTTATGTCCACCTTATGTCGAATAAATTTGAATCCTTTGAGAAATTCAAAGAATTTCAGAGTGAAGTTGAGAATCAACTTGGCAAGAAGATAAAGCACTTAGATTGGATCAAGGTGGCGAATATTCGAGCCATGAATTCGACGATCACTTGAAAGAAAATGGTATTCTTTCAGAGCTGACACCTCCTAGAACTCTTTAATGGAACGGAGTATCCGAAAGGAGAAATCGAACCTTGTTAGGCATGGTTCGATCAATGATGGGTCTTAGTGAACTTCCTATCTCTTTCTGGGGACACGCGCTACTAACTGCGGCACTAACATTGAACTGTGCTCCGTTAAAAGCTGTCGAAAAGACTCCATGTGAATTATGGAATAAGAAACCTCCAAGGTTGTCTTTTCTTAAGATTTGGGATTGCGAAGCATATGTCAAACGATTAATTTCTGACAAGCTTCGCCCGAAATCAGACAAGTGTTTCTTTGTGGGCTACCCAAGAACAAAGTGTTTGTTGCTCGTGATGGTGTCTTTTTGGAGAAGGAACACCTTTCCAAAATGAAAAGAGGGAGGAAAATCGAACTCAACGAAGTTCGAGAGGACGAGCAACAATGTCAACCTGATAAAACTGACAGTCAAAATGCTTTAAAAGTAATTGATAAGATTGGTCAGAATCAAACAGACAATGTAAATGCTCAACCTATTACCCTTCGTAGGTCATAACGGCCAAGATCTCAACCAGACAGATACCTTAGTATTGTCTTAACCGGAGATCAGGACATCCTAGTCGTGGACGGAGATGAGCCAGCGACATACAAACAAGCTATGACGAGCCCCAACTCTGCTAAATGGCAAGAAGCCATGAAATCTGAGATGAACTCCATGTCTGAAAATCAAGTCTGGGACTTGGTAAATTTGCCCAAAGGTTACACACCCATCGGTTGCAAATGGATTTTCAAATTGAAAACAGACAAAGATGGAAATGTATCAATATATAAAGCTAGACTGGTGGCAAAAGGTTACAGGAAAATCCAAAGGATTGATTATGATGAAACCTTTTCGCCAGTCGCAATGCTTAAGTCCATCCGGATCATCCTAGCGATTGCTGCATATTACGATTATAAAATATGGCAAATAGATGTCAAAACCTTCTTCCTTAATGGGATTTTTGAAGAAACTGTGTATATGACACAGCCGGAAGGTCTTTTTGATCCAAGCAACGTTTGAAAGGTATGAAAGCTTAAGAAGTCCATTTATAGACTAAAGCAGGCAAGCAGAAGTTGGAATCTGCGATTTGATGAAGCCGTCAGTAAATTTGGTTTTATCAAGAATCCAGATGAGTCTTGTGTTTACAAGAAGGTCAGTGGGAGTGACATCGCATTCCTAGTCCTGTATGTCGATGACATATTGCTCATTGGAAACAGCATAAAATTATTAGAATCCGTAAAGGGCTGGCTGGGAAAGTGCTTTTTAATGAAGGACTTAGGAGAGGCACAGTACATGTTGGGCATCAAAATCTATAGGGACATATCTAAGAGGATGATTTTATTGAGCCAGAGTACTTACATTGATAAAGTACTAGCACGATTCAGCATGGAGAATGCCAAGAGAGAGCACCTACCAATGTCCCATGGCGTAACTCTCAGCAAGAAATAGTGTCCACAGACACCTGTTAAGTAGAAGAGAATGAATCAGATTCCATATGCTTCGCTAATTGGATCGATCATGTATGCCATGATATTTACTAGGTCTGATGTATCGTACGCCTTAAGTGCTATGAGCTGATACAAATCAGACCCAGGAGAGGCGCATTGATCTGCGGCCAAGAATATCCTAAAGTACCTGAAAAGGAACAAGGATAAATTCCTGGTCTATGGTGGCCACAAAGATTTGGTTGTTGAAGGTTACACCGACGCTAGCTTCCATACTGAGAGAGACGACTTCAGGTCACAGTCAGGGTACATATTTTGCCTAAATGGAGGAGCGTTTAGTTGGAAGAGTGTCAAGCAAAGCACCACTGTAGATTCTACAACTAAAGCCGAATACTTGGCAGCTTCGGAAGTAGCTAAGGAGGCAGTTTGGATTCGTAAATTCGTCAGTGAACTTGGTGTTTTACCCTCCATCAAGGGTCCAATAAATCTCTATTGTGACAACAATGGAGCTTTTGCTTAGGCTGGAGAGCCAAGAGAGCACCAGAAGGTTAACATGTCCAAAGGCGATTTCACATTATTAGGGAATGGAAATCCGAAGGTGAAATTGGAATTTGTAAGATCGGAACGGATGACAGCGTGGCCGATCCTTTGACTAAACCTCTTCCTCAAGTGAAGCACAAAAAGCACGTCAAGGCAATGGGAATCAAGCACGTTGGAGATTCGCTTTGAAATTCCCTGTACATAGGTTTTAATTAAACTAGATGTCTTAATGTAAAACACTATGTAGAAATCATTCATTTATGGAGTAATCAATTTTATCCAAAAATTATAATTCACTCCATTGCTATTTAATTGTGGTTTAGAATTAGATAATGAGTCCATTCGATTTCTAAGAATATTCAAAACAGGGTATCAAAACCATGTCTTGGATAAAGAAACACTGTTAATTGAACATTTAATATTTAAATCGAAAATTATCCCTAATCGAGGTCATTTAACTGATGGACGATTAATGACCACTGGAGATTAGTGTGTAGTATGATTTACAGCACCGTTTCTTGTGCTACAAGGACATAGTAGTCATAAATCATTTGCACAGGTGCTAATTTGGAACTGCACCGGATCGACCTATGAGAGTACTTTAAGAGATTTAAGAATGTCATAAGTACATTTCTCATTATAGCTATCTGAACCCGTTTCCTCAACCATAAGTATTCTGAAGTTCTCTTGTTTGAGTACTAGTCTCTTTGATGTTGTCAAAGGTCCGCCATAACTGGGGATTATAATGAGAACACTCGGGAGATTAGGTCCTCTTAGTAAGAGAGGCTTACAGTACAAGACTGGGAATGTCCCACAATTAACAATAGGGAATATGTCTTTGTTGTTTACAAGGCCGCTCGAAGAGCGAGACTGTGAAAATGCATGGTCGTGCTCAGATGGATTTTAGAAATCATCGGCTTATTGACAATCGAACTCGGAGATCGAGAAACACTTCTGGACGTAATAAGGATGACGAAAATTCTTACCTTATAGTTCAAGAAGAGACATTAAGCGACATAGGAAATAAGCTATACACTGTATGCACACTTGTCCGGAAGGATAAGTGGGAGATTGAAAGGAATAGTGTCCTTCCAACAAGTGTATTATTCTGATAGAGGGTTCAGAATTATCAGGAAGCTAATTCTTCAGTGAGATCAAGTGATCAGAATGCCTGGGTGGAGGCCGCTACCGATCTGTAATATTAGTGAACAATTAATATTACAGCTTTGTCTTGACTGAACCCTTCGGGTCGAACCCAAACGAACTGCCGATCCGAACCGACGAATCAATCCGAAGGATTTGATGAGTCACTAGAGTATTACGAACTCAGACGTCGGATATCGAGCCTAGGGCGTCGAGACCGAGCGTCGCAAAATCAACAAGCAACAAGTTCGAGCAAAGCCGTAACATCACATTGGCCTAGCCATGTGGCTGCTAGGCTAGCTCGAGCTAGCACAGCACCATTGCAGCAGCATGGGTGTGCGTGCGTGCGTACAATGCTAGCACAGCATCATCGCAGCACCATGGATGTGCGTGCGTGCGTCCAATTCTTGCACAGCACCATGCGTGCTTGCGTGTGTGCGTGCATTGCTAGCACTAGGCGCACAGCATGCCTCGCGTAACTAGGCGCTTACATGTGCGTGCCTTCGCATGGCAGCACCAAGCAGCAACAGCAAGTTGTGCTTGCTTGCGTGTGCGTGCCTTCGCATGGCAGCACCAAGCAGCAGCAGCAGCACACTGTGCTTGCTTGCGTGTGTGCGTGCCTTCGCATGGCAGCACCAATCAGCAGCAGCGAGCTGTGGCCTCGCCCAGCACTAGCAGCCCAGTGCCTAGCACTGCTATGCGCCCAACAGCATGCGTGGCTCGCTAGCAGCACGCATGTGCTGGGGCATGCTGGCAGGGGCAGGTTGGCTATGCTAGCTGGCCAGCAAGGCAGGCTGCCAGCCATGCCTTGTCCTTGATGCCGTTATGGAGGAATGGGGACCAATGCTTGGAGCAAAGCCTTAGGGAGCAAGGAAATGGTCCCCCCCTTGGTTATGGTCCTCACCTAACCTCTCCTCTCCTCATGCCACTTGTTGATTGTTGATTGCATTGTTTTATAATTTATTTTTTATTTAAATAAATTATTAGAAAATGCAACAATCCCACATTGATCATGAATGGGAGTGCAAGTTGCATTTCCCTATAAATACCCCGTGATTGGGCATTTGGAAATCAACTTGAGTGGAACTTAAAAAGGCATCTCTTATTATTGAGAAAATCTGTAAGTTCGTAAAACTCTAGTTTTATACTTGGTCAAGTCTCGACTAACCCTCGAGACGAAGATCGTTTGGGTCGGGTCGTGGGTACGAGCCAAGGCCGTCACGCTTGTAAGGCTTTAAGCTTCGAAGTAAAAGCTCGATTTACGAGCGAAGCACGCTTCAAGGGTATTACTTCTTTATCCCTTCTCTTAATTATTGTTTAATTATGTATATGCATGCTTTATTGCTTTAATTATCGGGGCTGGTCTTGGGCGGGTTTCTCTTCCGCGTAGCGTTGGACGCTACGAAACCCAACAGTTTAGCTATCTTGGTTGACTTAGCGCTTAGCTTTGCTGGTACAACAGGTTCGTGCCGTTACACTAGTTGGTAAGGAGTAGTTCCTATCGCATCTCTCTTTGATGTATATATGCACAAGTAGCATAGTGCAAGAGAATATGCCAATTTTTAGGATTTTCATCCACCATCTTAGTAATCCCTTTAGAAATTACTTTATTAGTGGCTTCGGCTTGACCATTGGCCTGAGTAAAATGAGGGGTTGAATGAATCTTTTGGATCTCGAATTCTTGAGATAGGAATTGAACTCATGTCCTATAAACATGGTTGCTTGATCCACAGTTATGGATTCTAGAATTCTAAATCTTGTAAATATTTTCTATTCCAAGAACAAGATTATCGCCCTTGTATTTAAACTTTTGAAGGCCTAGACCTCAATCCACTTTGTAAAATAATTTGTAGCTATTAGGATATACTCATGGTGAGCGGATGAATGAGGTTTAATAGGCTCAATTGCATTTATGGCCCAAGCTCTTAAAGGCCAGGGCTTGATAATAGGGTGCAATTCTATTGTCGGTGCCCTACTTATTGGTCTAAAGTGTTGACATTGTTTACAACCTTTTCCATATTGCAAACAATCTTATCTAACTGAAGCCCAATAAAACCCCATGTGATGGATTAACCATCTCATCTTAGTTCTTGCTTGGTATGACCCACAAATTCCATGATGAACCTCTGCTAAAATGGTTAGCACTTTCTTTGTGCTAACACACCTTAGTAAAATGCCTTGAGAATCTTTCCTATACACCTTACTCCCCATAAGAAAGTATTTAGAAGCTTCTAGCCTAACTTTTTCTGGCACTTTCCTGTTGAAGGGTCTTTCAAATACTCCTCAATCTCCTCTCTCCAGTCAATACCCTGAGCAGGATATTGTATTGGTGCGCTTCTACCTTCACTTTTTCATCTAAAGGTTTCAGTTTATATGTGTTTATATGAATAACTAATTCATCAAAACCTTCAGAATCGGGCAACGATGCTTGTTGTGCCAAAATGTCTGCCTCTCTGTTTTCTTCTCTTGGGATATGAGAGACTTGGATAAAATCAAAAGCATTGATAAGATCTTGAACGATAGATGAAAAGGTCATCGCTAGAGGTGAAATTCCTTTTTATTCTTTGTTTGCTTGAGCTATCACCCATTGAGAATCGCCTAACACCTTAACCCTTGTAACTCCCATATCATTCAAAGTCCTCAAACCAATCACTAAGGCTTCAAAATCTACTCTATTATTTGTGCATTTAGTTGAGAAAATGATCGCCATTTTAGTCATTACACCAGAAAGTGAATAAATCACAATTCCAGCTCCAGTTGACTCTCTCCTACTAGATCCATTAAAGAACATTTCCATGGTTTATCTTCTTAGACCATGACATTCTCCATAGGTGGATGGTCAGCCAAAAAGTCAACCAACGCCTATCATGTTACAGCTTTTTGAGGTACATAAGTCAGCTCGAATTGTGATAGATGCATACTCCATTTACAAAGCCTTCCTTTGATGAAAGGATGATTTAATAAGTGTTTGAGCACATCTGTTGGTGAAATAATTTCTACTGGAAAAGACATAAAATAGTGATTAATTTTGATGGAAGCAGCATACAAACTCAAGCACCATTTTTCAGCATTAGTGTATCTAGTGTCGGTATCATGTAGGATTCTGCTTAGATAGAAAATTTCTTGTTCATGACCCTGTTCATTCTCTTGGGTTAACATGCTTACAATCGAATCCTTTATAGCTGAAAGATACAACCTTAGTGGTTTTCCATTTTGTTTGGGAGGAATTAATACTGGTAGAGTAGCCAGCATCATCTTAATTTGTTCAAAGGCGTCTTAATGTTCTGGTTCCCCTTTAACTCTTCTCCTTGTTTCAGTTTAAGAAGAGGAGAAAAAATTTTAATTTTCCCGGCTATATTAGTGATAAACCTTGGAACATAAGTAATTTTCCCCAGAAACTTCTAAAGTTCCTTTTTATTGGTTGGAGGTAATTGTTCAAGAACAGCCTTAGCCTTGTTCTGATTAACCTCAATGTCATTCTTATGGACTAGGAATCCTAAGAAGTTACAGGTTTTAACCCCAAAGGCACACTTAAGGGGGTTCATCTTTAGATTGAACTTCCTCATCCTTTCAAACTCTAGAATGAGATGTTTCAAATGCTTTGATAAGTCATGGAATTTTGCCAAAACATCGTCTATGTAAACCTCCATAAAGTCGTCAATCATTTCATTAAATATGAGATTCACAACTCTATGATACGTTACCCCTGCATTCTTAAGTTCAAATGGCATCGCCATATATTCATAGAGTCCCAATGAAACTGGGAATCTAAATGTCGTCTTTGAGCGATCATCTTTAGCGATCCTTATTTGGTGATACCTAGTAAAACCATCTAACGTTGATACAAACTCATGTCTCGATAAAGCATTGATTAACATATCTGCTACAAGCATGGGGTACTGATCCTTTGGGATGCATATCCTGATCTTTCCATTCATTTTAATCACAAGATCAATGTTAGCTATCCACTCCACATATTTGGTGGGTTGTATGAATCCTGCCTCCAAGAGCTTGGCAATTTCTTCCATTATTTTCTGAATTAATTCTGGTGATAAGCGTATTGGATTCTAGACTATATGATTGTAACTAGGTTTGATAGGAAGCCTATGCTGGATGATAGAAGGATCTATACAAGGCATTTCGTGATGCTCGCATGCGAAAAAATTCTTTTATTTATGAAGTATGTCAATCAATAATTGTCCTTGTCGATTAATTCCTTATTTACATAAGTGAATCTAGGATAGTCATTCGTTCCAAGATTAACCTCTTCTAGAGGATCATGGACTTCCTGTTTGATATCTTAACTCTTAGCCCATACTTTTTAATTCTCTTCTCCACCATAAAACTCTTTGTCTAAGCTTAGTAATGATCGAGTATGGTCATCACAGTTTGAGTGGTCAGATAAACATTCAGGAGTCTCCATGTTTGTGTTAACCTCTATATTATGTTGCGAATAATAACTTGCATATAGATTTTGAAGAGCTAATAAAGTACAAGGTCTGAACTTGCTTTTCGTGTAATTATTCATAAAATTTGTTCAAACTACAAATTCACATAGAAAAGATACTAAACATATCCAATCTTCAGTACTCCAAATTTAGAACTAGACTCTACAGGTGAATTATGTTTATCTTCATCTGCATCTTCCTCTTCTATCATAGCGATTGCACTTGATACCACCCTCAGCTTAAGAACTAATTGGGAGTCAAGTTTGAGCACAATCTCATTTGTCTATGGTGTTAACTTCACAAGAACCCTAGGAAAATCTTGGTTAGTATCAATCATAAAAGCTTCTACATCAACACAAACTACCTCATATTCATCACCATTCCATAATATTATTTTCTTATGCAAATATGAAGGGATAGCAAACATTTGATGCAACCATTCTCTACCTAGGATATCATTATAAGATGCTTCTCCTTTTATTATAAAAATGCTAAAATAGTCTTAGTGGTACCTACTTGGATTTCAATACATGCCTTAACACTAGCCAAATCTTTCTTGCTTTTACGAATTTTATGTAAAACAGGCAAAGGCATTAGATTTATAGCGGCCCCAATATCGACTAATACTTTTCCTAGTCACAAAAAGAGGTTTATTATGTGCATTATTAACATTATCATATCTTAACAAATGTCGGATGACTAACTGCTCCTGATCATGTATTATTGTTTATCTACTAAGTGAACTAGATGATGCTTTATTCAATTCAGCAGATATAGTAGAGAGTTTATACTTACCTTCTGATGAGTGGCATTTATGCCACTATTTTACCCCTCTTTAGAGAGGGCGCACAACAATCTCAGTAGTCGCGGGTGCGAAGGAGAAAGTCGCGGGTGCGGAGTTCAACTTTAGAAAAATATCAAGCAACCAATAGATGGTTGGCTGCACCCAGAGAAAGGGATCTTCGCTAGTCACCGCGGGCGCGGCGGCCTTTCCTTTGTCAAGAGAGGCCTCTCCTTCAGCCACCGCGGGCGCGGTCTTCGAGGTTTCAATTTCGTACCCAGACGAAAGCGGGCGCGATGTGGTCGAGGGATGGCGCGGCGTAGTTCGTTATTTCAGGAATTCTTAATCACTATAAATAGCTTTCTTCTTGAATTTTTGGATCATCTAGTTTTCCAAGTATTATTAGAATATTGTAGTGAGAGAAACATTTTAGATTTTAGAGAGAGAAAGTTGCTTAATCTTCAAGTTTCTTCATTGTATTCAAGATTTCTTCAAGTTTCCTTCAATCTATTGCAAGTATTTTCATGTTTTCTCCATTAATCAAGCTTCATATTAGTAATCTTTTATCTTTTTCCTTTTATTTTGCTTGATTGCTTTAGACTATGTTGATTTTCATCTTTTTTCTTGATTTTACTTGTTTGATTGATTTTGTTTGATTTAGAATCATGTTTTGTTTGGTTAAGATTGAATTCATGCTTAGTGTAGTTTTGATGGCTATTTTCTCTTCTCTAGCTTAGATTTCTAGCTAGGGAAGGGGGTGAAGATCATGATTGGTTTGGATAATGAAGATGATTGATTGTATATTGCTTTGAGTTGATGATTTTGTGCTTAAATTGCTTGGAATTATTGTTGTGCACCTTTAATTCCATTGTTTGATTTCTAAATTAGATGCATAGGAATGATCTAGTTTAGGTGTTGATCTATTTCGTCAATTTGCTTGAACAATTGCATGGAAATGAGTTGTTTGGGTAGAATTAATGTTCCTTGAAATTTATTTATGTTAATCAGCATTCCTTCCGTAGTTGATCATGATTAGAAACCCCTCTCCCTAGTGATTTGATCATATTTTCCTAATCTATTATTTCTACTTCATTTTAGTTCATTTAAATTGATTTCATTTCATTTAGTGGCTTTCATTAATTGTAGTAGTTTTAATCCCTGATTGAAAACAATAAAAACACAAAAACTTCCTTTTCCCTTTGCAATAGATTCGTGATTTCGCTATAATTGTGCAATTCCCCCATTTCCTTAGTGGTTCGTGAAAGAAATGGTGTCCTTCCAACAAGTGTATTATTCCGATAGAGGGTTCAGAATTATCGGACAACTAATTCTTCAGTAAGGTCAAGTGAATGTCTAGGTGGAGGCTACTTCCAATCAGTAATATTAATGTACAATTAATATTACAGCTTAATCTTAACTGAACCCTTCAAGTCGAACCCAATCGAACAACCGATCCGAGACGACAAATCAATCCGAAGGATTTGATGAGTCGTCGAAGTTTTATGTAAAAAGACGTCGGATATTGAGCTTAGAGCGTCGAGATCGAACGTCGCAAGTCAAGTCGAATTTAGAATCCGACGAGACGTGAAATCAATCAAGTTACAAGTACGAGCCTGGCCGTAGCCTCGCATCGGCCTAGACATGTGAGTGCTAAGCTAGGCAAGACCCATTGCAAGCCTAGCATGCTAGGTGTGCTAGGCCCTAGCGGGTGTGCTAGCAGGCCATGCGCCCAAGCATTGCAAGGCTAGGCCTTGCTAGCATGCTAGGCGTTGGCGCAAGGCAAGGCCTAGCACTGCTCCCAGTAGCATTCTTGTGCGTGTGTGCGTACATCGCTAGCACAGCACCATCGCAGCAGCATGCTTGTGCGTGTGTGCGTACATCGCTAGCACAGCACCATCACAGCAGCATGCGTGTGCTTGTATGCGTGCATCGCTAGCACAGCACCATCGCAGCAGCATGCGTGTGCATGTGTACGTGCATCGCTAGCACAGCACTAGGCAGCAGCAATGATGCGTGTGCGTGTGGCTAGCATTGCAGCGCCCAGCACTACGCACCTAGCTGCAGCGCCCAGCATGCGTAGCTCGCCGGCTGTGCGTAGAGTGCTTGCTAGCTGGCTGCGTGTGGCGTGCTAGCTGTGCTGGCTGGCTGCCCAGCCTTGGTGCTAGGCGCCAGCTGGTAGCTTTGGCAACCAAGGCAGGCTGCCAGCCAGCCACATGGAGGATGCCAGTTTTGTCTTAGTGGGGACCAAAGGGTTTTGGGCATTACCTTGGGCACCAGGGCCATGGTCCCCCCCTTGGAAATGGTCCTCACCTAATCTCTCTTCCTCCCTATGCCACTTGTAACTTATTGGTTGCTTTGCAATTTTAATTTTGTTTTAATTAAAATGAAATGGGAAAATTGCAAATCTCCCACATTGATCAAGAGTGGGAATTCAAGGTTCATTTCCCTATAAATACCAAGGTTTTGGGATTTAGGAAGAACACTTGAGTGGAAATAAGAAGGCATCTCCTTAAGAAAAGTGAGAAAACCTTAAGTTCGTACAACTCTATATTTTATTGGTCGGGTCCCAACTAACCTTCGGGACTTGGATCGTTCGGGTAAGGTTCGTGGGTACGAGCCGTCGGAGACCTTGCATTTGCGGGATTCAAGTAAGAGCTCAAGATTCGAGCGAAGCACGCGACAAGGGTAAGAATGTCTTTTCTTTCTCTCTCCTATTTGTTGTTTAATTAGTGATTGCATGCTTAGTTGCTCACACTATGTGCGGGTCTTGGGTGGGTTTACCTTCCGCGTAGAGTCGGACTCTACGAAACCCAACAGTTCGACCCTTTTCTTATCACTATCTCGGTAGTATAAATGTACGAATATAAATTGTTTTATTTGATTTAGGGTAGTAGATAATGGCGTATTATCCGACCATCAAATTTTTAGCACCGTTGCCGGGGAAATAGCTAGTTTTGCACTTATTGTGATATTATTGGAATTAGTTGCTTTACTTTTGTTCATTTACTCTCTTGCTAGTCATTGCTAATTGTTTTTTTAGCTTAGGAGAATGCAAAGGATGTCTCAAGGATAACCTACACATTACATTGATCACGAAATCGACTGTACATTAAGACAAGTGCGAAGACTATATCGAGAAGAGTCCTAGGGTCTTGGTGGTATTGTTGAGAGTGAGAGTGATTCTTGGTCTTCAAGTTCTCAAAGGGAGGTAATGGTAGGACAAGTAGAGAACATTTTGTTTCGTGAGTTTGGAAACCCGGAGGACTATGATCTCACAAGTGGGATCTTGTTACCTGTCACGGAAATCGATTTCACAATCCATCCCCAATATATAAGGATGGTAAAAGCGGAGAAATTCTCGGGTTCTCCAAGTGAAGATCCAATAGAGCACCTTGATAGATTTCTTGAGCTTTTTTCCATGATTCAAACAAATCAAGTTTCACAAGAGTACATCCATATGCACTTATTTTGACAATCCCTCTAAGCTAGGGCCAAGAAATGGCTTAAGCAAGTTAAGCCAAATTCTCTCAAGAACATGGAGGGAGATAGTCAAGGAATTCTTGAAGAGGTTCATCTCCAAAAAGAAAATCACCGAAATGAGGAGGAAGATTGCATCATTTGAACAAGAAGCGGATGAGAGCCTTAGTGAATCTTGGGAAAGGTTCAAAGAGTTTGTACAAGCATGTCCTCACCATGAGTACAATCAAAGCTTGTTCATGCGATTCTTCTATGATGGTTTTAAACCTATATCTAGAGCTAACTTGGATGCGGGGGCGGGTGGACAATTGATCAAGATACCTCGAATTAAGTAGAAGCAACAATCGAAGAGGTATCTAAGAACTACTCTTGGGGTGGTAGAAGGAGGAACACAACCAAAAAAGGTGGGATGTATGAATAGGAGAAGGTTGACCAATAACAACATCAAATTGAGCTTTTGAAAAAAAGGCTTTCCAAGTTGAACACGAGTGGTATTGGTGGGACAAGCTCCTCACAAGTCAAAGCTTTCTCTTGTCAAAATTGTGGTGCTACAAACCGTGATACATCTTATTGTGGAGGGTTGAGCCCTGAGCATGTGGCGGCTTATAATTCGAGGCAAGATGGTTTTAGGTGAAATGGAGGTTGAGTATCTTGGAGACAACCACCTCCCGGTTTTGCACCTCAACTCCAACAATGGAACCAACAAACCCAACCACCTTAAAACTCCAACCCTCAATACCTAAGCCCACCTCCACCTCAAAACCAAAACCCAAGAGGAAACTACCCTAGAAACAACCAATACAACAACCAAAACTAATACAACAATTAAAACCAAGTTTTTCAAAGGAATCAAGATCAAGAATCTCAACCCGATAAGACACAAACCCAAATACTTCAACAACTCCAAGCTATGAACCAACAAATGCAAGAGGTCAAGGCCCATAACAAGATGGTTGACTCCTAATTAGCCTAATTGGTCAAAAGAGCATCCTTCAATTCATCTTCTACTCTACCCAGACAACCACAACCTAACCCATCCCGCAACATAAAACCCGACTCTTGCAAGGCAATCACATTGAGGTCGGGAACATCATATGAAGGTTCAAAAGAGAAGGTTAGTGAGGAAAAGAAGGGAGGAGAAGAGGGTGTGAGTGAGGATAAGAGAGTTGAGGAAGAAAAAGTTGTTGAGAAAGAAGAGAGTGTTAAGAAGAGGAAGCTTAAGGAAGAGAAGACAACTTCAATTCCTAGTGAAGCTAGGAATCTTGACGGGCCACTCCCATTTCTCGGTCAGCTTGCGGAGAGGGAATTAAATGAAAAGTTTGCAAAATTCCTTAGTGTGATTAAGAATTTGCACATCAACCTCCCTTTCATTAAAGTTGTCACACAAATGCCATCCTACTCAAAATTCCTCAAGGACATTCTCACTAACAAGAGGAAGCTCAATGATGAGCTCATCACTCTTCCCCATCAAGTGAGTGCACTTGTTGAACATAAGATGCCTAAGAAGAAAAAAGATCCGGGAAGTTTCACCTTGCCCGTCAAAATTGGAAACATGGAAGCTAAGGGTGCCTTAGACGATCTTAGAGCAAGTTTTAGTTTAATCCCTCTTTCCATTGCTAAAAAACTGAACATAGAGATGATCCCTACAAGGAAAACCATTCAATTGGCCAACTGTTCGGTGAAACTACCTTATGGTGAGCTTGAGGATGTTCCTATTCAAGAAAGGCACATCTATGTGCCTAGTGAATTTGTAGTGATGAATATAGAGAAAGATGTAGACACTCCTTTAAACTTGGGTCGCAAAGCTCTTAAAACCTTAGGGGCAGTCATTAGTTGCAAAAACAACACCATAACATGTGAAGTGGCCGATGAGAAGATTGTATTTGAGTTTTCTAAGTTGCTCAAGACCCCCATGATTGAGAAGTGTTATAGAGTGGATATTGTGAATGAAGAATTGGATCACTTAGGAAGAGTCATGATGAAGCCCCAAGATTCTATGGTTGAAGCTCTTACATGCAAGGAAGAGTACCACTCACAAAAGGCTAAAGTGTTAGTCATGACAATGGAAGAAGCTTCCAAAGAGGAAGAGGTTGAACAACAACAAGAAGATGTGCTTAATTAAAAGGAGGAGAAATTAGAGGAGAGTTCCAAGCCTCCTCCCAAGGTAGAGTTAAAACCCCTTCCCCCCTCTTTAAATTATGCTTATCTTGGTAATGAAGGGGAACACCCTGTTCTTATCAATGCTACCCTTGATGGACATGATTTAATTTGGAAAAATTGCTTGTTGTGTTGAGAAAATATAGAGATGTGATAGGGTATAGTATTGATGATATAAAGGGTATTAGCCCCTCTTTGTGCATGCATCGAATCCATCTTGAAGATGATCAATCCACCTCAATTGAACCTCAAAGGAGGTTGAACCCCAACCCCCAAGAGGTTGTCAAGGAAGAAATTTTGAAATTGCGTGAAGCGAGCATCATTTATGCTATCTCCGATAGCAAGTGGGTTATCCCGGTTCACGTGGTTCCAAAGAAAGGTGGAATGACCATCATCAAGGGAGAAGGAGGAGAGGACATCTCCACCCGGACGGTGACTGGGTGGAGAATGTGCATCGACTATAGGAAATTGAATAAAAACACAAAGAAAAATAATTTTCCTCTCCCCTTCATGGAACAAATGTTGGAAAGACTTTTTCACTACGCTTTCTTTTGCTTTTTGGATGGGTATTCCGGATTCTTTCAAATTCCTATCCACCACAAAGACCAAGAGAAAACGACATTTACATGTCCATATTGGACATTCGCATATCGAAGGATGCCCTTCGGGTTATGCAATGCCCCGTCAATATTTCAAATATGCAAGACCTCTATCTTTTCCGAGATGCTTGAGAATTTAATTGAGGATTTTATGGATGATTTTAGTGTTGGTGTCTCGTCTTTTGACACTTGTCTTTTCAATCTTGAAAGAGACTTGAAAAGGTGTTAAGAGACAAGTTTGGTTTTGAATTGGGAAAAGTGTCATTTTATGGTCGAGGAGGGCATTGTCCTAGGCCATAAGGTGTCTAAGAATGGCATTGAAGTAGATCCGGCCAAAGTTTCGGTGATTGCTAAGTTTCCCCCTCTTACTTCCATCACGGGAATAAGAGCTTTCCTTGGGCATGTCGGTTTTTACCGGAGATTTACTAAAGATTTTTCACCAATCGCCAAACCTTTGACCGAATGGCTTAAGAAAGATGTTGAGTTTTGCTTTAATGATACTTGCCTTGAAGCATTTCATAATCTCAAGGAAGCTCTTATCTCCTCTCCCATTGTGCAAGCTCCAGATTAGGGCTTGCCCTTTGAACTAATGTGCGCTGCGAATGATTTTGCAGTAGGTGCGATCCTTGAACAAAGAAAAGCTGGAAAATCCTATGCCATCTACTATGCAAGTAGAAATCTTGATGAAACTCAAAAGAATTACACAACAACAGAGAAGGAGATGCTTGCGGTTGTGTTTGCTGTGGGAAAGTTTAGGTCCTATCTTGTTTGCTCTAAGGTCATTGTGTACACGGATCATGTAGCGGTTCGTTATCTCATGAACAAGAAGTATGCAAAGCCACGCCTCATCCGTTGGGTTCTTTTGCTTCGAGATTTTGATATGAAGATGAGGGATAAGAAAGGAGAGGAAAACTATATGGAGGATCACTTGTCTAGGCTCGCTTTTGAGAACAAGGATGATGCACCCATCAATGAGGAGATGGGAATTGAGACTCTTATGGCTATTGCTTCAACATATAGCCCTTGGTATGTGGACTTTGACAACTATCTTGCATATGGAGTCATTCCCCGGGAATTTTCCTCTAAAAAAAAAAAGAGATTCTTCAAGGAAGTGATGAGGTACTTTTGGAATGATCCTTACTTGTTCAAACAATGTGGAGATGGTCTTTTCTGGAAATGGGTTTCGGATCATGAAATTGAAGGAGTTCTTGAGAATTGCCACTCATACCATGTGGCGAACATGGTGGAGTGACAAGACAGTGGCAAGTTTCTCTCAATCTCTCTTATGGTGGTCAACAATGCATAAAGATGCTCACAAGTTCATTTCTAGATGTGATAGGTGCCAAATAAGTGGTGGAATCACCAAGAGGGATGAAATGCCTCAACAAAACATCTTGGAAGTTGAGGCTTTTGATGAATGGGGTGTGGATTTTATGGTGCCTTTTGTTTCTTCGTATGGGAATCTGTATATTTTGGTGGCGGTTGATTATGTCACTAAGTGGATTGAAGTTATTGATAAGTGTCATTCATGACACATTTCAGGGCATTTTTCTCCCTTACTTTTAGGTCTATTTTGGTGTTTCTTTGTTATTTCTAGTAATTTTAGTCTTTTTTTAGTTATCTTTGTCTTATTTTATGGTTTTAGGCCTTAGTTGTGATTAATATGCTTTTTGCTCAGTTTTTAGCTTGATTTACGTGTTTTCCTATGTGCTCTTTCACTCTTTTCTCTCTCGATCTATTTTTGTAGGTTCTTGGCGCTTTCTTCGATGCTTATGACTCGAGAGAAGGCAAGGAAGTTTAATAGAAGAAGCTTGAAGCTAAGAAAGAAGCTAAGAAGCTTGAGGCAAGAAAGCTTGAAGCTCGTAGAAGGCCTTAAACCGAGTCTTGTTCACTCTTTTAACCATAACTTTTAATCTACACATTGTATTAAGGCGATTCAAATTGCGTTGGAAAGTAGACTTGAAGAGCTTTCCAACGATATCCTTAAGAGGCCTCCTAGAATAGAAGTTATGGTCGTTTGAATCTACAAGTCACTGTCAGGCTGCGCAGCCGCTGCGGGCGCGGCCCTCTTTTCTTCCCAGCCTTTGCAAAATCTGGAGATGCCTTCCAGAAGGCTCAAAGAGGCCTCTCCAGGCCAGGCCGCGAGCGCGGCAAAGAAGGGAGAACGCACGGCGAAGAAGGTCTAAAAATCCGGATTTCCTTCTTTCTCTTCTTGTAATATAAATAGAGGATTTCTTAGACTTCCTTAACAAAAAAAAAATTACATTTTTCTCTCTCCTCTAATTAGGATTAGGTTTAGATTAGGATTTTCTCACTCTAGTCTAGGAGTAGTTTTACAGAGAGAAAGTTTGGGTTTTGCTTTATTACCTCCATTGTTGAACTTCAAGTTATTTCAATCCACATTTTCAATTAGTAATCTCTTTCCCCCATATCTCTTATTTTGTTTATTGCTTTCTATTTTGATTATTATCTCAGTTTAAGGTTAGTTTTGTTGCTTTGTTTTGTTCATCCTTGTTTATGAAAGATGTTTAGATTTGTAGTTTTAGTTGTTTATTCTAGCTTTGTTTCAATGGGTTCTATTCCTTCTCTAGGCTAGATTTCTAGCTAGGGGAAGGGGGTGAAGAGCATGGATTAATTTTGACTAGATGATGATGGATGATTAATTACTATGTCTCGATTGATGATTTGTGCTATTAATTGCTTGGGATTGTTGAGTGCACCTTTATATTCTCTTTTTGATTTGTTGCCTATTTTGAATGCATGGGAGTAATTTAATTTAGGTATTAGATCTAGATTATCGATTTTCTTGAACAAGTGCATGAGAATGAATTTTTTAGGTGGAATTTTATATTCCTTGGCAAGTTAACCTTGATTTCCATCATTATTTTGATATGTCAACCAAGTTTGGAACCCCCATACCCCCTAGCGTTTGTTTTTATTGCGTGAATTCCTTGTTAATAGTGTTTATTAGTTATTTTTAGTGTTTAATCCTCAAAAAAATCTCGAAAATACACCCCTTGGCTCTTGTATTCATGAATTCTATGATTGATTTGCTTCGCTTCCCCGTGGAAATATGACCCTTACTTCCCACTATATTCACTTATTTTGGTAGTTAGGATTAATTTGATAAGAGGACTTTTAACGACGATTTCTACGCCTATCAAATTTTGGCGCCGTTGCCGGGGAAGCGGCTTGTTTATCATTTGTTTTGTGTTTTCTAGAGTCATCTTTAATTGCTTTCTTTTTTGTTTTTTTTTCCTCCTATTTGTCATTTCTAATAGAGTGCTTAGCTTTGTTGTGTTCAAAGAAAGATATGGCAAGGCAAGAGGATGACTTTCTTTTTCGGGAGTTTGGAATTCCGGAAAACTATGAGCTCACAAGTGGTATACTTCTTCCAACCACCGAGACTAATTTCACAATCCAACCTCAATATGTTAAATTTTCTGAAGGTGCAAGCGAGGGCCCCATTGAGCATTTGGACCAATTCCTCAAGTTGTGTGCAATGATACAAACAAATGAACTGAGCCAAGAATACATTCGTTTGCATCTCTTTCGGTAATCTCTCACCGAAGGAGAAAAGAAATGGCTCAAGAATTTTAAGCCTAACTCTCTCACTAAATGGAAAGAAGTTGCAAGTGCCTTTCTCAAGAGGTTCATTTCCGATGAGCAAACTGCAAAGATGAGGAAAAAGATAGCTTCCTTTGAGCAAAATCCGGATGAAACTCTTAGAGAAGCATGGGAAAGGTTTAAGGATTTGATTGGAGCATGCCCTCATCATGAATTCAACCACAATTTGCTCATGAGAATCTTCTATGATGGCTTGGAGCCAATGTCATAGGCCAATCTAGATGCGGGCGCCGGTGGTCAATTGATTAAGATCCCTCAAAGCCAAGTTGAAGCTACAATTGAAGAAGTGGCTAGTAGCTATTCTTGGGGTGGTCAAAGAAGGTCCCAAGGGAAGAAAGGAGACCTTTATGAGTTTGAGAAAGTCGGCCAACTTCAACACTTAGTTGAGCTCTTAAATGAGGGTTTTTCCAAGTTAAACTCAAGTGTTAGTTTGGGTTCAAAACCTTCTCAACTTCAACAACCTCAATGGCAAGAAAACTCCTATCCCCAAAATGAACCTCTCTTCAATTCACCAACCAAAAATTGTTCCTACCCTTCCAACCAAATTGGGAACATTCAAAATCAACACCATGACCAATATCCTCAAAAGTATCAAGAACAATCCCCACGTGACCACACACAAACCTAAATCCATCAACAACTTCAAATTATCACTCAACAAATCCAAGAGATCAAATCTTTCAATGAATTTGTTGATTCCCAATTAGCTCAACCAGCAGAAATTTCTTATCTTCTCTCAACCACAAAACTCCCCTTACAACCATTTACTAACCCCTCACACACTTACCCACCCGAAACTTGCAAAGACATCACCTTGAGATCAGGGGTTTCGTATCATGACTCTAAGGAGAATGAAAAGAAAAAGAAGAATCGTAAGGAGGATGAGAGTAAGGAGGACAAGGTTGTAGAGGTGGTAGTTGAGAAGAAGGTTCAAAGACAAAAAGAGGAGCCCTTTGACCAAACAAGTTTGAAGGCCCGGTTCCTTTCCCTAGTAGGCTAGTTGAGAATTTTGCATTGAAGAGCCTCATGGTTATGAGAGTATGTAGGGTTGATGTGATCAATGGTGTGACGGCTTACAAGGAGGAGTCCCATCCAATTGAAACTGAAGAAGTAATCATGGCCAATGAGAGTCTACCTCCATGTAATGTAAGCAATTCAAACCAAGAAAATTTTGAGGGAGCATGTGATGTTTGTGTTAAGAGTTGTGTTGACAAGGAAGTCAAGGACGAGGATACGAAGACAATGAGGTATGATGACTTTGTTGAAGTTCCCCCTTAGTTTGAAGGCTCTCTTGAGGAAGGTGAGGTTGCCCCTCCCGAGATTAAGGATTCCAAGCTTGATCCCCGTTTAGAAGAAAAAGAAAGAAGAGAGAAAAGAGAAGAAGAAACAACAAGAAGAAAAGAAAGAGAAATAATGAGCCACCATTAGCTCTTGATTCATCCCCTCCTTTCCCTTGAAGTGATGTGGGACCTCAAGGAGTGATCGTGCCCAAGCTTGGGGGCATCTATGATTCCATCTTCAAGTTGATGAAGGTGATGTTCTATAATCCACCTTGAATGAGGTGAAGGATCAAGCTAGAGACCCTAAACAAGCGCTTCCTGGGAGGTAACCCGGAGGATTTATAATCCTTTTCTCCCCTTCCTTTCTTTTTCACTTTGTTTTCTTTCTTTGTTCTCTTTTGATGTTTTCTTTTGTGTCTTGTATTGTCCTGCCTTGTAGGTTGCCTTTTGGAAGCTTGGAGCACGGTTACATTTGGTGAATTCTATTTTATGCTCCTTTATTCTTTTAAGCCAAGCTCCCGGTGAGACCTTTCTTATTTCTCCTTTTTCTTTCTTGGTGTCTTTAGTTTAGGTTTTAGCGTAGATTGGAGTTAAACGGTTCGAGGTTGTATGCATTTGATTCTTCGGAATCTGGTGATCGATGGTATTGATGCTGAACGATCCTTGTTTATCAATTGGGAATTAATTGCTTGCATGCCCTTCTACCTTTTAAGTTCCCTTCTTTTATATAGAGTTTTCTTTTTCTCAAGACAAACCATGTGAATTTTATGTGATTTTTGTGTGTTTTAGTTAAGCAATGATTGATAGATTTGCATTCTTGAATGTCTTTCTTCCTGAGAATTTAGAGTTTTCACGTTCTTGGATTTCCATTAGTTGATTCTACGATACGCCTATGCTAAGGTAGTTGTTCTAGAACTTGTAAGGCCCACCAATCCTAATTTCACTTGTTTGTGGTAAGATGGTGTTGCCTTCATTAGGGGATTTGAAACCCTAGAGGTAGTAATTGTAGCCCGATGTGAGTGTCATTGTTCAAGCCTTCAACATTCTTGTATGTGTGGCATAGGATCCTTACCAAGGCATGCTTAGATTGAGAACTTGACGTCTAGCTACCCAAGATCGCGACCCAACTAAATCTAGGGATGAAAAAAGGGATTCTTATTCGGTGACTATTTTTATTTTTCTAGGTTTATCTTTTCCTTTGTTGTTTTTATGTTTCTTTATTTGTATTTACCCCTTGCTAGCCATGTTGAGCCTATCCATCCTTGTTTATGCGCACATTACAAACCTCAAGGCCTTTTTGTTTTATTTTTCACCCTTAGAATTGTGAAGCTTTTGGGTCACAAAAGTTTGTTTTCGTCTTCATTTTAAAAGTTGGAAAGGTGATGGATTAAAATGGAATGCAAGGTCGTATTTGTGAATTTCTGTTTAATAAAAGCAAGTGTAAATTTAAGAAAAAATTCGTCCATAGTTATAAAAGGCAAGGATATTCAATAGCAAAAGTTCAACAAAAATAAAAAAAAAAGGAAAAGAATGAAAATTACAAAAAGATTTTGATGAAGTGCATTTCCTAGTTTGAGCATTGAGGACAATGCTCAATTCAAGCTTGAGGGAGAGGCTTTATGCATTTTATTTATAATTTTGTGAGTTTGTGTTGAATAAGCTTGGGGGAGGTGTGTTTTTTGTTTAAAACTTGGTGATTTCTTGAGTTCGTTTTTTAGAGAGGGCCCCTCTTTTGCTTCACTTAGGAAATACCACCAAAATTTTCAAATTTTTTTTTCCTCACCTTTACCCCTTAGCCTACGTTACAACCCTTTTAAAGTCCTTTTAACTTAAATTAGTTGAGTCACTAGTCGGTGGAGGGAGCTAGATTTCAAGCATACGGAGAAAGCATGACTTGGTAAGACGTCGAGTTTCCCTTGTTTTTATTTTCTCATCTTTATTCCGGCTCCTTCGTGGAGTCATGAGATGCTACCTTGAAGGGTGAATTTGAATCTATATGAGAGAACGCGGTAAGAATGTTTGGAATGCGGGGGCAGTGGACCATGCTAGAGTTCTCTATGATTATTATAATTTATCTTTCAATCAACCATTGGCATCCAATAGTGTGCTTAGAAATATTGCCATCCATCTATGCTTGCCTTTCTAAAATGCTCTTCTTATTCATGTTTTGTTTTATGTTTCTAGTTGTTTTTCTTCTTTAATTTCTCTTTTGTTTGGGTTTGTCTTGAGCGTGCCGTCAAGATTTGTGGGTTAAACTCTTAGGAAACCCTCACGAGAGCACACTCGTCCTCTAGGGCGATCTAGGGGTTTAAAGGGCTTGTCTTTAATTGCTAAAATTGGTCGTGATTCCTATGAAAGTGAGTTAGTGTACATTCTTATGTCCTTTAACGTGCTAATCTTGCTTGAATAAACCCTTCTCCTTTTCTCTTTTGGTTTTGTCTTGCTCGAGGACGAGCAAAAGTTAAGCTTGGGGGAATTTGATAAGTGTCATTCATGACAAATTTTAGGGCATTTTTCTCCCTTAGTTTTAGGTCTATTTTGGTGTTTCTTTTTTATTTCTAGTACATTTAGTCTTGGTTTAGTTATCTATGTCTTAGTTTATGGTTTTAGGCCTTAGTTGTGAATAATATGCTTTTTGCTCGTTTTCTAGCTTGATTTACGTGTTTTCCTATGTGTTCTTTCACTCTTTCTCTCTCGGTCTATTTGTGTAGGTGCTTGGCGCTTTCTTCGATGCTTGTGACCCGAGAGAAGGCAAGGAAGTTTAATAGAAGAAGCTTGAAGCTAAGAAAGAAGCTAAGAAGCTTGAGGCAAGAAATCTTGAAGCTCGTAGAAGGCCTTAAACCGAGTCTTGTTCACTCTTTCAGCCATAACTTTTGATCTACACATCAGATTGAGGTGATTCAAATTGCGTTGCAAACTGGACTTGAAGAGCTCTCCAACGTTATGCCCCAAGAGGCCTCCTAGAACAAAAGTTATGGTCGTTTGAATCTGCAAGATACTGCCAGGCTGCGCAGCCCAAGCCATTGCGAGCGCGACCCTCGTTTCTTCCCAGCCTTTGAAAAATATGGAGATGCCTTGGATAAGGGTCGAAGAGGCCTCTCCAGGCCAAGCTGGGAGCGCAGCAAAGAAGGGAGAGGGCGTGGCGAAGAGGGTCTAAAAATCCGGATTTCCTTCTTTCTCTTCTTGTAATATAAGTAGAGGATTTCTTAGACTTCCTTAAAAAAAAGTTTTTTACATTTTTCTCTCCCTTCTAATTAGGATTAGGATTAGATTAGGATTTTCTCTCTCTAGTTTAGGAGTAGTTTTAGAGAGAGAAAGTTTGGGTTTTGCTTTATTACCTCCATTGTTGAACTTCAAGTTATTTCAATCCACATTTTCAATTAGTAATCTCTTTCCCTCATATCTCTTATTTTGTTTATTGCTTTCTTTTTTTATTATTATCTTAGTTTATGGTTAGTTTTGTTGCTTTGTTTTGTTCATCCTTGTTTATGACTGATGTTTAGATTTGTAGTGTTAGTTGTTTATTCTAGCTTTGTTTCAATGGGTTCTCTTCCTTCTCTAGGCTAGATTTATTATCTAGGGGAAGGAGGTGAAGAGCATGGATTAATGTTGACTAGATGATGATGGATGATTTATTACTATGTCTTGAATTGATGATTTGTGCTATTAATTGCTTAGGATTGTTGAGTGCACCTTTAATTCCCTTATTTGATTTGTTGCCTATTTTGATGCACGGGAGTGATTTAATTTAGGTATTAGATCTCGATTATCGATTTTCTTGATCAATTGCATGAGAATGAATTGTGTAAGTGGAATTTTATATTCCTTGGCAAGTTAACCTTGATTTCCATCATTATTTTGATATGTCAACCATGTTTGGAACCCCCGTACCCCTAGCGTTTGTTTTTAGTGCATGAATTCCTTGTTAATTGTGTTTATTAGTTATTTTTAGTGTTTAATCCTCAAAAAAAATCTCAAAAATACATCCCTTGGCTATTGTATTCATGAATTCTATGATTGATTTGCTTCGCTTCCCCGTGGAAATATGACCCTTACTTCCCACTATATTCACTTATTTTGGTAGTTAGGATTAATTTGATAGGAGGACTTTTAATGAAGATTTCTACGCCTATCAGCTATCCATTCTCCCACCAATGATCATAAGGTTGTGCTCAAGCTTGTCAAGAAGATAATTTTCCTAAGGTTTGGGGTCCCTAGGGTTCTAATTAGTGATGATGGTTCTCACTTTGCCAAGAAGCAACTTGAAGCTCTTCTCAAGAAGTATGGAGTCCATCACAAGGTTAGTTTGCCATATCACCCTCAAACTCAAGGGCAAGCGGAAGTTTCTAATAGAGAGATAAAAAATCTTCTTGAGAGAATGGTGAACAAGTCAAGGAAAGATTGGTCACTTAAGCTTGATGACACATTACGGGCCTTGAGAACGGCTTACAAAACCCCCATTGGCACAACTTTCTATCATTTGGTGTATGGTAAGGCTTGCCATTTGCCGGTTGAGTTGGAACACAAGTCTTGGTGGGCTATCAAAGAACTCAATATGGAATTGTCATTAGCCGGAGAGAAGAGATTGCTTAAGCTCAACGAATTGGAAGAACTTAGATATAATGTCTATGAGAACTCAAGGCTATACAACGAGAAGATTAAGAGGTTGCATGACCAACACAAAAGGAACAAGAGTTTCAAAGTCGGAGATAAGGTGTTTTTATTCATTTCTAGGCTTCGCTTGTTTTCCGAAAAGCTAAA
This sequence comes from Chenopodium quinoa, assembly GCF_001683475.1. Taxonomy (NCBI): domain Eukaryota; kingdom Viridiplantae; phylum Streptophyta; class Magnoliopsida; order Caryophyllales; family Amaranthaceae; genus Chenopodium; species Chenopodium quinoa. Next base: position 2,315,759 of record NW_018743218.1, read on the forward strand.
GTCCAAATGGTCGGGTCCTTTTGTGATCTCAAAGACTACTCCTTATGGCTCATTTGAGTTAGAGGTAGATGATCATAAGTTCATGGTGAATGGCCATCACATTATTTGTGCAAGGATGAAGTTGGTTTGATTGAGTGCTTTAGTCTTGATCCGATGGATCCCAAGCCACCCCCTTGAAGATAAAATCTCATGGTCAAGCTAGTTACCTCATAAAGAAGCACATCCGGGAGGCAACCCGAGATTTTTACCCTCTCCTTATTTTATTTCTACTTATTTTGGTTGAATTTTGTTGGTTTTCCTTTAGTTCTTTTCTTATGTTCTTGTGTGTTCTTTTGTAGGAATTTGAATTTTAGGTATTGAGCCTATTGATGAAGATTTGAAATAGTTCTAAGGTCAAGAGGATTGAACTTTGAAGATAAAATTGGAGTTTGATAGGAGAAAGAATCAAAAATTGAGCTTTAAAGCTCAATTCAAGGCGTGTGCCCTGAGAGTGCCCTTTCCAATTCACCGCAAACGCGGCCAGAAGAGGAGAGGCATGGTGCCCAGATTTCAAGACCCCCATTTTGAGCCTGTAAACGCTGCACCGCGCCCCAGGAGAGGGCGCGTCGACGAGTGCAGCGGGCGCGGCTCAGTAGAAGAGGACGCGGTAGTCTGGGTTTCATAACCCGATTTTTCTTAATGTAGAGCATCATTTTCCCATTTCCTTTTCTAATTCTCGACATTTTCACTCCTTCTCTCTCTAAAAACCCCAACTCCCTCAAACCCTAACTCCTCAAATCTCTCAAATCCTTCCCATTTCCTACTCAAATCTCTCTTAAAATCCTTCAACCTCCATCATATTCATCACATTTTCCATTCCCACACCAAGATCGATCCGAAGTTCTTGCGGTTCTCCATTGAAGGTTCTTGAATCAAGCTTGGAGAAATTGTTCTTGGGGCTAGATTGAAGGTATTTTTGGTCATCAAATGTTGGTATAATCACTCCATCTCTAGCTTTAATTGAATTTTTAGCATTATTTTTGTGGTTATACTTGATAATTTTGTAGTATGAAATGGTGATGTTTTGTTCTTGAATGGTTGATTTGTTGGGATTATTGGATAAATTCTTGGTTGTTTGTTGTTAATTGATGATAATTGTTGTTATTTAAAGTTGTGTTGTTGGTGATTTGGTTGACTTATGTAGTAGTGTGAAGTTGGTTTGGTGATTTTCTTGTGATTAGAGAATTGTTGTTACATTGTTGGTGAATTGAAAATGGTTGGTTCTAAAAAGAGAAAGAGTGGGAAGGAACCTCAAGCTTCTACTCCCCAAACCGATAAGCTACCACCACCTCCATTGCCTACCTTAAAATTCCACAACAAAAATCACAAACCCATCTATGAGAACTTGCATTTTAGAAAACTTCGCCCTACTAAATACTATTGCCGTGAGGCAACCACCAAACTCAGTATTGATGAAGATGTATGGTTTTTGTTTAATAACTTGAGGTTAGGCACATTTGTGAATAACTCTTTCATGACTTACCTTGAGTCTACTCTTGAATTCCTTGCATCTTTTGAGAGCCTGCCCATAGGGGACAATGACTACTCCATATCCTTTCAAATCTTCAATAAAAAGGAAACTATGAACCTTCGCCAACTTAATCAATTCCAAGGTCTTAACCCCGATGCCGACTTGCTTTTCCCCGAACATGAAACCTTTGTGGATTACAACCCTCTTGTTTGGTGGAAGGGTATTTCGGGTAAAGATTTATTTTTTGGCAAAGTATTCATTGGCTAGTAAGATCATCCACCCCGCCCTCCGCCTTTTTCATAGAGTTCTTGGGTATACGGTCTTCAACAAGCAAGATTTGGGGAAGACTACCGCTGAAGAGAGTATCTTATGGCTTGCAACACAACCGGAGTTAGGATGTAGGGTGAATCTTGGTCACCTATTTATCAAGTGTGTAAAGTCTATCGTCAGGGGCAAGAAGAGGGGTGAAATTCATTGTGGAGCGATGGTTACTAGGTTGGCGATCAAGTTGGGTCATAGTGATAAGCTTCGTTCTTGCACCCCCATTGGATCTAGTGATGATATTTTTTTAACATTGAGCAATTGAAGACCATGAAATTCATTACGGACGCCGATGATAAAGGGAGGATATTTAGTTTGCTAGTATCTCTTAAGAATCATTGCCTCCTCCTAAATCCCTCTTTCACATCATTGGGTAGAGAAGGAACAAGGAATCCATGGTGGGTGAGAAGGGACAATAGGGTCCTTTCGGGTGCAAGGATGGGAGATGATGAGGATGAAAAGGATGATGAGGGAGATGAGGATGAAGAGGATGACGATGATGAAGGTGAGGAGGAGGAGCCTCCTTTACAACAACAACAACAACAACAACAAGGATACCAACAAGACTTGGCGGGCATTCAAGCCCAAATGGAAAGCATGCAACTTGGCATGCAAGGTATGTATGCAACTCAACAAACTATGGTTTTTCAAATGCAATCCCTTTATGATGATAGTGTACGTAGGGGTGATGTCACACCCCCGGTTAACCACCCATATATGTCGCCCCAACAAGGGCCCGTGCCTTCTTGAGGGGGTGACAACATACCTACGTACCCCTATTGGCAAGGTCCTTTGGACCCCAATGTGCCACATAGAGAGTTTCCCGATGATTCCGGGAACTATGACTATAGAGTCTCGGGTGGGTGTGATTATAGAGGTAATCCTAATTACCCTTATGTTGATCCTACACACCCTATACCCCTTGTTATGCCATCTCCCTAGGACCAATTGACCTCCTCCCCACAAGACCTCTTTAAAGGTCATTATGGGTGGCCTCCCGATTACATTGGAGGTTGGGATCCTCATGACCCTCCCTCGGGCGGATTAGAGTGGTGGTGATGGTGGTGCCGTCCCTAGTGGCCACTAATTCCCCCTTGGTTTGTTTGTTCCACCCCCCCCCCCTTTTTGGTCCCTCCCTCTCCCCATATTTGCAATTAGAGCATCGAGGACGGTGCTCATCTCTAGTGTTGGGGGTGTTTGAGTCGAAAAGGTGTGTGGAGGAAGGCATTAGGGAATCATGGGAAAGTCAAAGGGATTTGCTCTATTTGGTCTAGTTTGTTGGTCTTGTTGATTGCATGAGGCGTCTTATTGTTGATGGTTGTTTGATGATGATGTTTTTAATATGATGATTTTAATGATGATATGATGATGATGGCTTGAGTTTAGGTAATTAGTTTTGCTCAAAGTTCGATAATGTAGGTTTCTTTTTCTTTTTCCATTCTCTTTTTCTCTAAACTTTCTTTGTATAGTTTTTGTTTCTTGTTTTCTCTATCTCACTTGTAGCTTTGAAGAGCAATGGAAGCAATATAAGGATCAATGGTGAAATTGTAAGATTGCTTTAATTTTCTTCAAGCAACTTTTGGGTGAAATCTTTCCTCTTTACTTTTCTTATTACCTTTTATTGGTGTGCTTAATTTAGGTTAGTTTAGGAGGAAGTTGAATGGTTCGAGGTTGTTTGCTTTGGTTCTACGGAACCTGGGGATCATTGATGTTGATATTGAACGATCTTTGTATGTCAATTGGGACTTTACTTGTTCTATATGCCTCATTTTTGAACTATTTGATTTCTTCGTTCTTCTGTACTTTTCTTTCTTTTTCTTTTGACAAGCATGACTATGGCAAATTGAAAAGAATGTGTTTTGGATTTTGCTCATACATTTGGACTTGATTGTTTTGATATTGTGTCTTTGAATACTTGATTCTTCCTAGTTGGTGATGGAAAACACGGTTTGAAAGTGATTTTTGTTGAATTTGACAAATTTGAACGCTAAGGTAGCAAGGTTAAGAACTTTGAGGCCATTTAAAACCTTATTTCATGGGAAAGTGGTAAGATGGAGTTTCTCTCTATAGTGGATTTGAAACCCTTGGTTTCTATTTGCTTGGTTTTAATCCCTAGTGAGGTTATATTGTTCTAGCCTTCATCACTTTGTTGAGTGGCACATTAGGATCCTTGACCAAGCCACTCTAGGGGAGGACAAGGGCACAATTTCTCATTGTTTTCTTATCTTTCTTTTTGTTTTGTTACAAATTTAATTTTTTATTTTGCATTCACCTATCTTGCTAACCAATTTGAGCCTATTTTTCCCCTTCTTGTCTTAACCACATTACAAACCTAATGGCCTATGTTTTCCCAATCCTCATAGTTTAGTGAAGCATTTGGCATGTGAGGTTTTAGTTTAGAGTGATTTCATTATAAGCAAGAAGTATATTGACATTGGTTTAAGTGAGAAAGTGGAAGTTTGTATGAAATGAGTATGCATGAAATGTATGAGAAGAAAAGTGCAATTTAAGAAAATCAAATGAAGTTTCAAGCTATATAAAAATAATTAAATAAAATAAAAAATTATCTTTCCTTCCAAAAGTTGTGGTAATGTAATGAGAATTGAATTGATGGTTGTTTGTTTGAAATTTGGTGATCTCCTTAAGTTTTTTTTTTAGAGAGGGCCCCTCTTTTGCTTCGCTTAGGAAATACCATCATTTTTTAAATTGTTTCCCCACCTATACCTTTAGCCATGAAATTACAACCCTTGAAAAGACCCTGAGACTTTAGGGGGGTTAGGTTAAAAGCTGGTGGAGGGAGATAGACTTCAAACCTATGGAGAGAGCATGCATAGTTGAGATGTCGAGATGACCTTCTCATATTTTCACATTCATTTATCTTTTTTTGGTTCCTTCGTGGAATCATGAGAAACTAACTAAGGGGCGATTTGAAGCTAGTGGGGAGAACGCGGCCCGTTTTGGTTTAGACTAGGGCGTAGAATGAAATCATTAGTTCTATGTTTAGCTTAGTTGTTGTCTTTTTCAACCATAAGCATCTTAGAACGTGTTTTCCCTCGTTTAATTGAGAAACGTGAGTATTCTTTGGTGCATGTCTCTCCCTTTTAAGTCCAAATGGAACATTTTCCACCTTAGAGCTTGATTAGTTTTCCTAAGCCTTGCCATGTTATGTTGTTCATAGTAGTGTTTGCTTTTGCTTTTTGCTTTTTCTCTTTTTCTCTTTAGTGGACAAGAAGAGGCAAGTGTGGGGGATTTTGATGAGTGGCATTTATGCCACTACTTTACCCCTCTTTATGGAGGATTTATCCTCATTTGTCACTTGTTTGTGCCTTCTCTAGTTGTTTTTACCGTTATTTTGGTTATATTTTCTTCCTCTCGTATTTTTCCTCTTCTTTTATCTCTTCTTGTGTTTTCTAGCTTTTTTTGTCTTTGTTTTGTAGGTTTTTAGTGCTCTTGGAAGAAGGATGACAAGCTATGTTGGACAAGGAGAGGGAGATATGGCACTTTATAGAGGGCGCGCAGCAGTTCCACCAGCCGCGGGCACAGAAGAGAAAGTCGCGGGCGCGGAGTTCAACTTTGGAAAAATATCGAGCAACCTATAGATGGCTGGCCGCACCCTGAGAAAAGGCTCTTCGCTGGTCACCGCAGGCACGGCACCCCTGATGGTTGATCTCCCCTGTTCATGCGCCACGGCCTCTCCTTCAACCACCGCGGGCGTAGCATTCCAGGTCGCGGGTGTGGTCTTCAAGGTTTCAATTCTGTACCTAGACGAAAGAGGGCACGATGTGGTCGAGAGATGGTGCGGCGTAGTTCGTTATTTTCGAAATTCTTAAGTAGCTTTCTTCTTGAATTTTTGGATTATCTAGTTTTCCAAGTATTATTAGAATATTGTAGTGAGAGAAATATTTCAGATTTTTTAGAGAGAAAGTTTCTTAATCTTCAAGTTTCTTCATTGTATTCAAGAATTCTTCAAGTTTAATTTCCTTCAATCTAATGCAAGTACTTTCATGTTTTCTCCATTAATCAAGCTTCATATTATTAATCTCTTATCTCTTTCCTTTTATTTTGTTTGAATGCTTTTGATTGTGTTGATTTTCATCTATTTTCTTGATTTTACTTATTTGATTGATTTTCATTGATTTAAAATCATGTTTTGTTTGGTTAAGATTGAATTCATGCTTGTGTAGTTTTGATGGCTATTTTCTCTTCTCTAGCTTAGATTTCTAGCTAGGGAATGGGTGAAGATCATAATTAGTTTGGATAATGGTAATGATTGATTGGATATTGCTTTGAGTTGATATTTTGTGCTTAAATTTCTTGGAATTATTGTTGTGCACCTTTAATTCCATTGTTTGGTTTCTAATTAAATTGGATGCATAGGAATGATCTAATTTAGGTGTTGATCTATTTCGTCAATTTGCTTGAACAATTACATGGGAATGAGTTGTTTGGGTAGAATTAATGCTCCTTGGCATTTATCCATGTTGATCATCATTGCTTCCTTAGTTGATCATGATTGGAACCCCCTCTACTTATTAATTTGATCATATTTTCCTAATCTAGTATTTCTACTTCATTTTAGTTCATTTAGATTGATTTCATTTCATTTAGTGGCTTTCATTAATTGTAGTAGTTTTAATCCCTAATTGAAAACATCAAAAACACAAAAACTCCCTTTTCCCTTTGCAATAGATTCATGATCTCGCTATAATTGTGCAATTCCCCTATTTCCTTAGTGTTTCGACCCTTTTCTTATCACTATCTCGGTAGTATAAGTGTAGGAATATAAATTGTTTGATTTGATTTAGGGTAGTAGATAACGACCTATTATCCAACCATCACCTGCAGCTTGTGCTTGATCCACTTCATCTGCCCATGAATTGGTACCAGGTTTCACCACTTGAGCTCTAAACTCCACTGGTAAAATCACGGTATTGCAATCTGCCTCGCAATCCTCCTCTGAATACTTTGACAGAAATTCCAGATCTGATCTTGAAACATCCAAATCAAGACCTTCTAGATCATAGTCTACTAACTCAGATGCAGGTTGATCTGTGGCCATCAGATCCTCACCTAAACTTTTTTCCTTATAATACTCTAGAGCTTGGTGTTTTTTCTGGAATGCTTTCCATCAACTCCTTCACTATGGGATGATTCTGGATATCATCGCTAGGCAGTTCGGTGGACTTTTCACCATCCATTGATTGCTCAATCGTTGTGTCAACTCCAGGTTGAATAATTTGTGATGGAATGGTTCTGAGGACACCTTCCTTCAAAGCATCTTCATCCAATTGAAGTGCCATCGCTTGAATCTGGTTGCTTAAACTTCTTCTGACTAATCTCGCCTTTTTTATGGATTTTCTTTTTTCCTTGAGCTTCAGATTATTGTTCTTTATCACTTTGTCCTTTAACACTCCTTTTGTTCTACTTTTCATGCTCACATACTTATCTCATTTGGCCATAGGTAGAAAATTCTCCTTTCCTTCATTCACCTTATGATATCCTAGCCTGTTTTTCATAGAAAGGGTTAAATTACTGATCTCTGTCCTCTTCTTATGATGAACTCTTTGGTGTTTGGGTATCCAATCAGGATCATTTGGGATGGTCTCAGTCCTGACCAATTCAAAATGCAACAGATCTGCATAAGAATGACAAAGATTGTGTCGCAAGTTTTTAAGTCCCTCTACTGCTTTAACCTGTAGAGGAAACAACTGAATTGCTTCTTTGTAAGACTGTGCCTTCTGTTTATAATAGCTTATTTTGTCAGGAGACCTACGAGCCTTTTGACCACTTTTAGAGGGCTTGACTTTGTCTTATTTCCCTTTAGGGTTGAATTCAGCAAGGTTCATCGCCTGATATTCTTGCTGTGAAATCCTTACTGCATTCATTTTGATCTTTTTGTTCTGAAACCCCTTGAAGGCCAAACATTCACTAGTAGTATAAGCTGAACTGAAGCGCCATATGTACATCACCATATCTTTATAGTCATCGTCCTAGCATTGAGGTGACACAATTACTCCTTCCTTGACTAGCCTCTCATACAATCTAATTGCAATAATAACCTCTCTTAGTCTCTGTATGTTATCCTGCACAATATCCATATCAGCGCTTACCATAAAACAATTCATTTCATAAACTTCAAACTCTAATGAAGACTCTAACTCTAGCAAGAGCTAACTTTCTCATCAGGGAAATTTATGTGTTTTTTATCAATTTCATCCTGAATCTTATTCCTAAATATTATGCAATCGCTAGTCTTATGAGTAAAAGCATCATGCCATTTGCAGTAGTTCTTTCCTTTAACCTCATCAGGACTTTTAGTTTTATGCCTCTATGCTAACTTAATCTTTTTATGACTCAAAAGCCAATCAAATATTTCATCACATCTCCTAATGTCGAAGGTGTATTCTCTCTTTTGATCAGATTTCAAATCTTTTTTATAAATAAACTTTTTATTAATTAGAGAAGGACATTTAAATGAAGGACCCTATACAAATTCGGTTGTTGCCACCTCGTACACATCATCTTCCTAACCACACTCCTCAGTTATGCTAGCGTAATACTTATGTTTAGATCTAGACTCTTCTTCTAAGCATCTCTCATAAGCCTATAGTGACCCCTGCCTCGATTCAAAGCCTATAGTTAGCTCCCTTTTTTCTTGCACTATCTTGGCCAAATCACCTATAGTGACCCCTGCCTCGATTCTAGTGAAATGTTGAAGAAATTGTGTTTGCATATCTTGCCAATTTTAAAATGAATTTTGTGGTAAGTGAGTAAACCGGGAAAAGGCAGTACTAGTGAGAGAACTGGAGAACATTCTAAGCTTCAGGAATCCATTATTTGTCGCCTCTCTACACTGGCAGTTGAATCTGACCAAGTGTTCCTCGGCAGACATTGTACTATCGCCAGAGAAAGAGGGGAGAATTCAGGAACCTTGAACCCTCTTGGGAATGGACACATCCTATCAATCCATTCAGGATATGGACTACAGGTTCCTATTCTAGCAAATCCACTATTCTGCCCCATAGCCCTCTAGATCATCTCCTCCACTTGCCTAAGCAGGGGTTCCTATCCCATTTGTGGAGGTTGGGATTCCATTTGGTTGAACTGGTGCATCTTACATATGAAAAGGGTTATGTTAATTCCCTTGAGGATTGTGGAAACCCCTATATCCAACGCTTGTTCCTCCTAAAGTATTAGGATTAGGTTGAAACATCGCTGGATATCTTTCTCCATATGGACCACTAGTCTGACCTTGGTTCCATGAAGAACCTTGTGTAAGGTGAACAGAGTTTTGATATCCACATGGGTATTGGTTATAATTTCCAGGTTGTGAAGACGATTGTTGGCCATTCATACCAAAAGGTTGAGAGGAGACCCTTTGCGCAGATACAGTAACTTGTGTGTGGCATGCTAGATCTGGTAGATTTCCAATACCATATTTGGCATAACTAACACCAATCTCTGCTCCTAAGGGAGGTAACCCATTGAAAAGATTAATGGTTGCATGGTACCGGTGGAGGCAAGGAAGAAGAAGATGGACCCTGGCCATTATGGTTATAGCCTGACTCATAACCTGGCCTTAAACCATTAATCCTCCCCTGAATCCTGTACCCCTCGTTAGAACCAATAGGAGGAATGATTCTTGGAACTGACAGAAGGGGCAGATTTGCAAGAGATCTTGTCATATTCTTTAATCTAGGGTATCACACAAGGACGTTACCCCTTTGATTTACTTCAATAATCCCACTACCTAAAGCGGTAAGAACATTCATTTAAGTTGGTTATGTTTTTCCACTAAAGGCTCAAGTCTTGTAACCTCTTCGGTTGCTACACTCTGTAATAATGCCACGTTAGTAGCGTTCAGAGTATCATTAATCCTATCTACCTACCTGGTTACTGGCTGTTAGGTAATGGAGTCAAATTTTCTCAACTCGACAGTTACCACTCTGGTGGTTTCTTCCACCATGACACGATCAAGCTGCCTCTATTATTTTCTTTTAGATCCTCCTATCGGACTCTTCACGATTTCCACATATTTAGTGTAAATTGTGTTAAGTAAGTGTTTGGTAGGAGATTAGCCCTCTACTCCTTCTATAGCTAATTCATCTTGCCTTTGCGTATGAGGCTCGAATGGTTCGAAAGAGTGTGCCATGTGATCTGTAGGCAGTTGATTTTCTAAATCTGGTTGATCCTCTATAATAGTTCCAGGATTGTGTTCAGATGAATTAACATCTTCCCGAGTACTTCCTTTGCGCACTGAACGCTTAGGAGCCATGGGAAAAGGCTGGATTGAAACTTTCTTTTGATTCTAATAAACTAGTTATTGCCCATTATAGAGAATTTATGGGAAAGGGAATTTTAATGGTTTTTTTATTATTATTTTATTCTTACACTACAAGAAAACTTTGTTTTTTTAACGATTATTTTGTAGTTATTGTACATTTGTTACAATATGCACTTATGTTTGTGAAATAGCATTTTACAATCACCACAGTAAGCTTGTATAAATTTGATACGAAAAATGTAATTAAATATATTCAGCCTTTTTCTCACATTTATGGAAATTTATATGGTTTACAATCACCATTAAAACTGAAAAATAGATACAAAAAGCCTAGTTTTTTCATATAGTAATACACTACATATTTAAAATTTTGTTTGAAATAAGAGAACACGTACAAAATATGGCATAGCTCTAGAGGTATACATTCTAATCCAACTGAAATTAGGCCAATATCTTTTGTAGATTTTAAGATATAGTTGAAAATTTTAAGATATGATTGAAATAGTACAGGATATTAGTTTTGGGCTCGATTTAATATTTTATCGATATCTCATTTTTTCTAATTGGAATTGGTTTTATAAATTATGATATATCATTGAAAAGATTATTTCAAAGGCAATTATCCATATAAGTTTAGTATAAAAATTCCAAGGATTGAAAATCAGATGAGTTTGGTTTTGACGGGCTAAGATTATGAGAAAAGAAAATTAGCTTAAGGTTTATGGACTTTGGGCTAAACATAGGGTTTGAACTTTGGACTAATGAAAGAGGCTAAAATGTCTTTAAAATGGGCATATTCAAACAATTCTTCAAGTCTACTATGCAACACGTACCGAATTAGGCAGTGATGTACATTTCATCCTCGAGATTTATTTTGGGGTGACACATTTTAGTTTCTACAATAGCAACCAAAAAAAAGGATTGACCATCTATTACCACCCTTCAATCAAAGACCCATATTTAAGAGTGAACGACTTTAAAGCAATATCATCTGAATCCAAGAGTCCTTGAATTGAGGAAAGCAATGAAGGAAAGGGGTATTTCGTAGATACTTAGCTGTAATAAACTAGTCCCATAGGTTTACAAGATCAGTAAAAATTTTCAACCTAATTTAGCCAAGAATGCGGAATTAACTGCTTCTGTTATATGCAATCTTAGACCACCTTGGCTCTTAAGTTGACAAATTGATAAACTTTTTTTCAAAAGGAATTGTTTCAAAAAGAAATTTTTGTTAATTTAGTCAAAATATGAGGTGATAGAATTTGGGAGTCTAGCTATGGTCATAGCATAAGATGTGATAGCCTTAAGATGGTTTGGGATCAAAATTTTACCAGCTTTTGAGATGATACAGTTGTGCACGTAGACTTAGCCAAATTGACCCATACCCAATTACCCGATCCAATGTAAAACACCCAACTTGAGACCCGATCTGGACCCGAAACAAACGACCCAAACTTAACCCTACTCGAAAACTGAGCCGGTCCAGAATAGAGTTGACCCTCTTTTGACCGGATCTGAAGTCGACCTGATACCTGAAATGACCTTACCAAAGTTACCCGATACCCGAAGTGATCATATTTTATTGTGTTTTCTTTATATTATCAATCTTATAGAGCTATTATTTTCCATATTTCGATATTGCTTTCTTCGGGTATGTTTGTGTTTTTGTAAGAAAAGGGCTCAATTTGCTAATGTATGCCTTGGTCGCGGTTTTTCTTGATGAAAGAAGCTTTTAGCATACAAGAAGAACGCGTGATAGCTTACTCCACGGCTTGCATGCAGGCATCAAGCAGATTGAGGGCAGCCTCCTCCGCGACCTGCACGTGATTGATCAATGTGTACCACAGCCTATAAGCAAAAAGAGTGCACACAATTTACACCGTCTTGCTAATCCTTAGGGGCAATCACAAAATTTCTACTGTAATGGGATAGCACGAAATCGTCTTTTGTAGCAGTGTTTTATCTCTATGTCGAGACAATTTTCGAATTCATTTGTATCACATCCAGATAAGTTTTAATAATTGCTTTATTTGCTACAACTACTACCCCTAATAATCAACAAGTCAATTGAGCCATAACAATACATAAGAAAATTTAAGAGTATATCTAGTAGGAACCACAAATAAAGTTGTGTTAGACAAATGATATACGCAATAACCAACTCAGTAAAGTACAACATCAAATTTCTAGTTTAATTCACTTAACACCTTATCTGCCATTGTTGCATTATTGATAACAAAGGAACCTCCAAATGCATAAATACAAAGATTCTAAGTACACTAGTGATCATCCACTTCATTTGGCACATTTAAGTGGGACAGCAAATCTTACTAGAAGAGCCACTAACCAAGATTTTCTCATGTTACTTTTAAGATTAATTAAGCTTCCTTAATAGGAGCAAAGCTAACATTATAATCAAATTATATTATACAAATATGATTAATTAATAGATGACATGATACTATATACTGTAATTTTCTATTTTAGTTAGCTGGAGATTTCGTAAATACGAACATCAAAGTTTTATTGGCTCACATGGTTTAGTGGGCTACTTTTACAGCATTTTTGCATAGGTTTAGTTTAAAGTAAACATCTTTTTGGTTACTTTAAAATTGCATATAAAATTGAAAAAAATAAAAACCTCTTTTTGGTACATCCAAATAAGGCTAAAAAATATATAAATATAATATCTTAAAAATAACACTTTTAACAAATATAGTACATGAATTATGGTTGGCAAACATATGCAATTGCATCGATTGAAGTTTGTATACTACTTTTTTTTAGCATCAATCATCATTTCATAATTGGTTCTTTTGATACGATAAAGGTCTACTAAAGTAAATCAGATCAATTAACTTCAGGTGTAATACGCATGCAAGGTTGTGTCATCGACCGTTATAGATGTATAGAAAAATGATTAATATCAATTGATCATATATAATAAGAAAGCTAGCATCGCAAATAATTTCCAGATTTGTATGATTATTGATTAACTACGTAGTATAAAAATGATGTTAATGCTGATACACAAATTCTTATATGTGGTTAATCGCATAGTGTAGCCACTTCATATGTGAGCAAATAATTAAGTATTGGGGGTTACGACAATAATTAAATGGGGTTACTTTAACGGATATGGGTTACCGTAATGGAAAATGGGATTACTTGTACAGACAAGTGTAGTTAATCTTTTAATAAAATAAAAGAACGGTTATTCAAATGAACAAATTAGGTTGCCTATTTTTAATTAATGGATATTACTCGTATAATAAATTGGGGTTACTCTATGGTCAAATTAATGTTATTCACATGAATAATTGAGGTTACTTGTATCAGCGAATACGAGTAAAGATTATTTTTATAAACAAATGTGGCCACACTTGGCTAGCCACACACAAGACTTATGAAATATGATATTATTGTTATTATATTTTATTTTTTTGATAATAATAATGATAATAATAATAATAATTATTATTATTATTATTTACAAGTGTTAAGTAGTGTCAATATAACTTTTAAAAATACTTGAATACGGAGTAGAATTTTATATCATCGATATTTTTTTTTAAAATATAAGTTTAATTAGATTACGCAACATGTCAACTCTAACAACATATCAAATGGGTGTTTGGTAAATGGTTTTAGCTGTTTAGCCAAGAAAATGTTGAGTACTCACTCCGTATTTTATTACTTGCTCTATTTCTACATATGCGAAGTTTTAGGTGAAATTATATAAAGTAATAAAATATAGAAGAAGTGGGGTTGGTGAAAAAATAAAGTATGATAGTTGGGAGGAAAGAGAATGTAAAAATATTCACAAATTCTCCAAAAAGGCGAGTGTATATTAATTTATTGTAAGACGAGTTAAAATTATCTTAAAAGTATTTAAAGTTACCCTTTATACTACAATAGTTATTATTTTTCTAATAATAAATTTTATCTTACAAAAAATTTACTCCATATAATGTATTAGATTAATCATATCAGCCTTTATAGTATGTAATCATGAATCTATAAGAAATTAAACATTAACATAAAATTCAAACCAACGACAAATTAAAAGCTACCATTTAAGTGGTTAAAGTTACCATAAAAATAGTTAAAATACCCTCAAACTGACCGTCTTACAATAAAATTAACGTACACCCACCTTACACAAGACTTATTGAAAATATTAAAGTATGATAGTTGGGGGTCCACTAAGAGAAAATAAATTAGTAAAATATTGTAAAAGGCTTCCTAAAAGGAAAATAGAGCAAGTAATAAATTACGGCCACAAAAGGAAAGTGAAGCAAATAATAAAATACGGAGGGAGTAACTAGTTTGTTGAAGAGAAAAATGTTTAGCATCACGTGGACCAATCAAAGGCCAACAAGTGGCATTAATCTCAGTTGTAAGAGGCCAATAAAAGCTTGACACGTCTCTTTTGATAGTTGCCTAAATTATGAAAGCCAAAATGGCCAAGAAAGCAAAATAACCTCATATAACGGCGAGGCCTTCCAAAGAGAGGTTTGATAGGTACCTGGACATACATATCAAGGGGCATAAGAGACATTTCACATGAAATTTACCCATTTATCTCCTCCTTTCTCTCACCCCCATGTGCTGAATTTAAGTGTACCACTGGGTGATTAATAGTATCACTAGATGATCAAATAGTATCCTTGAACATTCAGTGGTACTATATATTCATTCAATGGTACTGTATATTCATTCAGTGGTACTAACTACGTGTAGAAATAGAATCACTACATAGTCAATGATATTATATAAGCTTTCAGTGGTACATTTAAAACTGGTCCCACATGCCCATCTCTCTCCTCTTTTTCTCCCACCCCCATGTGCCTTACAATACTTTTCAATATTTTAATGTTTGATATGTATTTGCACATACATATCAAACCTACATTAGTACTTCCTCATATAACGGCAAACTCAAGACACATGTCACTCACAAATGTGGATGGCAATTAGAGTGTACCTTTTTAGGTCATGAAACCCTTAGAACGCGCTCTCAAAACATTATAAATACCACAATTATTTATTAATGGGACATGTTACATTCATTACAATATTCAAGGCGTAGTCCCAAATACTACCTCCGTTTTTTTTTTTTCTTAACACCTTTCTTTTATCAAGCTTGCCAACGCACTATTTTAATGATCAATATCTCTAATTCTTGTAGGGGTGAAAGTAATACGGATTAAAACCGAACCAAACCAAACCGAATTAGTTTGGATTTTTTTAATTTGGATCGGTTTGGATTAAAAAAATTAAAAAAATATGGATTATGGTTTGGATTCGGTTTTGGGTTTTAAAAAACCGAAAATCGAATTTGGGCGCATAATACTTATATGGATTATACTACTAATGTTGTCAATTATAATTTGCAAATTTGTTAAATATTATTTGCACATTTGTTTCATTGGTTGACTACTGCACTTGAATTATTGAATTATTTTGCTAAGCTTTTGTTTATTGCAGTAAGTAATATATGTTCACGCCCAAAAATTAGACACAACAACACATGCTCCAAAATATTTGTTCGGTTTGGATTCATTTTTTAAAAACCGAATTAATATGATTTGGATTGGATTGGATTGAAGTAAATTCAAATTTGGTTTGGATTCTATTTCAAAAATCCAAAATCGAATTAATTCGGATTGGATCGGTTTGGCCTATAATCCAAACCGCAATCCTACCTTTCACCCTTAATCATTGACATTGTAAAATTATAAAAAGTGGATATTAATAAAATAGACATTGAGACAATTCAAACAAGATTCCACTTGACTATGTGTTATTCAATCTATAAATCACAAAAGCTAGTCAAAGTGTAGTTTATGAGTAGTGTAAAAGTCAAATGGTGTCAACTAAAAAAACGGAGGTATTAACTGTCATAATTCAATTATAGCGAAAATTTCTGAATCTGTCATTGAAATTAAGCTAACCGTCGTAAAAACTCTTTACGATGGTTTACGATAGTTTGTGAATTTTTGCAACTTTTTGTATAGCGACAAAATGGTTATGCCAGTTGGCCTTCGTAACTAATTTCTGCGACAATTTTTACTATTTTTTGCGACAAAATTAAGCCGTCGCAAAATGGCTATTTTCTTGTAGTGTTCTCTCTACTTTCACTCCCCCAAAGTCTAACTTGATGATCGTTGGAGGTGAATATTTCATTGACGGGGTATTCAATGTTTTTCTTGAGATCACACGTGCTTGTGCAGCATTTTGGATCATAGTCTCCCGAGAGATATCGAGTCAAAAAAAACCTTGAAACGGAATACTCGGCTTTTTTGTCAAAAAAAAATGACAAGTTTTACCTTAAGAATTACTTTTTATACCTTTTATAATTTTGCTAAACGATAATTAAGAATGAATTATTTAAATATCTATATACTAGATGGAAGACCGTGTGATGCACGGTTTTTTATACATAAATCTCATGAAAAAAAAAATTCTTAATTTAACCCTATAATTTTTTTATTATTTTGCTTGTTAGAAAACGGATAATTTGTTTTATTTTTATGCAACTTATAATGCGTCCTTAATTTACTAATATTAGTTATATGAAAATTATAAGTATGATAGATATTATAATAAAATCATAATCCTGTTCGTATTTTTTTAACCTATGATTCGTTTGTATAACGAAAACACGTTGTTCTACTATACATATATAGTTATAGAATTACTATTTTTCTTTCACAAACAATAACTTAGACCACCATTATTCTTTTACTCCGTATCAACTTTATACAATGAAAAATTAATAAAGTAAATCCAAAACTATAGGGTTAAAATAAAGACGGTGGGAGTAATAGTAAAAGATATGACTTTATAAATTTTTAAATAGTTAAATGAAATATATATATATATATACTACCAAGAGTGTTGCATTACTAAAATTAATCTAATTGAATAAAATTAAATCTTTATAATGAAATTTCATTATCATATGTCTTAATAATAGAGTTATATGTATACACTACTACAATGATTTTTACAATAATAATATAGATATTCTACAAGAAACTATAATACACAAAAAATAAAAATTATCAGAGACATCTCTTACAATCTTTAATATTTTTTCCCTACTATTGTAACATTATAGTTGACTTAGGGTCTGTTCTGATTTACTGAACTGAGTTGAGGTGAACTGAACTGATTAAAGCTGAACTAAACTGAATATTTTATGAGAGAAGGAAATTAGGAACTGAACTGAACTAAAAATAAGCTGAAGAGAACAGGCCCTTACATTTCCAATAATTTCTTTCAATTGGCGCAAGGACATAATCCCTTCAAATACAGAATAATTAATATTAAGTTGTTTAACAAAATGTAATATGATAAGTAACATAATTAGATTTGGTAAAATAAAACAAAACATACATCTTATAAAATAATGAATAACAATCAATTAATTTTGTTTACCATCAGAAAGCCTTGATATACTTACATTATTTCCAATATATTTTGTTAATCAACGAATTAGACCTGAAAAAAATTCACACCATGAAAAACTGTAGATAAATAATATTCACATGTTTGTGTTTTTTGTATAGTATATATATATTGTCTATTTAGAATTGAAAAAAAAAATCAAAATTATATTTTTGAGAGGATGTATACAAATCTTTAATTTCATCCTATCTTATATATTTGTGGAGTAGAAAATAAATCTCTTATAAAAATTTTATCTAATCATGAAATGGGTTGCTAGCTAAGATAAAAATTGAACATTATTGTTTTTTTTTTTGAAGAATATTGATAAAGACTGAACGTTATTGTTATTTATTTTTTTTAAGAATATTGAGTTTTTAAAAAAAAATTGAAGAATATTAGTTAATTATTAATAATTTATATATCTTTTAAATTTTTTTTAAAAAAAAAAAAATTGATTGAACGTTTTCTTAAAAACAAAATGAACATATATTTTCCTTTTTCAAATATTTAATTTTAAAGTGTTTGTATATAATAATTGTATAATTTATAGTTTTTTTTAATTAAAATCCTAATATCAAAAGATCATCTTTTTACAAAGATAATTTTTAGTTTTAAAATAATTTAAATAATAAATCATTATTCGTCTTTTTTACCTATGTGGCAAAAAATTTAAATTTCATTCGTCACTTTTGCTTATGTGGTGAGTGAATTTTTTAATTCTAAAATAAAATACAAATCTAAATTTTAATTGGTTGAAATAATACTGTGCGATGTACGAATTGTCATACATATATCTCAAGAAAATATATTTTCCTATATACTCTAAGTTTTTTTTTTATAATTATTTGATTTATTTTACAATTTAATAATTTCAGACAAAAAAAAACAAATAATAATTTAATTAAAATGATATTGCCAATTACAAAAGTATATTTTTTTTTAATGTAATTTATAATGCCACTTAATTTATTATTGTTTTGTATTTTATTCGTTGTTGTTGGTTATATATCAATAATATGATATATTTAAAAAAATGTAAATATGATATTTCATTGATTACATATTAGCATAAAATCTTTAATGTAAAAAGATAATAATTTTTTTAAAAAAAATAATTTAAATCCTAAATCATTATTCGTAGAACAAAATCAAAAATAAAAATAAAATTATAATAATCAATTTTGAAAAAAATTGTAGAACAAAGTTGACTTTAATTGAGGGAACATAATCTCCCTGTAATTGAAAATAAAATATTAAGTTAATTTTATGACTTAATTAAGCTACCTAAATCACAAAAAAATTATTTTAATCATAAAATTAATTGATAAAAACTAAAAGGTTCATTAAAAGATTTAATAAATGTAAACGATTTATAGATATATAATACCTTCTCATCCAATAAGATTATCAAGCGAGAAACTCGTGCTTTGATATTCCAAAGATTTTTGCTCGAATTTAAATCTCTGATTAAATTAGATCTGCATGTAAAAACAAAATTCAATAAACAAAACATAAACACATAATCATTAAGTATCCCAAATAAACACAATTTAATCAATAATCACAAATATACATTTAAACATGGGTTTTAAAAATTAGGCTAAGAATTACCCAGCCATTGATGACCTAATAAAACTGACACAAATTAATGACACAAAATTTGCTTGATTTGGTTTTGTATTGATACGAAATTTTGTTGGTGTGATATGATACATCAATTTATAATGGTAAATATCACAAATTTTAATTTAATTATAATTAAGGGATAATTTTTATTTCTTATCATAAACACTATCAAAATTTATCTTATAATAGTAGGTATATAAATCTTATATCTAAAGATGATTAGTTTAAAAGATAATTTTTAGTTTTTTAAATAAATTAAATCCTAATAAATCAATATTCGTTGTTTTTACTTACGTGGCAAAACTCTTAAATCTCATTCGTCACTTTTACTTAGGTGGCAAACGAATTTTTTAATTCTAAAATAAAATAGAAATCTAATTTTTAATTGGTCGAAATAATGTCTTTGCTTATGTGGCGCGCCAAATGCTCTAAAAATGTCTACTTTATTTATATATATTAGATTAATTACGTGTTGGATAGTTATTAGTTAATATCGATTGTAAATCATAAAAAATTTAGGGTAATGTTATATGTAGCCCTAAGGGCTATATATAAGCATTAAATACACTCTTGAAAATTGTACTCCCTCCATTTCATAATGTTAATCACATATGGAATCAATCACATAAAATAAGAAAAAAACAATATTTGGAATCTAACAAAAGTACAAAATAATTCATAATTAGTTTACCTTATTTAAGTTTTTTGATTTTTTTTTATAGGAAAGTATAAGTCATAATGCGTATAAGTCATAATGCATAAGTTATGGTAGAGATTTCCTTACTTAGAGCCATGTCATCAATCCACAACCAATGAATTTCAAAAAAAAAATAAGTTAAAAATGGAACATATTCAATATGGGTAGATCTTTTTGAAACTCCCCAAATAGTATATGGGACTAACATTATGAAACAGATGGAATATAAAATTAGGAATTCATGACAAAAACACGCGTAAATCAGTGTAATTAGTGTTTATATTTTTATGATTCCTAAGGGATATGTATAACATTTTCCAAAAATTTATATGATAACCATTCCAATTAAATGGTTTTTAATTAATTATTTATAGTTTTAGTTTGATACAAATTAATTGTGGGATATTAATGGAAAAATTGATACAAATTGATAACACATACAGGTAGTTACTAATACTAATAATAATTAAACATATAAAAAATGCCTTAAAGTCATTTTGTATTGATACGACCAATCACAAATGAATTTATCAAACATGTTACTCCCTCTATACCCAAATATTCTTCTCATTTGTTATTTTGACACTATTTATATGGTGGGAGAATCTTTTAAATTACTCTTAATGTATAAGACATAATATAGTCATGTGGTCTTATTTTATTCGACGTAATGAATAGTTTATTAATATTCAATTGTTTTAATTTTTACTAATGATCAATTAACGATATTTATAGTCAAAATTTTGCATTGACAAACGTACACAGTCCAAATGAGAAAAATATTTGAGTACAGAGAGAATAATAAATATCAAATAGTCAAACAGCCGGCAAAAACAGTCAATGCAAAGATGCTAACAAGCAAGTTAAATCAAGTCGGTCAAGTTAAACGCCAAGCAGCCAATTGCCAAACTTTACATAAGTTATTATATGGTTTCAACATAAATCCATTGCGTGATTGCAACAAAGTACGCCAAACATAAGACGCCTCACACAACTACCTATACTTCAGACAACAATAGAGGAATTTCCACCATCATTTTGAGATTCTACAAATTTCATGGCAACAACTTAACCTTGGGAAATCAAATTTTAAGATTAGCCCTGATACTCCTCCATTGGTTCAGTCTTGTTTCAAAGATATATTGTGTATGCTACAGGTGGATAAGCTCCATCGGTTCAATCAAATATTGAGTGTATAAACTACCACTAGTGTGTAAATATGTATACGAACTATTTTAATTTTCTTAAGCTTATACTTTGCATTATATGCATTATACAAAGTATAATTGTACAAGTTAATACCAAAAAATAAATAAATAAAAATTAAAAAAAAAGTACTTGAATATTTTATAAAACTACTACCATATGTCCATATACTCCCTCCGTTCCAATATATAGTTCTTATTTGTATTTTTTCACGGTATTTAAAAAATGGGAGGAGAAAGTAGATGAAGTACATTAAAAGTGGAAAAAAAAACTAGATAAATGTACAAGGCAAATGGAAATTTAAGGGGAAAAAGAGAAAAGTACTATTATAAATAAAAGTTAGAGAGAAAAAGTAAAAAAAAAAAGTACAAGACAAGTGGATAATTTAAAAGTAAATTAGGAAGTTTAATGAATAAAGTTAAAAAATGAGGGTATAATAGTCCTTACATATTATCCAAAAATAGAAACAGGAACAATATTTTGGGTCTCTAAAATAGGAAAACAGGAACTATAATATGGGACGGAGGGAGTATATGTTAACTGTTACTCCGTACTAGATTATAAGACCTTGTTTGGTAAAGAGGTTTATAAAGAGCTTTTAGCTCTTAGGTCTGTTAGAGGTTTGACCAAATGTAAAAGCTAATTTAAGTGTTTGATAAATACCTTATTAGAGTTTTTCGAGCTTAAAAAGCTCTCTTTGAAATAGCTCAAAAAAGAAGCTAGCTTTTTAAAATTAGCTTATTGAACAGTTAGCACAATTATTACATACATTGAAATAGCTAATAATTAACATTTATTTACCCAACATTTTTATCCAATCAACTATTTACACCTAGCTAATTAAACCAGTTAATACAACTAACTAGTTAAACAAGTTAATACAACTAGATATAACAATCAAATACTAGCTAATTACTATAGAGCCTTAATAATATAAAATATATAATTTCTAATCAAATTACATCAGAAAAAATTAGTTCCCATAAGATAAGATCAAGAGATTCAAGTTGAGTACTCTATAAGTCTATATACTAGTAGATAAGTGTCAATTGTGTCACAAAATACACACTTTGTAGGATGTCCCTTAATACAATATACAAATAATAAATTATCTCTCTCCAAGAAGGCAGGGATTAGACAAAATTATATCTAGGCATTGATGAATTAAATTTGTCTTCATGGCTTTTGACCAAAACATTAATTATGCTAGCTTAGTGCGTATAAGCTTACCAAATAGTTGTCGACAAATTAAGCCTACGTACAAATCTTTGTCCCTATATTTCCCCTACTTAATTCTAAACTTAATTAGTGATGTAATTAAATGTACTAATCCTTTTTAATTGGTTGCTTTTTGTAGCTCTTTTGCAAGTCTATTCGCTTTACTAATCACCCTTTCCCACTTAATTAGACTTCTAAATTGAAATGTTGATGCTAGCTTCACTATTTGCTTTTTCCACTTTATGTAAACGTTATTATACGCCAAATATGATTGTTTTTATCTTCACGTGTAAAACATATGAAAGCTACGATTTTGAATTATGAAAGTTGATCTACTTTTTTCTTTGGCTATTCCTTCCTTATGTAGCAAATTTATCTTGAGGCAAACAAATGAATTATTACACTATAAATCTTATGGACTAAGAATAAGCTGACTTTCAAGAGTTTTGTTGAACCTGAAGTAGTTTTGATGATGATGGATATGCAAAGTTTAACTAACGTGATTTCTCTAAGTGCTAAATTAGAACAGAAAAGTTGACTCAGGGAGTGTAAGAGTAACCTATCTATGAAGATCCAAGGAGAAATAAAGGAAAAATAAAGAGAATAGAAGAGGAGTTCCTCATTGGAACTAGAAGTGGTCCCTAACGGGAACATAGAGAGAAGTTCCTTAATAGGAGCTGAATAGCTTACTAAGAAGACTAGCTTGGACTGTGTTGAAAACAGCAAGTTCCATAAGAACTTGGTCTGCGAGTTCTAGCAAGGAGCTGGAGAGTTGAAAACAGCAGGAACTTAGTCCTGGTCTGCATAAAGCTCAAGTATTCATACAATGCGAAGCTTGAAGAGGCAATTCGACAATAGACTTAAAGTCTTTTTAATAAGGTTTTATTAAGTTTATTTTTATTGGGATTGCTGTAAATATAAGCTGGTTAATAAAGCATGAAATCTATTAGAAACGTAAAAAAGCTTGGCAAACTTAATAAATATGGAAAGTTTTTACAAGATAAGTTTTAATTTATGGAAAAGATCTTCGAGAGATTTTATCTTATAAAATTCGGTTTGCAAAATAATAATATTTTCTATATTATATCTTTGTTAAGTTTTCCAAAAGATTTTCTTAAAAGATTCATTTCATGTTGGGTTTAAGAAAACGGCAGTTTTAATATTCTATCTTTTAAAAACCCTACTTTACATACAAGTGTTTCTTGTATATAAAAGAGTGATCATAATTGATACAACTCAGGAGTTTATGCATGAAAATCTGAAGAGTGTTTAAGAGTAAGTTTGCTAAGTTTAAAGTTTTGTCACATTAGTTTCGGGTTTCATGTGTAGCTTTCCAATTTTATATTAGAGTCAAGCGTTTGTATTGTACTGTTTTGGGATTTGGGTGAGTGTTTGATTCATGCCATACAATTTGTAGGCTTCTGGTGTGAAGCTGAGTTGTGAGTGCTCTGGGAGTACCGAGTGAACTTAGGTCAAGGACTTAAGTTGGGTAGAATAGGGTTCTACTGTGTAGCAAGTTCATTCTTGAACTTGTGAGTAATGGTCTGTGAGTAATAGGTTATAACTAGGTGTGTTGCCTTATTATTATAGTGGATTGGTTTAGTTTGAAATCTCTTGAAGGGTCGAGGTTTTACTTCCAATTGAGCCCTGGAAGGTTTCCTCGTAAAATTCCTGTGTGCATTGCAAGTTCCTGCATTAATCCGTGTTATTATTCCGCAAAAAGTAGTCACTAGAAACTTACTACAATTCATTCCCCCCCCCCCTCTTGTAGTAGTTTGTCTCAACTAACAAGTTTCAACTTATGTAATTACAAATTCACAACATACACATAGGTACATGGAAACACATTTAAGCTATTATCATATACAAAGGATGAAAAATGTCTTGAAAGAGATACGGATTGAAACATTGGCTCCCTAGATTAGATTTTTAGATTGTGTCGTAAGGAGGAAGAAATGAGTAGGACAACTAAAAAAAATTGTCGTCTCGATCAGTGGCGGATCTTGATCCAAAAATTATTGGGTCCTGAGACATGGCATTTTATAACAATTTTTTTGGAAACGATTAGGACAACTAAAAAATCCGGCTTCTTCGACTAATCGACTTAAGTTGCACATACAATATCTTTGGAAAAAGAACAGTTATAAAATTTCACTTTAAATTCAATAGCATGTCTTCGGTTGATTCTTAGTTCTTTCAATTTTTATGTCTTTTTTTAACTCTTCATTTTATATTTATCTTATTCTTGTTATTAAAAAGATACAAAAGTTTCATTACTTGAGCTGGAACCAATTCCTACAACAAATATGTTTTTTGTTATAATATAAAAATAAAAAAAAATATGTTCGTGGCTAAATACCAGATAAATAATTTGAATGAAATATCAATGCAAAAAAAACTGATAAGTTTTCTAAATACAACTCTATATTTTCTTAGTGTGGAATCAACACTTCTTGCAAGTGGATCCATTATATAGCTTATCTTGGTTAATCATACTATTGGAAGTGATGACAAATTGGAGTCATGAGACCAAATCTTGACCATTAAGCTAGGTAAGATAGCTCAATAATAATGATATTATAACTTAAATTATATATTATTATTCAAATTCACAAATCACACATACTTCAGTTCATGACATTATCACTTTACACGTTTATATAATTAAGGTAAGAGACTTGCCCAAGTATGCTTAAGGACTATTGTCTCCGAAATTGTAACAATTCAATCCTTCATAAGCGTGGAGTATGTAGTCGCAAAATGTGCACCGAGGACCAATACTTGCTCCCACATACTAACACAAGTTCTTCCTGTGCATTTTGTCATCAGTCATGTGCACCTCAAAAAACTTCCTTGTTAGAGTGAAGTTAATTATGAAAATAATGTATAAAATAAAAAAAATTCTTCACAATCACACACTATTATACGCAATATATGAATAAACGTATAATTCAATTCTAATTTAAAAAATAAAAAAATAAATAAAAGGGAGAAAAAATAGTGAATTCTCACAATCACTCTATATTGGACGCAATTAATGAATAATGCGTACAATTATTCACTCCTCTTACACAAACTCTCGTGTATAAGGTTTTTTTTTTCTCCCTTGATGGGAACATCATTCTCTTCGAACCCATCATTCAGCAATTAAACAGGAACGCCTGTAATATACAAATACAATGAGAACAACTTTCTTTTCGAACCCATCATTTTTTTTTCTCCGTTCACACGATCTCTTGTGTTTAAGGTTTTTCTCACACGAACTTCTCATGTTTTTCATCCTCTCCTCACACACAAACTTTCACGATTAAGTTTTTTTTTTTTTTTTCATTCTCTCCTCTCACACAAACTCTCGTGATTAGGGGTTTTTTTTTTCATTCTCTCTTCTCACACAAGCTCTTGTGATTAAGGTTTTCCCATTCTCTCCTCTCACACGAACTCTCGCCAAGATCTCCCTAGGCTCTGATACCATGTTAAATTATGGGAAAATATGTCACTGTATTTTCTCATTGTATTTTTCTATTATATTTTCCCATTCATAATATTCGGCCATATTACAATATATATATAAACAATAGAAATATCTAACAATAATAATTCTTAATATCTTAACTTCCTATAATATATCACATATATCTTTTCACAATAATATCCATATGATATTATTCTCATAATATTATATCACAGTATATATTCCTATCTCAATAAAGTCACTCACTCTAATACTACTTCCAGCAAACACACTTAAGTGTGGAGTAACATAGATTATGAGTTTTGTAAAATAAAGATGCATCATATTAGTATGAACAGTACATCAAATTATTTTACATACACCCCACTTGAGGACCGCAATGATCTCATTGCACATAAAAACTGCCACATTTGACCAAAGCTTATGATATAGCCCTTCAACTTCAACCATGGGAGTTGTTCCCTGGTTGTATGAACTAATGGGCCTCTTGCCTCAGGCTAAAAGCCTTTTTAGGTCCACGTACAACTTACAGGGTTTAATTCTTTACCATTGTATTTTCACTTTTTACTTGTCCTCAATGATGTGCTAAGCAAGCCACGTATTGTGTCATGTTTCTAACACACATTACAATCCAAGGTAGAGGTGTCAATTCGGATGATCGGATCGGGTCTAATGAGGGCGGGTCAGATTCATTTTTAAAATTGAGTCATGCTAAATTATTATGTCCACTCGAGTCCAAATTTGTAAAGTCTTGCACAAATCATGAACTACATCGATACTACTAAAGAGTTTAACTTATAATATGGAATAATGAGTCAAAACACCGAGAACAGACGTTCCACACTCAAATAATAATATCATTATTACAGTTTGAAATACTCCTACAATTTTTATTTATTTATATTTTTTAGAGGTAAGCGGGGTCCACACAGCTCATCCTATCACAGGAGGAAACTGTGGGTGGGAGTGACCGGGGGTGTGCTCCATCCCGGTCGAGACCACATAATGTGAGTGTAGCTCCACTGAGCTATTCACTCACTGCAAATACTCCTACAATATGTTGAGCATTATATACAAGTATAGTGAGTGATAAGATGTTCTATTATATTCAATATTTAGTCCAAAAGAATTATCATGACTTTAACACTAATAAGGGCACACTCTTGTAACAATCTATAGTATACTATTCTATTACTAAGAAGAAATTGCAAACTCTAAAATAATGAAGCACCCAATGCGCGAGAAAGACAATTGAAGCGCATAATGACGGGTCACATGCACCGATTGGTTGAGTGAGTACTTGAGTACATCAACTTCTTTTTTTTTTTCCAAATGTTATTCTTCTTCTTCTTCTTACAAGTACTCCAATTAGGAACAAAAAGAAATGTAAGTGGTGAACACCTTGCACTAAATGTAATGACAACAATAAAGTAAGGGAGAATGATGGTACGTTAGTACGTACGTCACACTTGATAATAAGAATTTGGATGATCATGTTTTTGAGGAATTCTAAATGGAGGTGTATACTTTACTTCTTAATGTATAACAAGGGGTATTAAAGATTTTTTGTACTGATTTTGTAACGTCCACCTTGGCACTTCGTTTTTCAACTTTTGTACTTTTGTGATACATCTAAATGGCAAATGACAATAATAATATTGAGAAAAACAGGATATATATTATTAAGACAATAGTTTTACCAGTACTGACGATATGGTTTTTAGCGTTTAATTACTACGAATTCACTTTTATGATACTAGTTATCACTACTCTACTACTTATATACCTTAATAAATCATTTTTCAAGTTTAATGTCCATCATGCTTTGCAATAATAACTGTTTAATTAGAAAGTTTTGACCAATACCTGAACTAAGTCGGCAATGGAAGTTCCGACATTCTTCAGCTTTCGGCTTTACCAAGGTAGCTAACCCCAACCTTGCCTTCCTTAGATTAGGCTCAGCACAGATCTAATTCGTTTCCTACCTTAGACCGTAATTTCTTCTTAACCAAGTAACATCGTGTTTTTTATGAACTTTTAACTAGATAAGTAATTCATTTGAGATATAAGGTTCGAGAGGATAACGTTCCCTCTTCAAAAAAAACTTTTTATTTAATTAAGAATTATTACAACACTCATATCTTACAACACACAAACTGAAAGCTTAAACAGACATGAATTGAACTAGAATTTCTCTACTTTAAGAGAGACAGAGAACCAATCTGTCTCTTAAGGTGAGTATTTTTCTCTAGAGGACTCTCTAATGTTTTCAAAGAAATTCTCTAGCTAACTCCTTCAACTCCACCCCTCTTCTTATTTTACTATCCTTTATATAGAAAAGAATTCTTATCTTCTACCGACACTCATGACTCAGCAAGTTCATAAGAACCACTGCTTTTACAAAGACATTTTCAAAAGAAATACAGAAGATAAAATACATGGCTACAGTAGATTGCATTATTGTTGTTGTGGGCTCAAGATTCCATTATCTCGTCCATCATCATGTCTTGTAGACCACCCTCAATGTCTTTACTATCTTTATAATGGACATACATAGGATTGTCATCTTCTATGCCGAGATCATTGACGTATTTGGCAGCATATGATTCATCCCACGTCATGAAAGCTTCAAACAGATACTCATGTCCTTCAAATGATAGAAATTTTCCACTCTCAACATCTTTTAAATATTTGTAGATCGACTTAGGATTATTTATGCCATCTACTAAATATTCTCTCATTTCATTTGGCGCTACAATTGTTGTATTACCCACATGAAATATAATAGGAGGATTGTCGATTATTTTTATAAAATCATTGAGATATTGCGAGATGTAGAAGAATCCCAGTGCTCATGCTCCAGTAGGATTTTTAATAGTCTTTTGACGAACTAGTATGGGATCTTGAGTACTAAATGCCACTTTTCCAAACATTATCAAATAATGAGGCGGACTGACTTTTCCTTCTACAACTTCAATATTCGCACATTGCACCCTTGCTTCTAGTTGAAGATTTTCCTTTTTGTCATCACAAAATCTTCGGACCTTATTGAATGCATATTGTTGGAACTTTGTAAGCTTTGGAAAGAATGAATCATTTGGAGTAGGGAAATCATGAAAGCCATATACCGTACCATTCCATAATCCCAAGCTTCGTAATGTATCCAAATGAATGGAGCATCCCGATTAAGTGGATATGGATTAATGCGTAATGACGCTACTTTAGATTTTATAGGAAACTCTACTCGTTCTCCCCATAGGTCTCGAACATCAAAGAATCGACTGGATCTTGTTACTACTAGCTCATACCATGTTCTGAAATCATTATCTCTTATTTTATTGAGTATTATATTTTGTAAATCAGGAATGAATTGAAATAACATAATAGTTACTTCCGACATTAATAGCCTTTGGAGTGCTCGATGGAAACCCTTGATTAAACCATCTCGTGATCGTTGTTTTGCTGATATGATCAAGCCTTGCATTAAGGCCCAACTGGAGGGTGAACCCGCTCCATTGCTTTCTCTGTTTCATCAATGCATGAGAGTTTTCCTCTCTACATCCATCTTTTGAAGTTGGTGAGCAGGAGGTTTTTGTGTAGCCTTGAGCTTCTTCAACATTGGCTAATTCTCTGGTCAAGCTGTCTGCCAAAGAATTCTTTGATCCCTGAATATGTTCAACAGTAAACGAAAATTGCTTAAGCCATAATTGCCAACGCAGGAGTCTCCCTTGCGCTTGCATATTAGACAAATTCTTTTTTAAAAAAAAAACAAGTATGCCTTTGCAATCAATTCTAATTAGAAACTGCTTTGGGGCTAGGAAGATTAAAACTTCTCGATCCCTCTAATGACTGCAAGGATCTCCTTTTGCATTGTAGTGTAATTTGACTTAGCTTTATTAAAAACTTCCACTGCTGTATCTGCACAGTCTTTCTCCTTCTTTGATTTTTAACACAGCACTCTAGTGCTCATTACTAGCATTTGTTTCAAGGACTAAATCATCTTCACTAGTAGGAAGTGTTAGTACAGGAAGATTGTTACACCAAGATTTTAAATCCTGAACAAGTTTGGAATCACTTTTCTTCCAGTTCCAAGTTATTTCTTTCTTGAGTTTTTGTTTTAATGGTTTTCTTCACAGATCAAGATTTTCTATGAAATTAGGGGCATAGGTTAAACATCCTAACAACCTTTCTAGTTGTTTTCTATCTTCAATTTTGATCCGGAAATTTTTCAATCTTTTCCAGGATATGTTTTTATAAGATTATTTGTCCTGCTTTAATTTCTAATATTAGAAACTCAATTTCTTGTTTAACATAGACACATTTATCTTTTCCAAGGATTATACCATGCTCGACACATTTTTGTGTTACAACTTTAAGATCATTCTTATGTTGCTCTAAATCTTTCGAGAAGATCAGAATATCATCTATATAAACCAAACAACAATGATTGAGTTCTCTAAGAATATTATCCATTCTTCTCTGAAATATTTGTGGAGCAATTTTTAATCCAAAAGGCATTACTAGACACTCGTAGTGTGCTTGAGGGGAACTAAATGCAGTTAATGGAATGCTTTCTTCTTCCATTTTAATTTGCCAATAACCACTTTTACAATCCATTTTGAAAAACCATGTGGCTCTTTGTATTCTATTGAATAATATTGTTTTATTAGGAATGTAATAGCCATCAAACACAGTATTATCATTTAGTTGTTTATAATTAATGACCATCCTAGCTTTACCTCTTTTTTCTTCTGCATGATTTCTTACCATGAATGCTAGACTATTATGAGGACTCTTGCTATTCCTAATTAACTTCTTATTCAACAACTCTTTTATTTGCTCATCAAATTTTAGTATATCTTGATAGATATAAACCATTTGTCTTACTCTAATAACCTTATTAGGATTTATTAGGGTTATCTTAGCAAATGCCTTATGTTTGTCCCAATGTTCTAATGGGTTTGTTGAATATAGTTTTTCACATAATTTTTCTTACTGCTTAATTATCTAATCTATTAATGATGATTCACACTCAGAAATTCTAAGTGCAACCTCTCATTGTGTAGGTGTAACCCTATCACCACGCTGGCTGCGCGTAAATTCCATAGTCATATGAGTATAAGCCTTTGTTATTTTTTGTATGGGAACGGAATGACCATTAATAGTAACGATTATTTGGTCAATAGTTTGAGTACATGGACAGTATAGTCTTTAAAAGTTATTTCCTATTATCATATCATGACTAGGTTGATCAGTCGCCCATAAAATAGGTTATAACACATTGAACTCCTCCCATTTCTATTGGCAATTCCTCTATTATTTCCGTATGCATCATAACAATATTATTAGTAATTCTTACCTGCATAGGATTTTTTGCTTTTTTCCACAAGAATTCTTGAAATAATGACCTTTTTCCAAAACATGTATAATAACCACTATCAATATATGCACATAATTTATATTTATTATAATCTTCAATGCATATCAATTGGAATATAAATGCTATTAGGATTAATACTGGATATTTCATTATAGGCTTCCATTTGCATATTAACTTCATCTACATATACTTGTTCATTCACAGTTTTGGTCTTATATCCAATTACCTTTCTTTTTTCATAAATAGGATTATTTGGATCCTCATTTATCTCTAAATTAGAACATGAACCAATATCAATACTATGCTTGCTGGTTGTTTCAAGGCTTTCTTAATTTCATATTTTTCATTTAGCTTCTTTATTAAAGCTAATATTTCTTCTTCATCCTCTTCTGGCTTTTCATCGACTTTTTTTTTCCATCTTTATTATAGTTGAATTTTGTCTACTTAAACTTGGTGATCTAAGACTAATACTTCTCTGTATTTTAGGTTTTGTAGTTATCCCAATATGAAGCAATCCTGATTCATCAATTAACAACTTACTTGATCTATTTTTTACTGCAGGGTTCATGAAGAATTCTTCCCAAGTTTTTTCAATTTCTATTTCATTAGGATTTACCTTTATAAGGACAATCTTCTTCTTGGGACCTCCTCCTTGCTCATATTTTTGAGCATCTACTATTTGTTTCTTGAAAGATGAATATATGGTGTTGACCAACTTATAGACTACCTTCCATATTAATTGTATAGGTCAAGTTCCTTTATGCATGTTTACCCCATCAGTTAATAGCTTGATTGCTAGAAACTTTGGAGAATATGAATCTTCTAAACTCACATAATATCTAGGTTCACATATATAACTTACCGTTCCTTGACTTAAGCTACATGTGATACCACTATTTGTTCATAGAACTCTTTATGTCTAACATCACAAACAAAGCTTAAACATTTAACATTTTTACCAAAGTCTTGTAAAGGAGTTATGTATACTTGTACTGCACCAATACAAGTATAACTATAATTTCCTTTTTCTTTATGGTTCTTAATGCTTTTCCAGTTTATGATATGAATTTCTGATGCTTTCTTTTCACAATCTTTGATTACTATACTTCCTTCCATTTCTTCACATACATATTTAGTTTCTAGTTTTAAAGAAAGAAGTTTTAAATATTTTATCTTTAGTAATCTAGGGAAAATTCCAGCTTTCCTTGTTCATTTGATCTAGGTCTTTATCTTGAATCGAACACTCATCTCTTTTTAGTTGACCTATAGTCATTTTACTTTCATTATCTTCATCATCTGACTCAGAGGTTTCTAATGCTTCTCCTTCCATCATATTATATTATTTATTTCTTCATAATTTTCGTCTTCGAATTCACTGTCTTCAGGTTCTTCATTATACTCATTTTCTTCCTCAAATATTTATACTATTCCTTTATTATTACTCAAATCTAATGCTAAAGCCTCATCTTCCAATATTTCTATGTAATCCCAACTACCTAAGGCTTCCATTAGTTTATAATTAGCTTTCTTACATTCATTAGCATAATGCCCTAATTCTCCACAAGACCAACACTTGTATGTTTTCTTTTTCTCAGGGCAATATGTTGCTTTTCTGAAGAATCTACTAGGTTTTCTATATTTATGCTTATAATACTTATTATTATAGGTTTCTCCTCTGGATCTATCAAATGTATTCTTCTTATCGTTTTTCTTCTTGTTATAATTCCTTCTTTCACATCCACGGTTATTTGGGAAATCCCAACAAGTGAGAAATTGTCTCTTCATTTGTTGAGTTTCTGCA
Organism: Chenopodium quinoa; assembly: GCF_001683475.1. Classification (NCBI taxonomy): domain Eukaryota; kingdom Viridiplantae; phylum Streptophyta; class Magnoliopsida; order Caryophyllales; family Amaranthaceae; genus Chenopodium; species Chenopodium quinoa. The sequence goes on from NW_018743218.1 coordinate 2,348,732, forward strand.
ACCTCTCTACATTTCTTTTCTATCCACTTTCTTAGGAAAGCAATTCGGTTACCTAGGGAATCCCTAGCTATATATTTTTCTCTCCATTATTCTTGATATTTTTCACTAATTTCTTCATTTAGAGGATTTGGTAATTTATCATAGAACATTCCAAGGTTTGTTTCATTTTCACCAATTTTATAATAGTATGTTTCAAACTCCATAATGTAGTTCTCAATGTAGTTCATATTACAGATAGAAAGTACTACCTCCGTTTTTTTTTATGTGCAACTTTTGCCATTTTAGTCCGTTCACTATTATGTGCAACTTTCCTTTTTCATTCTATTTTTGGTAAATAAAAACCCTGAAAATTACAAACTTACCCTTACTTAAAAATTCAGATTTTCTTAATGCTATCCTTATCTTATTTTAATCACAATAACTTTTTTATCTAATCTAAAATCATTAACCTAATTGTACCTTCTCCAAGACTACCTCCCCTCAGAAATTCATTCCCAATTTCTTCATCACCTCAGAAATCCCAAATTCCCCCAAATCTGCCATTTTCTCTCTCCTCTCTTCACTTCTCCTTCAATGGCGTCATCGTCGGTGACCTCCATTTTCTCTCTCCTCCTGATCTCCACCATCCTCTCGGTCATCTCAACCCGCCCCGGCCTCCTTTTCCACCCCTGCAACACCCTCATCGTTTCCACCTACTCCTCTTTCCTCCCTCAAAACCCTAACTCCGACCTCCCCAACAACCCCCATTTCATCGTCGTCTCCGCCGATCTCCGCCCTCTCCACCACCACCATTTCCGCCACCGTCGTTTCCTCCCTCTCATCGACAAAACCCAGAAACACGAATCCAAACCCGAACCCATCAATGAAAGACCCGAATTCTTGAACGAAAACTGGGTCTCTTGAACGACCCTTTTTCGAATGGTAACGCCTGCAAGTTTGTTCACGGCGCCGGCGGTGGTGGGTTCTCGGATACCGGTGATGATTCCGGCCCAATTGTTGCTCCCTATGACCACCGGCTTTCTCTCTTTCATCTTTGATTTTGATTTTCAGGGTTTTGATTTTGATTTTGATTTTCAGGGTTTTGATTTTGATTTTCTAGGTTTCGATTTTCTGGGTTAGAGGTGGGTTTGGGTGGTGGGGTGGTCTGGGTTAGGGTTGGGTCTTGGTGGCGTAGGTGGTGGGGTGGTCTAGGTTAGATGTGGGTCTAGGTGGTGGGGTAGTCTGGGTTAGATGTGGGTCTAGGTGGTCTGGGTTAGATCTAGGTTTTTTGGTTAGGGAGGGGGCTGCCGGAAAAAAGAAGGAAAGACGTGAGGGTGGTGGTGGTTTCGTGGGGTCGGTTGTGGTGGTGGTTTTGTGGGGGTGGTAGTGGTGGTGGTGAAGCCAGTGGCGGTGGTGGTGAAGCCGACAGTGGTGGTGGTGAAGGCGGCGGCGGTGGTGGTTGGTCTTGGTGGTGGCAATGGGTGGTTTGATTAATTATTCAAACATTCTCTCTCCACCTTAATTACATACTCTTATAATATATTAATCACCATTATACTTTCTTAATCTTTGCCCTTCAATCTTTTGCCTCGTGAACCGTTTTATGTGCCAAAGTTGCACATAAAAAAAAAACGGAGGTAGTACTTAATTTCCTTTGATATTCCATTCGTTTTTCATTAGGGTCGGCTCTAGAACCAATGAATTCTAACTCAATGTATTGACATAATTATCTAAACATTCTAGTAGGAGATTCACTAGTTCTTAATTCGGTTTTAACTTCTTCATCGATACCATCATGTCAGTCTTCTACACAACCATAGAGGCTATGTTCAATGTAATTTAAGAAATTTTCAGAAGTCCATTCAGTGTTTTGGTTAAGTACACTACTCATTCTCTTTTTCCATTGATCTAAAACATCTTGTCTATCTATTGCTTACTCCATCTATTTTGAGTTTATAACTAGTTTGGCTAATAGGTTCAAGAGTCACTTCTTCTTGCTTTGGTACTTGAGTTGGCATAACCTTGACACTAAACCGGGTAGTCTTCTCTGGTATGTATCTTGGTCGTGTACAACTTCCTTCTCCTTGATACCTAGGTTTTTGGATAACATAATTTACGTTATTTATTATTTCTTCTCCAACATCATTATTATCTAGGACCCTTTTACCTAATTTGTTATCAATCTTTTGTTAAACAACTTCAATAGGTAAAAAGTCTAAGTCTGTTAGTTTCATTAATCTCATTTGCTGATATAAGTATTCTTCTAAAGTAACATAATTATTTTCTTCTAATTCATTATCAAGAACAATCCCTTTTTTAGAAATTATTTTCATGATCTCATTTAGTTTTTCAGGGTCTTCTTCTTTATCAAATAAGGTTTGTAATTCTTCAATCGTTTTCTCATGAAGATGATGCCTTATCTTTAGTCTCTTTATTCTTTTCCTTTTCACTAGTGGTTCTTTTAGGGAGTGATACAGAGAACTTCTTATTTTTATCTAAGTTTTGAAAAGGATATTTATACTTATAAGGAACAATCTTTTCCTTACTAGTTTATAATTCTTTGTTAAACTGATGTCTAACTTCGTTTGTTAAAGCAAGTTGTACTTGTTCAACGTGTTCTCTTAGCTCAGTTAAACTTTTATTAATATCAGATGTTGTTGCTAACAACTTATTTTCAATATTCATGCAACGACAATGTATGCTATCAACTTCTACTTTTAATTCACCAATTTGATCTACAATATAATTAAGGACTGGTCCAAAATTACTAGTATTTTCAGGAATGTGATAGTAGTGTTTAAACTCTGGTTTCTTACACTCAATAGATGGTCGAGAGTTCTCTAGTTTTACTTAGTTAATAACTTGTCAACAACTGTATGGCTCTGATACCAAATCGACGATCCCAGACAATTAAAAACAGTAATAGACAATATTTAATGTCTTAATGACATTATATATAAAAGTCTTACTATTTATGTAATTCTTAATTTTATTTTTTGACAATAACTTGCCGCGGAATGACAATATTTTGATACTACTGAGTGACAATAAAATTGTAACCAATGACAGGTACAAAATAGCTAATTCAAGTAACACAGACCATATAATATAAGTAATGACAATAAAACTTTTAAAATGACAATGTTTTTATTTTGAGTTTTAAACTTATCTTATTGATAAGATTTTAGAGTTCTGGTACTTTTTTTTTTGTGTGTGTGTGTTTTGGCCCCACACCGTTAGTTTATGAATCTCGTCCCCTTATACTCTATTATCAAATGGAGTATAATAATCTGATACTACTTCCTCCAAGTTTTTAATACAAAGGGTTAGATTTGGTTGATTGGGGAAATAATTCAAATAAAGCTAAGGTTTTTGAGGGTTTTCTTTTCACTAGTAAGGTTAATTATTTAGGGTTTTATGGTGGTAATTGGTAACTCGAGAAAACTACGTTCTCTTTTTAGGCTTGTTGAATGGTAACTCCGATCAATCAAGCTGGTTATCTCTTCATAGTTTAATAGTCAACGTAATATACTTCACTAAACTACTCCCATTCTAGCTTCCACAAAGTCATTTCAACTTAACGTAAATCCATTTAGTAAGAAAAATGAATGTTGTAATGCATAAATATTTCTAGTTATCAATAAGTAAAAATTAATTAAAAAAAAAGTATTTTATATTTTGAAAATGCATATTAAAAGGATTCCAATCTATATTCAATCCAATATATATATCATAAAAGTGAGTCAAAATAGGGTTTGTAGATAGTGTGAAAACTCAAAACGAGTCATCATCGTCTAATTTAAAACGAAGAAAATACGTAATATGTGGTGAATATTAAATACATTGTCCTCATATGGGATTATTCAATCATCTTACAAAAGTTACAATGATGATAATTCTTGACCTTCATTAATCAGGCAATTCAAGTTGAGGTTAGGTTCGGGTCGCACTACAAAAATTTGCCCTTTTAGCGACAGGTGAAATCCTTTGCTAATTTCTAAAAGTCCATCGCTGGACATAGCTAGCTACGAATATATCGACGGAATCACTCCGTTGGTAAAACCTTGTCGCTAAATGGATTTAGAGACGGAAAAATTAAATAAATAAATAAATCTGTCGCTAGATTTAGCAACGGAAAAAAAATTCCGTCTCTAAATTTAGCAACAGGAAAAAAAAATTTGGCTCTAAAAGTTGCTGCTATTCGGTTCGACTTCACTCGGGTCAACCCGACTCGGCTTTGAATGTAAGGCTCATTGAATCACCAATCTCAAGAATTGCAATTAGTTGGAGTCGAACCTGTGACCTCAAAGTCACATAGTGAAACTCTTACCAACTATAACAAATATTATTTGTTTACTTTTACGCACATAATTGATAATAAGTGAAAGGAATATTAGAGACGAAATTTAAAATCCGTTCTAGAGACGGATTTGAAAATCTGTTTCTAGTTTATAGTTTACATATCAGCAAGGGAAAAAAAATCCGTCTCTAATTTAGCAACGAAAAAAAAAAATCCGTCTCTAAATTTAGCAATGGAAAAATAAATCCATTTCTAATTTAGAGACGGATTTTCAATTCCGTTTCTAATTTAGAGACAGATTTTTTAATTCCGTCTCTAATTTAGAGACGGATTTTTTAATTCTGTCACTAAATTAATTTGGAGACGGATTTTTTAATTCCGTCTCTAATTTAGAAACGGATTGAATTCCGTCGCTAGAATTTCGTTTCTATATGGACATTTTTTTGTAATGTCGAGCGAATCAAGTCTAAGGTCACTTCCTAATCGGGTCATGTCGCACAAATTTAGCTTCCAAATCGGGTTTAGGTACAAGTGTTTTGGTCAAGTTTGGTTCAAGATAAGTCAAATCCGGGTTGGGTTCAATTTCAAGTTTGGGTTGTTTCACTTCAGCTTTGGGGCGAGTTTATGGCAGGTAAATTCAGCTTCGGTTATCAAGTTGGATAATTTTTAAGTCAAATCATTCTTGCTCGGTTTTGGGTCAAGTTCAAATTGGATCAATATTGGTTTGTAATATTCAAATTGAACGATTGAACATATATAATCACTAGGGCGGTTAACGCGCGCCATTGCTAGCCATGTCCAAAGAACTTTTTCGATATGATGTGGCCTTATGTCATAACTTTAGTTGTTGGCAGCATTAATGAGGGAAATATGTAAGCAAATAATTTAGGAGTATCAATGTCCAAATACTATTCTTAAGAGCTCAAAGAAAGAGGCAATTAACATTAATGAAGGCAAGTAAGTAAATAAACATTTTAGAGGGCGTAATTGTTTAAACACTATTAACAAGAGTTATTTCAACCTTTTTAAAAGGTAGGAATGCCTTTCATAATTCGATTAAGTGCTATGAATATGTTTCTGAACAAGATAAGACGGATATGATATGAACAAAATGTATCAATATGTTAAAGCCAAAATTAATTATACCCCTTATTAATAAAACAATTCTATAGTTTCATCATTGTAATCAAATTAAACTCAAGATTATATTATTTAGGTTAAACTTGTTTCAATTTAGGTTAAACACGGGTCGACTTAACATTCTTGTTTTATATATTTAACTTTTAGGTTTAGTCAATGTGCATACAAGTTAAAAATAATGAGCCAAATAATTTAGATCGGGGTAATGGATCACCATGGATCAAGTCAATAACAAGTTGTGCTGAGTTATATACTTATATTCGATTTTGGGTATTAATTCAGTCGGGTGTTAGTTTGGGTTCGGATCATTGTTAAGTTGGTTTAATTTGGTTGTTTGTTAATAACAGGTCAGGTAGTGTATGCAGGCCGATTCAAGTCAGGTTACAAATCACTAGTTTTACTCTAATTTTTAAGTACAGACTTAGGTCATTGCCAGTACAAGTTGGTTCTTGAGTCAGGTCAATTATTTAAAACTCTACATAAAGTTAATGCAACACTTTTAGACCAACTCTTCAAGGAGAAAATACAAGTTTATCACCTTGATATTGATGAATAAAAATTGTTTTTCAAGTGGTAAAAGTGTAAATCAATCATTGGATTTATTTTTTTAAAAAAAATGAATCCCACAATTGTTAATAAAATTACAAAAATGCAATGCGTGCTGACAGGATTTTTTTGTTAATTTATTTATCATCTTAATTGCCACTTGATAAACATATCAAGATGATAAATGGGGCTTCCTCCTCTTCAAGCATACGTCATAAAAAGAAAAATTGTGAACATTTTTTATTGCACAAATTGTTATATGTGATCAACCATACTATTAGTTGATGACCTTGATGGTGTAGCTATTTTACATATTATTTAGGTGAAAAGCGATTGTGTGTATCTATCATATACTTTGTTTGATATAACCAATCACAAAGTAGTATTTTTTTTCCATGTGAATTACGTGAATAAAAAAATATTGTAATATATAATATTTTCTCCTTCCTTTGTTTATTAATTGATCAATTTGGGTTTTTGCTCTATTTACACACTTTTCTTTGACTATTTTAATAATTTATAGTGTAAATATATATTGTCATGTGTGATCATTTTAGATTTATCTCAATATACACTTTCAATTCATCAATTATTATTACAATTTTAGCTAAACATATTAATTATGTAGATCAATGATCGGATTCTTGACTTTTCTACCGAAAACCATCTTTGCTGATTTTAATAAAAAAAATAATTCAAGATATTATTATTATTATTATTATTATTATTATTATTATTATAGCGTGTTATGTGTGCGACTAACTACGTCATGTAGTTGTTTATGCTAATTTTCGTTAGGTGGGATTGAATAACAATATTTAGGTTGCGGATTGAATAACAATGAAGAAACAAATAAACGACACAAGGAATTGGTGACGCGGAATACCTAAAAAAGGTAAAAATCGCGGGTAGAATGAAGATCTACCAAACTTTCACTATGCAATGTTAATGAAATAGAATGATTACAAGATTGTAATTAAGTAGATAGCTAGGTCGCAATAATGTGTCTCTCGAATGTCATGCCCTCCTCCTTATGTAGATGGTACTTAGGGTTTGATGTAGTCGTTGGAGCAAAGATAGGGATCACTTCCCTGTTTTTCGGTAGCAGTCCCTTAGCCTGGCGAAGCTCATATATCTTCCATTCTTCCCTTATCTCCACAATGGTTCATACGTTAGTTGAAGACGTGGTCTCCCAAGCATATCCCTTCTAGTCACGTCGAGCTTACAACATCAACACCAACTTCCGTTGTGACCTATCTTGATGACGACTTATGAAATTTACCCATAATAGTAGCCGCTTGTAAAAGAACAAAATAGCCCTATAACACTGATTAAGTAACCCATATTATCCCTTATAAAACTGACGAAATAACCCATAACATTAACCGAGTAACCCCTACAACACTAACAAAGTAACCCGTGATGGGCGCTGGCCACACGATATGGCCAGCCATATATATGAATTTGTGTTATTATTTTGATGTAATTTATTTATTTATTTATTTATTATTATATAGCTAAACATATTGATGATCAAAGATAAGTTTTAAAAACCGTACAAATGAAAATAGACACTATACGCCGTATTATACTTACAATGCTACTCCGTAGTAAATTTATGAAACAAGTCTTTGTCAAATTGTCAACCAAATAGTTTGGATTCAATGTTTTTAGTTAGTACTCTTATGAGACAAGGGAACGTTAATGGATGGAAAAAACCAGGCCCCTTTGTCAATTTGTTAATCGTCATCAACCTAGGGCGACAAACCGTACAAGCGGCGTGGAAAACCCGCAAATAAAGTGGAAAATAAAAGATGTAAATTATTTAATTTTTCTTTTTATTGAAGGGATGGATTAGAGAAAAGGACATCTTAACTACAGATATTCACGACTTTTGTGTTTATTGTATTTTGGAGTCTTAATCAAGCTTCATAATTTTAACAGATTAATTAATTAACCATGGGAACAAAGATCTAACGGTAAAACTTGTCTTAGATTCTCTAGAGTAATTGAGTGCATGGATTTTTTTTTTTTTCCCCAATTATCTATATTTTGTAGGGTTAAGTCATGCGTGAGTAGCATGACAACGAGTAGGATTTAGACTGGATGATGCATAATCCGACTCCGACCTTACAAGTCGTTGAAGTTTCGATTTATTTGACTCTAGTAATCCAACTCCAATCTGACTAGAAATCCCAATATTCGAGTCGGATCCAAATCGAGTTCAACTCCAACTCTATTTTTGTTTTGACCTAAGCTAAGTGGTTTCATTTATTAAAAAATTGATCCAAAACAACTAATCTAGTGATCATTACTATTTTATAGGAATCATTTGGCAATGACATAGACCTACTAAATATTAACCAATTGCAAAATTAACATCAAAGGCCAATGAAACAAAAAAATTGAAAGCTAAAAAATATACAGGTTCTTGTAGGAGTTAGAGTCGAATCAAACTTTAAGTGGAATCTGAATTAGACTCCGACCCTGACCTCCTTCAACTTAGAGTCAGATTTTAAAAATTGGAGTTGAATTTATATTTTTAATTTGAACTTGAGTCGGGTTTTTTCTCGGATAAAATCAGATATCGGTCTAGGGTCAGATCCAAACTCGGTCATTGTTATGAGCGACTCTCATCAAGTATATCTGTATTCAATCAGGCTAATAATTACGTTGTAGTTTCCAATAACCACGGTTAAAAATAGTAACTACTTTGTTAGTACATGAAGTAGTTATATTTCTAGTATTTTTTTCATAGGTGGCTTTAGCTATGGTATAATCTGTTCACCTTATTTTTATTTATTTCAGAATTTTTAAAAAAAAAAAATTGTTTTAAGGATTGATAAAGCTACCTAAATTCAATTACAACTAAATTAAGTATTGAGAAAATTCTAATAAGCTAAGTTCAAAAAAATCAAGTCAATAAAATTACAGAGCACATTCTTAATATTGGAAAAGATTTTAATTTCATAACTTTTGTGTTAACCTTTTCTTTTTAAGAGAAAATTTCTCCATAAATTACTAGAAATTTTTTTATCTCCTTTTTTGTTACTTAATATGGAATACTTAAGGGAGTCACAAGTTTAGATGAAATTTAATCAACCTTAACTAACCCAAAACTTTAACCTGAAACAGTTGGCATTGGCAATTGAGAAACCAAATTTTAAATTAGAAAAAATTAAAATAAAAGAGGGAAAATCAGAGCTTTGCGATATACATATCATTTTTTTTCTGCAAAAAAGCTTGATCGCCATTTGTTTACGAATACATTAATTTAATTATTTTAACAGAAACCAGAAGATAATAATTAAAGTGCTTTTAACTATAAGCTCTCTGAAAAGCAGCAGTATTAAAGAATGTAACATATATATATATATATATATAAATAATATGTTGCATTATAATTTAGTTTAGTTAGTACTCTCTGACATATTAATCAAAAACAGCTCAGTAATTTAGTATTAATGTTAATTATTATTTATTACTAAGTGCTTACAATTAGTAGAAACTAAGTGGAGTAATTTGCTGTCAATAAGAATCAGTAGATATGGCCCAAGATTTTCTGATGACAAGTGGAACTAACACCAATTATTTATTAACTTTGTTGATTTTTAAATATGATAATAATAAGAGTATTATACAACTGTACATTTAGAGCATACCCTTGATTAATTTCACAAATAAGGTAGCTGGCCTGGGGTTAATTTCAAATCGGTCCGATTACGAGTTATTTGTATAATTATAAGCCGCTCTCTACGCATTAGGAATATAGGAAAATATATTATTAAACAAATTTTTATTTTAAAATTAAAGAAAAGTAAATAGCGTCAAGGGGTCAAATGACAAATACCGATCTACAAAATATTCCAGAAAACAACTTTTTTTTCTCCCTAAAAAACAAGTTGCGAACCATTAGAACTTGCCTCCTTGCAATCAACCTAATGTGAAGTAACTTAATATTTATTCCATGATTGAGGACGATATTGTAGATTCGTAACAATGACTTGGAATAATTGGATTAATTCGATACTCATTAATTTATATCAAAATTAAATTGTATTCTAGCTATCTGTCTCGTGTGTTACTATTAGTAATTACATTGATTATGAATAAGTGAGATTACGAATTTTTTTATAAAAATGTTGCAACTAATTTAGAACAGCTATATCGAAAAAAATGATGTGTTAATAATTCAAAACGAAGTATTAAACAGAAATTACGAAAGAGTGCAAGCTAGAGTAGATTCCTTGAGTTACAATTAGGGTATAAAATTAAGTAATTGGATACATGCATGTATGTAATATGTATACAAAATAATTTTGCATGGACTAGAAATTATTGAACATTAAAGTAAAAAATAAATTTCTTCCAACAAAAAAAATTAAAATTTGGTACTAGATGAGATATGATGGGTTGAGGATTGTGGGGTAATAAATAATAAAATACGAAGTAATATGCCAGCTAAAATATAGGGAGGTTCAAAGTGTTTAACCGATCGGAGACAAAAGAAGAATTTGTTGCTTAGTGATGGTGTTCTTCTGCAATTACGACAACAAAGCGTGGGCTTAACTACTTCTTACGTTAACAGCGGCCCAAATTTACTAATATTAATTTTTTGTTTTGAAGGGAAAGATAAAATTTCATTAATAAGCCATATGGCATCTACAATAAGCATTATAGAAAAGTAAAATACAATCTAAATAAATCAAGTAAAAATCCTCTTTAAAGAAGCTGTGATGATGAGAAACTAGATCTGACGATAAAGTACAGTCCCCGATTGTTCGTTGAATTATGCAGCCTTCTGTGAGGGAGTCCATCTTCTTGACATAGTTTTGGGAGGAAAATTCATTACTTGACCATATCGATCGCATCTGCAATTCCAACGTCAATTGCAAAATTGTACGAATAACAACCCATGAATCCAATCTTTCAGATAAAACCCTAAAAATAAATTTCAATCTTTCATAAGGGGAGAGAAGAAAGACAAACACCAAATTCTCACAAAAGGACAGAACATACCCAATTTACTAATATTAATAGTTAAACTTGAAAGCAATTGGTTAAACAACATTTATATAACAACCTTTTAAGAATCCATATAATACTAATGTTATAATGGAGACTAGTGTTATAATAAACTTTCTATGTATTTTCTATATTGTGTTAGACTACGAGTGTATGAGGTATATAAAGGAAAGGAAACAAAAGATATTAATAAATCCCAATATTATATTTCACATAAGACAAACAATCATTTAAAAAAACAAAAATTACAATACATCAACATTTTAAGCCTCTAGATGAATTCTCAATCGAGCGTTATATACGTCCTTTGTGCCTGATCTCAACAATCAACCTTGCGAATATTACACATATCGAAGATACTACCTACCTCCCGAAACATCTGTAGTGTACAAAATAGGGCATGTCCAGAAGACCCTCCTATATTATTGTAGTAGACTAATTGAGTTATTAAAGCTTTTTTGTGTATGCTTTTTTTTATTTTTTTTTTATTTTTTTATCAGGATCGATAGCCTGCTAAAGTCCATTGTAGGCATCACTAAGAACGTCGATGCTTCCACATGGATTGCTGTTGTCGCTAAGCTATATCCGTAACCTTAGAGACCTTGCTTGGGCACCCTAAATTCCTCAAGCCTAAATTCGATATAGGGTAGACAAGCTTTTTTTTTTTTTTTTTTTTTTTTTATTGGGGGTTTCTAAGGTGTGCCTTTATATTTTTTTCAAATTCTAAGGTGTCCCCTTGCCTTTTATTTCTTCATGATAACCTAAACTTTTTATTCCAAACTACCACGGGTGTTCCATCTTGCAAGGATTACTTAGTTATCCAACAAATGACGAAATAAGTAAATAAAGAAACTGATTAACACTAAGCTAACAATAAGTTAACAATAGGGATATGATGGTTTTAAAAAGTTGAGGATACCTTGTAGAAATGTTAAAAAACGAGAATATACACCTTAAAATTTGAAAAAATAAAGGGACACATAACTTAGAAAAGCTTTTATATATATATATATATATATATATATATATATATATGTCTCCCCTAAACCAAACCCGATGATGAACAACTTTTTACCGCCATTATTGGTCAGGTCGAGTATTTAATCTCGGGAGTGCTTAAAATCCACATTCAGTCAAACACAACTTACAAATCAGTCAACAAACAGTCCAAACATTTATTCAAACTCAATCCAACTCACATTTCAGCCCAAACCCTTTTTAATTCATTTCGTATTATTTATTAATTAAGCTCAATTAATAAAATAATAAAACCCTAAACCTGAAATAAGCTCAGAATAGTTGAAACGGCGCCTAAATATCACGTACTTAATGCTTAAGAAAAAGGTTAAAATGAATTTGGACAGATTTCTGGAAAACAGATTTTTCGTGTCATGGCAGAAATGCCACGCCACGGCAATTCCTGCCGTGTCACAGCAAATTGCATCGTGTCACGACAATTTCTGCCGTGACACGACAATTTCTAGGGTTTCCTCCGCGGCTCATTTTATTTCTTGGGTTTCGTGCCTCACCCTTCACATTTTCTCTATAAATACGAGGCTGATTTCTCAGTTTCGGGGCACCAAACAATTCTGTCTTTCTCTCTTATACACCAAATAATTCTCTCTCTCTAATGCTTTACCCTAAACACTAGCCTTCCCTATTCTTTCACAATACGTTCCTTAAGCACTCCCCGAAGTCCATATTGTACCCGAAGTTCTAAACTTAAACCAAGGCGTGAAAGGTAGAACTGTTTGAGGGTTTGGCCCTAAATCAACTCTACTTTAATTTAATTTCCATTCTTGTTTATTATTTTCCTTAAAGTTACTAACGCGTTCATTGTTTCATAGTTACAAGCAAACGCAATCAAAGTAAGGAATCATGTTCCTTTTGTTCCTGTTATATTTCTAACGGTTTTTGTTATGTTTTTCATATACTAATCGTTATTATGGTTAAATTGCTTCCAATATTAATGTTGATTTTATTATATTATTGATCACCATGCATATTGCATGTTTAAAGGGAATATGTAATTGAACATAACGCTTAATAAGATAATTTGGGCCACCGGTTTAGGATCCTTTTTAATCTTGTTTCTTAATCAAGTGGTCACAATATTTTAGAATTATATGTTGCATTAACATTCAACCAATTTATCCTAATTTAGTTTGGAGCAAATTAAATCTTTGTTTGTGTGCCTTTGAGATCGCAGGAATTACTTTTCACAATAAGAATCGAGTAGAGGTCAATACGGGCAAACGTGACTCCATGACTCACTTCGTACCATCATCATCCCCGATCCTCCTTTCGTGGTTCCGAACCATATGGAGTTAGTAATCTCATGGATTATGAATGGGGTGTAACCTTCACGAGTTAATCGTTGTTGCCTTTCGTTGTCCCATTATCGTGGTTACCTTAAATGATCCGTGAACAGTTTGCAAGTTCCTTATAAACTTGTTGGCGGCTCCCTACTTTGCTTTGTCCCTAATCGTGTCCCTAATCGTATGTTAATTCCCACTTCCTAAGAGTGCGAAGCATACTCACAACATGCTAACGTAGGCGCGCTTCGAATGACGCCTACAATATATATATATATATATATATATATATATATATATATATATATATATATATATATATATTTAGGGAGGGATCCGATGAGAATAGGTCTATATGTGATAACCCTATTATATATGAGAACAAATCTCAACCATTGGATACCTCATGATTCAACTGTTGAGATTGCTCACATAGTAATGGCAAAAATGTAAATTTACATTTTTTTTTGTTTGGCTCATTTTGATCAATAATTTTTTGTTCAATTATCAAATGAGCAAACAATTATTTGCTCATTTATCAAATGAGCAAAAATTCTTTGTTCATTTATCAAATGAGTAAAAATAAAAAAAAAAATTTAAGTTTTTTTTAACGTTAATTTTTTTTTTCTCATTTATATTTTTTTCTTATTTATCAAATGAGCAACATATATTTGTTTATTTATCAAATGAGCAACATTTATTTGTTTATTTATAAATGAGCAATTAATATTTGTTCATTTGATAAATAAGCAAATAATATTTGCTCATTTGATAAATGAGAAATAATTCTTTGTTCATTTATTTAACAAGCAAACAATATTTCTTTGTTTTGTTTGTTCATTTATCAAATGAGCAACTATTCTTTGTTCATTTATCAACTGCGCAAAAATTCTAAAACATTCAAACTAATATGAAACCTTGAACTTACTTACTATATCTGAAAATGTAAACAATTGTTGGACCATAAGAGACCAACAATATACTAGTTTATATTATGCACTTCATTTTCTGCCTATTTTTGAAGTAGATAGTTCACAAGGTTAATTTAATACATGTTGTTTTGCTCATATCCTTCACAAATGAGCAAACTGAAATTAAAATGAGCAAACTAAATTAAAATGAGCAAAAACACATACAATAAAAATGCATAAATGAAGATGAACAAACTTATATTAGAATCTCAGAAAATTGCTCCATACTATCATCACATAATACAAACTCATTAAACTCATTTTCGATCGCCGAAATCTTTCCATTTCACTGGAACACGCGACCATAATCGTCGTTGAGTGGAGCTCGAAAATGACATGATTGGTCTGAATTTTGAGCTTGATTTCTTTGTTATTGATGTTGCAAAGTTAATAACAATGATGCTAAAGGCGATGTTGCTGATGGCGAACATAATCGTCGCCGATTGGAGCTTGAAGACACAATTATCGACCTAAATTCGAGCTTAATTTCCTTGTTTTTAATGGCACAAAGATGATGGTGATATGAGCACAGTACAAAGACGCCATGGTTGATTAGAAGCTGAGCTTAATTTCTTTGAAATTAATGGCGTGAAGTTGATGATGCATACTGAACAATAGGTGAGAGGAGAGAGAAAAAAAGAAATGTGGAGGTGAAAGAGAGAAATAAGGGGGTTGGTTTAAAATACTATTTTGGTTTTGATTTTTTAGGGAATAATCACAGCCCTTAGATTAAAAAAATTCAAAGGTCTAGATTTATTCTCACATAAGTTGGGGTTCTCACATGATCCCATTTATATATATATATATATATATATATATATATATATATATATATATATTATATAATCCCCCATATTTTTAAATATTTTATATATGAAATTTTATTTTATTTATAATATTTATTGGTATTTTTCCAGAATTTATTTTAAAAGTTTCAAATTATTATTTTTGGGTTGATAAACTATTTTATTACATAAGGATGTTTTATGTGTTCGTTCTACAATTTATGCCCATACAAAACAAAAATCCAATCCATTTTTATTACTTAATTGGCCCAATATTGTCATGAGGCCCAATTTTACCCTACAACTCTCTCTTATAAATACCCCATGAATCCCCAAATTTTCTCCACACAAAATGGTTAGTCCTTATTTCTTTCCCTTTTATTTTATTTTTCCTTTTCTTTTCTTTTCTTTTTCCTTTTTCTTTTTTTTTCTTTTCTTTTTCTTTCTTTCCCTTTTCTCCTTCCTATGTGAGCAAAGCTCACTATTTCCAGCCACCTCCGGCATGCCGCCCTACTACTGCCGTCGCCGCCACCTGGTCGCCGATGACCACCTAGCCGACCTAGCTGGCCCACGTGGCCTCCTCCCCTTATTGCTCCTTTGTTTTCTTTTTATTTTGTTCAATGTTTATTAAATTGTTTTAAGTTTGATTTTTTTGTTTGAAATTAATTTAATTAGTATGAAAAACTATATTTTGGTGATTTAAAGTTATAATTTCAGATTATAATTGTTGTTTTTATGTTCAGATTTTATGAATTATAAACCAAGGGTTTTAATTTATGTAAATTGGGATTTTAGGGTTCTAATGAGCAATAAAATTGGGGCATTTGTTCCTATTAAATTTCTAATGATTAATTAAGCATAAAAACATGTTTTAAGGGGAGTTTTAATCAAATTTATATTGCTAAATATTAGTTTGGGTATTAATATTTGAGTATTGGTTGTTTTCTAGGAGGTGATTATTCCCTAGGAGACTTTTAATTGATTAAAAGTGGCACAAAGGATTGTTTACATGAGGCACGTACATGTTTACTTCGTTGTAAGTAGTATCATGTTAAGGTACCAAAAAGGAAATAACTTAGTTTCATGTTTAGGGAACTCTTGGATGGAAATTGTTTGGTTAAACATTGAATTAATTCATGTGCTTATGTTTATGAGACATGTTTTGGTGAATTGATTGTGTTTGTAATCACATAAAGTGAAACATGGATGAGCAATAAAACTCTGGAAAGCGTGCAATTCTAGAATATTGACAATTATGGGTTGGGGTACACGGTGGTAGCCCATGGCTTTCCGAGACTTGTTTGATAAACATGCACTCTTTTCTTTTGGTATTTACATTTTTATTTTATAACGAAAGTTAGATGGGATCCTAGGCTAACTTTGTGAGAATGGAGTCGCGCCCATTCTTGTATCGTGCTATATTTTTATTTTAAATGGTCATTTGGGACCAAAATAATTTAGTGGGTTGGACAACCTCGTCTATTTCTTACTCCAAATTAACTTAATTAAATTAAGTATAAAGAGTCAAGTGGATTGGAATTGATTAGTGAGTATGTTGAGTTGATTGAACTATTTTGGTGTGGAGTCTTGGTTAATGAGTTTATGTTGAATGCTATTTATTTTAATTAGTTGAGCATGCTAGGTTGGAATTTGGATAGATTTTAGGATAAAATTGTTGGTTTAGTGTTTTATTTCTGATAAAATATCAATATTTTTTTTCTACAATTTAAATTATAACCCTATTTTACAAAAAAAATTATAACTTTCAATAATTATTATCTTAATAATTTATTATTTTTATATCATACTATTCGTGTTAAAGAGTATTTCAAAATAAATGCATTTATGATCGGTGGCACTATATTTTTTTAGTTTACAAGTATGATTGTCAAGTGATTATTAATCCATGAGTAGAAAATTCGAATAATATAAACATTTTTCTCATATATAGTGTATACTTCTATAATATATATCCTATGTCAAAATATCCCAAATCAAAAGGGATATACACATCTTACATAAGAATGTTTGTATCAATGATGTGTTTTAAAATTTGGCATATAGATAAAAAATTTATTTAAAATTCAATTAACAAACCGAACATCTCCACTAGAATTAAAATTCCAAATAGATAGGCAAAAAATTCCAAATAGATAGGCAATCGTCTTTAAAAAAAAAATCCTAAAAGTCTAGGAGCCGAAGACTTACTTTCAAACCGAGGGTTTTGAATAAAGTCTAGGAGTACTCAAATTATTAAATGTCAATGGAAATTAATTACTCATCCGATTATGAACATTTAAAGCAACTAATGTATCAGACGTGGATATATTTAGACATTAGTGATAATGCCTTTGAGAAATAATTATTCCTTATTTCCTCAAAATTTAAAAAAAAATTATTCATTAAAATTATTTTATAAGTAGCCAATTAATGTAAGATTTTAAAAACATAAGGATATATATTATAGAGGGAATCCGGGGCATCACCTGGGGTACGTAATAGTAATAATACTACTTTTGTTTTTTTTAGTTGACACGTATTCCTTTTTGGAAAGTTTTTTTTTTAATTAACGCGTTTCCTTTTTGGGAAAACTTTGTAATGTTTAAAGACAAATTAACCCTTACTTTGCTTTACTTTCCTCCCCACAATATACACTATATCTCTCCTTCATTCACCATGGATAACATCTCAGTTTCTCTCACCTCTCCCACTCTCCAACTATTGATGACTCGCACAATCACCATGAAGACCACCGAAATCGGCGTCATATGAGGAGCAATCAACGTTGTCTGCCGGTCTAATTAATTTTACCTTCACGTTGCCTGAAATTAAACTTCGTACGTATTTCCAGGAGCTTCACCTAGGAGAACGCCAAACACAAGGAGGTCCGGAGGAGAGAGAAAGTGAGCATCAACACAGCTGGAGCTGTGTAGCCGGAGTTGGTAACGGTGGTGGCGGTGGCGGTTGGTTAGACGAAAGCTTGGGTTGGTACGGTGGTGGGCCTTGGCCATTGGTTCAGTTACCTGGGCAAGGAGAAGGGTAGGTAGAATAAGGTTGGGTAAGGGTATATGAGTCTTTTGTTTTTCTCTATCACTCTTTAATATACGCGATAAAATAAAACGTGTCAACTAATAAGAAATGAACGAAGTAATAATTAGATTATGCCAAGTTTTCACATAGTGTGTGCAATTGTTTTTTTTAGTACAACTCTAGCTCATAGGGTAAAAAAAAAAAAAAAAAAAAAATCGAAAATCGAAATCTTGATCCTCCAAGTTTTCACACAACAGTATAATTTGTCGGAAACTTTAAAATTACAAGAAGAATTAATACAAAACCTCCCCACATTCCACTCTTTCTCTCTCCTTCCTTTCCCTTATCATGTCACTTTCTTGCTTCTCTTTCTTTTTTCTACACAAACAAGCAACCAAACAATTACAAAATCAATGAATTTTGAAACACATCTTCTGTCACTCACTCATTCTCTCTCCCCTCTCTCCAATTTAACACAGAATCACATGTAAATTCTTATTACCAGTAGTAATTGTCAACTATTCTTGGGATGGTGTTTCCCACAAGCTTTCAACCCCATTAATTTAAAAAAGATTAAAAAAATTATAAACCCATCTTGAAGAGAGAGAAAGATGAAGTGGGTGTGAATTAATTTTTATATTATTCATTATTTATTTATTTTTAATTATTTTTGTGCATTTTTTTTGGAGTTATAAAAGAAGCTCAAATTTGGCTTGGTTTGCATATAATGTCACAAGAAGAATCTAAAGAGATAAAGACAATTGAACAATGGAGATGGTCGGAAATGCATGGTCTTGTGCTTTCAGGCTCTTCAAATAACAACACTCTTAACTCCAATCCTCCAACTCTTCTTCAAGAATTCCAACCTTCGAGCACCTCGAAGATGGAAGCTACTGACGGTAACGGTAATAGTAATGCGAAGAAGGATGCATCATCGTCGTCTTCGGGATCAACTGATAAACCCAAAGAAGGTCCACCACCAGTTGCGTTCAAAGAGTTGTTCAGATTTGCTGATAAATTGGATTGTATTTTGATGGGAATTGGTTCTCTTGGTGCTTTTGTTCATGGCTGTGCTTTACCCCTTTTTCTTAGATTCTTTGCTGATCTTGTTAACTCTTTTGGTTCTTACTCTAATAACCCTGATAAAATGATGCAAGAAGTTTTAAAGGTACACTTCATTTACTTTTTTAAATTAATCTCTAATCTGTATTTTTTCTTACTCAATTTATTGAATAATTTCTAAATTTGGCATTTTTTTTTGTAGTATGCATATTATTTTCTTGTTGTTGGAGCAGCAATTTGGGCTTCTTCTTGGGCAGGTGGTTTTTTTTATTTATTTTTGGTTATGAATTTGTGAATTTTTTGGGTTTTAATTCATTAATTTTTTCTCCCATTTTTTGTGGACTATAATTAAATTTAATTTTATTATATGGTGTATAGAAATTGCATGTTGGATGTGGACTGGAGAGAGACAATCAACGAAGATGAGGATTAAGTACTTGGAAGCAGCATTGAGTCAGGACATTCAGTACTTTGATACTCAAGTTAGAACTTCTGACATTGTTTTTGCTATTAACACTGATGCTGCACTTGTTCAAGATGCCATCAGTGAAAAGGTACAATTTTATTTTATTTGGACCATATTTCATACATGATTTTTGCTGTATTATATGGTTGAATTATTGCTGAATTTGATTTTGTGTTGATGAATTTTCAGTTGGGTAGTTTTATACACTACTTGGCAACATTTGTGACTGGTTTTGTGGTGGGATTTACTGCTGTGTGGCAATTAGCTTTGGTAACTCTTGCTGTTGTTCCTCTAATTGCTGTTATTGGTGGGATTCACACTACTACATTAGCTAAGTTGTCTAGCAAGAGCCAAGGAGCTATGTCTCAGGCTGGAAATATTGTCGAACAGGTACGATTTAACAAGAATATTTTGATTTTTTTGTTGAATTTGATCTTTTGAGCATGTTTTATGGTTAATTTGCTGATCGGGGTATGTCTCATTTGGTACTAATTTGCAGACAATTGTTCAAATTCGGGTGGTTTTCGCGTTTGTGGGTGAATCAAAAGCTTTACAGACGTATTCGGCAGCATTGAAGATTGCCCAAAAGCTTGGGTACAAAAGTGGATTAGCAAAGGGTTTGGGATTGGGAGGAACTTATTTCATCGTGTTTTGTTGTTATGCTCTACTTCTTTGGTATGGAGGTTATCTTGTTAGGCACCATTTAACTAATGGAGGTCTTGCCATTGCTACTATGTTTGCTGTCATGATTGGTGGAATGTAAGTTTATCATCAATTGTTTCCGATAATCTTGCAGATTAATTATTATTGTGAAGTTTTGATTAAAATTGTACTAATTTGGTTAATCAGAGGTTTGGGACAATCAGCGCCGAGTATGAGTGCATTTGCCAAGGCAAAAGCTGCAGCTGCAAAGATTTTTATGGTAATCGATCACAAACCAAGTATTGACCGAATCAAGGAATCAGGCATCGAATTGGAATCCGTTACGGGGCAAATCGAGCTCAAAAACGTCGAATTTGCATATCCATCAAGGGCGGATGTGAAAATTCTCAACAACTTCTCGCTTTCAGTTCCTTCTGGAAAAACCATAGCTCTAGTTGGTAGTAGTGGATCTGGGAAAAGCACTGTTGTTTCTCTAATTGAGAGATTTTATGATCCCACTGAAGGTAAAACTTTCATGATATGTCATTTATTTTCTTACAAATAATGAAGCATTTTTTCATTGGGTAGTTTGATAATAAGTATTTGGTATGCAGGACAAGTATTTTTAGATGGGCATGACATTAAAACATTAAAGCTGAGATGGCTGAGGCAGCAAATAGGGTTGGTGAGCCAAGAACCCGCTTTATTTGCAACCAGTATCAAAGAAAACATACTCCTAGGCAGACCAGATGCTAGCATGGTCGAGGTAGAAGAAGCTGCCAGAGTCGCCAACGCCCATTCATTTATCATTAAGCTTCCTGATGGCTTTGAAACTCAGGTAAGATCAATTTCACCCTTTTCTTAAAAATGTTGTATATCTTTAATACGGATCTTGTTATCGGTTCACAAGGCGGTTGGCTGAGGGGGCGAGAGGTGGGTGTGTGATTGTTCTTGTTCATTAGTTGTGGTTTCTGATGTTAATGGTAACTCGTGTTTTTGCACATATTATGGTTAAGAGTAGTGGTCTAAGTCTCAAACTTAGGAACATTGACCAGATATGGTTGTGGATTCGAGGATCTGACTTAACTATTAACTCTATCTATTCTTGGTCTGAATTATTGTGTCCAATATTCCTACTTTGTTTAAGTTTTGGCTTGCGTATTGCCCACAATAAAGAGTTTGCTTAAGAAAAGGAAGTAAATAGCGTCAAGTTCGATATATAACAGTGTAAAATTTACCATTTTACACTTCTTTAACAATTTAAGGGGGTTGCGATTGTTCCACAAGGAGTTAAATTTTACTGTTAAATAAATAGCTCGAGTCTTTGAATAACCATAAGAAGGGAATAAGAGGGTGGTTCATTATTTTATACCTTGGATAAAAGAATGATACTAGCCCTACTACTAGTATCTTATTTTAGTAACATTATTTTTCATCTCTCATGTTCATTTTTTAATCATTAATCAATCAATTTCTATGATTATTTTATTTTCTTGTTTTTCATTCCTTATGGAGTACTCCGTATTAATTTCATATAACTAGTGCAAGTAGTAGTACTAAAAAGATAGTCGTGAGATAGCCGGACTTTTAGATTCTATTGGTTCATTGCCGTGTTACAGGGACATTTAGATCTGTGTACCTTTTATATACGGAGTATTCGAAAAAATAAAGTTAGGCGTGATTTCTTTCTTATGTAACTCAAAATGGGATGATTGGTCAACAAACAAAACCTAACACTTTCTCCCTTTCAAAAAAGTCAATGCAATAGAAGGTGTTTGGTCATGCATTTAAAGAAAAGGTAACATGTCCCAGTCAACAATGCATGTGCAGATATTAATAGCATACTCTTCTGAAACAAGGACCATTTGGACAAAAGCAATTTGTCAGTTAGTATTATATTTCCCACTCACTGCCTTTCTTTTACTTATCTCTGTCTTGATTTATTTATTTAATTAGTAATATTCTTTTATCTTTGCTATTCTTTTTCTTTTTCAGTTTTTTGGGTTTAATTGTCAAAGAGAGTTAAGTAAATGTCATACTAAATATAATATTGGTGTTTCCACTACAAAGTTTCTTCTTCTGATTATAAAACTCCCTCAATTTGAGGGTCTTCGAAGACCGAAAACAGCTTCTTCAAACTTTAAAGCCTTGTTGAATTATTATACAAGTACTATAATTTTGAAATCCTGTCACCTTAAGTTAAAAGAATTAATAAAAATGGTTTGAGAATCAAGCAAGATTCCTTATTACGAAGTTTGACGCATTATATGCATTATCAAATATGCTATCCAATTAGCAATGCTTGACAAAATCACATGTCAATACCTAGTAAAGTTTAGTGCAGTATTTGGGCATATCAGTACCTTTGTCTTTTAGAGAAAATATACTTGTATGTAATATTGTTAATACAATCTTATTTTATTTTTCTGTAGAAAATTTCCTACTGTTGCTGGGAATGAACTAAAATTTTATGTGACAAAACATGGACTATAATTGATTTTGATGAGGAATAGCAACTTTCTGCTTCCAGTTCATTGATTTTATTGTACAATTTATTTTCTCACCAGTAGGCTTGCTGTGAATTAAATCCAAAAAATTGACAAGAATTTTGATAAATAAAGTCTGATAAACGTTCTGAAAATGACAGGTAGGGGAGAGAGGCTTGCAGCTCTCTGGAGGACAAAAACAAAGGATTGCTATTGCCAGGGCAATGCTTAAGAATCCAGCAATACTGCTTTTAGATGAAGCGACTAGTGCATTAGATTCTGAATCAGAAAAGCTCGTCCAAGAAGCTCTTGACCGGTTTATGATCGGCAGAACAACTCTTGTTATTGCCCACCGTCTCTCCACAATTCGTAAGGCTGATCTTGTGGCTGTACTTCAACAAGGAAGTGTATCAGAGATTGGAACCCATGATGAACTTATGGGCAAAGGCGAAAATAGTGTTTATGCCAAGCTCATTCGCATGCAAGAAACGGCTCATGAAACAGCCATGCATAATGCGAGAAAGAGTAGTGCCAGGTACTATCTTTGAACAATTGTCTAGGACAATCATCCTATTCAAATTCAAACTAGATTTTCTGCTATCTGCTGAAAATACATCAGTCCTATTTAATTTGAGGAAAGAAAACATGTTATGGTTATCATTCTCTACTAAATATCAATCTTAAGTAGCATGTTACAAAAAAACTTGCCAATCAAACAAATTGAGAAAAGAAAAGCTAGGGTTTGACATAAAGTTAGAAGCTATGCAGAGTTTAGTAAGTTTTATAATGATGAACTTAAAATCTAGTCATAATAATTATAAAACCCGACAACAAAAGCTGGAAATTACTTGTTCTGGTTCTGATAAAATAGAATGTTCAACTTGTGACTTTGTTAGCTATAATAGCTTGAACTGTGTACATCTGAAGTAGTATATGACCTTGTACTTTATCTTGCAGACCTTCAAGTGCCAGAAACTCAGTTAGTTCACCAATTATTGCACGGAATTCTTCGTATGGTCGCTCACCTTATTCACGTCGGCTCTCTGATTTCTCCACTTCTGATTTTAGTCTCTCTATTGATGCCACCCATGGAAGTTACAGGCCTGAGAAGTTGGCATTCAAGGAGCAAGCCAATTCCTTTTGGCGTCTTGCTAAAATGAATGCTCCTGAATGGCCTTATGCTTTGGTTGGTTCTGTGGGCTCCGTTATCTGTGGTTCACTCAGTGCCTTCTTTGCCTATGTTCTCAGTGCTGTCCTTAGTGTCTACTACAACCCAGACCATGCTTTTATGATCAGAGAAATTGCCAAGTATTGCTACTTACTAATTGGACTTTCATCTGCTGCCCTCATCTTTAACACACTACAGCATTTCTTCTGGGATGTGGTTGGGGAGAATCTGACGAAAAGGGTTAGGGAGAAAATGATGGCAGCTGTGATTAAAAACGAAATGGCATGGTTTGACCAGGAAGAAAATGAGAGTGCCCGAATCGCTGCTAGGCTTTCTCTTGATGCCAATAATGTTCGATCAGCTATTGGGGACAGGATTTCTGTTATAATGCAGAACTCTGCTCTTATGCTTGTTGCTTGTACTGCCGGGTTCATTTTGCAGTGGCGTCTTGCTCTTGTACTTATTGCAGTCTTCCCTGTTGTCGTTGCTGCTACTGTTCTGCAGGTTTGTTACTCTTTGCTGATTATTTCAAAGTCTCCCCGCCAAAAAGAAGATAAATTTAAGGACATGCTTATGCAATTATATATAGTGCTTAAAATTAATGATTTCCCAGAATAATCAATGACTAAACATGATTAAGGAATATAATACTTGTGCTATATGGAGCATGAGTTCCAAGTATGACCCCTCCTACCTTTCCTCTGTGGGCATAATCGTAATACAAAATACTGAGCATGTTAATTAGTCTACTTTTCCAGAATACGTCACAGTTATTGTTTGAAAATTGTATATGGCATGCTTGAAAAGATAAAAAAGAAGGATTGTGCAACCATCAACTTCCCATGTGATTGTTGCTAAACAAGACAGCAACTTTATCAGTTCATTTAATTTTTTATAATTAAGGTGATGGTTCCTAATGTATGTATTAATCTGGTAACAGAAAATGTTTCTGAAAGGTTTCTCTGGAGACCTAGAAGCGGCTCATGCCAAGGCTACACAGTTGGCAGGAGAAGCAGTGTCAAATGTTAGAACTGTAGCTGCCTTCAACTCGGAAACGAAAATTGTTGGCCTTTTCACTAGAAATCTTGAAATTCCTTTACGGCGTTGCTTCTGGAAGGGACAGATTGCAGGTAGTGGATACGGAATAGCTCAATTTGCTCTTTATGCTTCATACGCTCTTGGTCTCTGGTATGCTTCTTGGCTTGTGAAGCATGGAATCTCTGATTTTTCCAAGACAATTCGGGTTTTCATGGTCCTTATGGTATCTGCCAATGGAGCTGCTGAGACTTTAACCCTAGCACCTGATTTCATCAAGGGAGGACGTGCAATGAAGTCGGTGTTTGAACTTCTTGATCGAAAAACTGAGATTGAACCTGATGAACAGGATGCAACGCTGGTTCCTGAACGCCTTCGTGGAGAGGTAGAACTCAAGCATGTTGACTTTTCCTATCCCACACGTCCTGACATATCTGTCTTCCAAGACATCAACTTGCGGGCACGAGCAGGGAAGACCCTTGCCTTAGTAGGCCCCAGCGGATGTGGTAAAAGTTCTGTCATTTCCTTAGTGCTGAGATTCTATGATCCGTCGTCTGGGAGAGTTATGATTGATGGTAAGGACATCCGAAAGTATAACCTCAAGTCCCTAAGGCAGCACATGGCACTAGTCCCGCAAGAACCGTGCCTCTTTGCCACCACGATATATGAAAACATTAAGTATGGAAACGAAAATGCAACAGAAACTGAGATAATAGAAGCAGCAACCCTAGCAAATGCTCACAAGTTCATATCAGCCATGCCTGAGGGCTACAAGACTCAGGTAGGAGAGAGAGGAGTTCAATTGTCTGGGGGACAAAAGCAGAGGATTGCACTTGCCAGGGCATTTGTGAAGAAGGCAGAGATAATGTTGCTCGATGAAGCTACGAGTGCACTTGATGCAGAGTCAGAGAGGTCTGTTCAGGATGCATTGGACCGTGCTTGCTCAGGGAAGACGACGATTGTGGTGGCCCACAGGCTATCAACCATTAGAAATGCCCATGTTATTGCTGTTATTGATGATGGGAAAGTAGCGGAACAAGGATCACATTCACACCTGTTAAAAAACTATCCAGACGGGTGTTACGCCAGAATGATACAGTTACAAAGGTTCTCACACGGTCAGGCCATAGGTATGGCATCAGGATCAACCTCTTCCACACGACCACGAGAAGATGAGGGGAGGGAAAACTGATGCTCAGAAAAGGTGGAAGAATTTCCAAATTTAGTAAAAAGATAGGAAAAGGAAAGGAAGAGGAAAAGAAAAAAGAGTATACTCACATATCCCTTCTCATCAGTTTGGAATTCTTGATTTTTGCTGTCATATATAGCTTCTTGTGTATGTGTTATCTAATTTAGCTTATGAAATATAGTAATTTTATCCAAAAGGTTCGTCATTTGGATCCAACTTCCTAGCTATTGTACATGCCACACATCCGAAAGGTATCGATTCGCTCTGTTTTGCTCACTAGAATTTAGTACGGGTACAGATCCCACAGATATGTAATTCGAGTGATGAATTGTCATATTGATGATGAATACATGAAATGAAGTGTTTACATGACATAAATCTAATACAAGTACTTCGTATTGTGTAGGCGTCCATCTTTTTTCTTCTTTAGAACGAGTTAGGATAATAATATGTCTAGGTTTTTTTTTTTTTTTGTTTTTTTTTTGTTTTTTGAAAGATAATTATATGTCTAGGTCAGAACTAGGTAATGTTATAATGGAGTTAAGGTAGGGAATTGGAATAAAATAATTGGACACTGTAAAAAATCAATTTTGTTAGGTTTATGTAGGGTAAAGTATGACAAAAATTGAAATGGGTTAGGCAGTTAAGAGACGCAACTTTTTTTTAGCCACTAAATTCCATAACGTAATCTATTGGTTAATAAGTACGAAATATTTGTCTATGATTGTAATTTATCGCTCCGTAAGATAAAAGTAAAAGACAATTGAAGGGAGAGCATTACATTATTGCACCCATAGAATTTTAGTAAGCACAAAATAGTAGTGGTTCAAATAGGGGTGAGTATGGGACGGATAATTGAACCGTTAGTACTTACAGTTCGCGTAATCGATAACTAATATTACTAAAAGTGATATTTATAAGTCAAACTGATAAGTTCGGGTATTCGGATTTTGGATACCCGAATTTTTGGATCGGTCATCGAGTACTCAATAAGATATCCAATAATGATAATTATACTTAATAATGTAGTTATTATGATATCTTTTAACACTAATTTACAACAATACCACATGATCTTGACCAAATTATTAATAATATTACTAATCATTGATATTATATAGTGATTATGAAGTAAAGTAAGAGTTTAGATTTTGGAAAAATAGATTTAAGTAGGACAAAAAATAAAAAAATTGCTTATTGGATCGGATTGGGTAACCATTAATTTTAAAATGATACCCAATAACTATACCCGATAACAAATTATTGAAACGGATACCCAAACCGTTATGGTTAATTGAATCGGATACCCTAATTTTCAGAATGATGATAAATCGGATTTTCGATTTCTCGGATAGTTTTGTTCAGACCTAGTACTTCAAATTAAATGAGGAAATTGGTTGTGGGCATGAAAAATAATAAAGGGTGACAGAGCATGCGGAAGAGTGATATAAACCGGGGAGCAAAATAATTTTTATTTTTGGTTTCATTGTGGTGGTTGCACGTTCATAATATCACACATGAAAAGGTGAAAGTGAACTCATAGAAATGACACATTACTAACTTGAAAAATACTAGTAAATTATAAAGATGGAGTTTCTTTTGGGTTAAAAGGACACAAAAAAGTGGGCTCCTAATGGTGGGGGTGTGCATGAGCGCCAAGGAGTTATTTTTTTCTTTTTATTATTTTTTTTTCAATTAATTAATTAGTTTTATTTAAAAAACACAAAAACAAAAATTGAAAAGGAGATTTAGTTGGAGAAAATGACATTCAAATTATTCTGCTCTTAAAAGCATGCATATGTTTATGCTTTACATGGATGTGAGTGGTCCCAAGTGACCACTTATGTTTTAAATTATGAGAGTGAATTTTGTAAAAATTACTTGTATTTTTTCAATTTTTTTTTTGGGTGTATAGGAAGTTACAGAGGAAAATGATAAAGATAAAATTTGATCTAGATTTTGAAAACCACAATTTTACTAATTAGGTTAGTTGATTATCTACAACTTTGATTTTTCTATTTCTCCAGTTTCTAAATCCTATTTGGTATTAATGTGTATCAAGTTTCTGAGTCTACCAAATTATGTTATATATTTGAAAGTACTTATAATTGTATCATTTTAGACATTTCAATAAGCAATTACTTGAATAAACAAGTACAATGGTAACGCTTAAGATAATCTAATGTGCAATATCAAACAAAACTTGACTTACTTGATAGAAGACTCTTGTCTTACACCCTAAAAGTTTCAGGTTTGAATCTTAACAACAATTAAGGCTATATAGATATAGAGACCTATACTTCAACATACAGAACCTGTAAATACTAAACTAAAAAAATTGTGAGGATATGCGCTAGTTTGATTGTTCAGCCTTTGTGTAGTTTTGTGTATAAAAACAGTTCCAATAGATACACTTAAGTATTTTGCTCATTTCGAAATGAGTAAATAAACAAAATCTTTATCTAGAATCTACCTGTTATTAAATTGACTTTATTACTTGTAGGAAATCATATGGTACCTATGGTTGTATTATATTTCCCCTTATTTATAGGGGTTTATTCATCACCACAAAATTAAGGGACAACAACCCATTAATCTTGGCATATGCCTTTGCCTTTTAATGACATTATAACTCGGTGGATCATTATTTTGGTGAGTGTGCTTTAGGAATTTTACATTTTACCTACACATGCTGCCTTAATGACTAATGGCCAGAACCGGTTGAATACCATCATAACGTGTGAACTTAGGCTAAGCCGCTTAGGTCTAAGTTTTCTTTGATTTGAAATATTTCAAATAGAAATTATTTTTACTGATTAAACTCATTTTTACTTATCTGTAATTACCTATGTGGGAGATGGTAATTAAGGAAAAAGCGGACAACAAAGAATTCAGATCTTATTTTAGATTATTAATATCCTTGTAATGATGACCACTCTTGGGACATTAAAGCTCTCTGATGTGTAGTAAAGTGACATGATTCGAGGTATCCCTCTCCTTGGATCTAATTGATGAACCTTATTGAGGGGTCTCTACTCTCTAGTAATAAGAATATTACTTGTATAAATCTGGCACTTGGCTTGCACATAACAATAAAAATGAAAATTAATTAGATTTGGAAGTTAGATATTTCCCCAACATTGTAAATCTTTCTTTGGCGCTACTCCATAATGTCTAGCTCATTCCTACTAGAGTCTAGAGATATTGTTTGCTAAAGGTGCCATAATATTCCTATTTGTTGTGGCTTTCACAATAACTTATCACATGCCTATATAGTAGGATGTAGAAAAATAGAAAATAATTAACAAAAACCCAAAATGATATGCAAAACTCCTACCTTATAAAACGTACAAGATTACTCTTATAAATATTGTGCTACCAATTATACACTTCAAAATGTGCATTTACATATTTACCCTTATTAATATGTACAATTTTTATCTTGCTTTTATTTTTTTTAAACCTTTATTAATGTTGATTGCCTTTTTTTTTGCTGAACTATTTAAAATAATGTGCGGACATTTATACCCCTAAAATATTTGTTTTCATATTAATATAACAAACTGATAAAGCTCCCCAAACAAGGCTAGCTGTGACGCGTGCATTAGCCATCCTAGTACTGGAAAAAAAAATCCAAATGCCCCCTCCACCCCTTTAATCGATCAACTTTTACATTATTCACATTTCATAGAACACTTTGACCATTAAAATCTCCAATTATCTATTATTTCCTCTGTTTTTTTTTAGTTGCATTACTTTTGTTTTCACGGACTTCTAGGCAATTTTTGGAGTAGAGAGAGGAAGAGAGAAAAAATAAATGGGCCCATGTGATAGGAGAGAGATAGATAATTTATTACTTAAAAAGGAAAGTGATGCAACTAATTTAAAACTTCCTTTAATTTTAGAAAAGTGATCCAATTAATAAAAATGGAGGAAGTATAAAATAAAACCATTTTCCTAAAACAAAAATGTCATAATCCTCACTAGCTTAATTTGTGTAATTTCTTTGCTTATAATAATACCCTTCAAATTCCCTTACTTTTTTGTCCTAAATATTAGTGTAACAAAAAGGAGGAAATCAAAGTTCATGGCTTAAAAAAAAAAAAAAAAAATTAAGTTTGTTCATCTCCTAGATAAACTTTAAACATTTATCAAGCAGCAATATTGTAATAAAAACGTATTGGGAATTGTAAAGTAAGAATAAACAAAAGTTTCCTCACTCACATGTCCTATTTCGTCCAAATTTAAGGGAAAAAGTGACTTGATAAAGGAAAAGAGACATTATTTTAGGCATTATGCCTTAACTCAACTTTGAGTTACTTGAAGGTACCTTGCTATTTCGAATTAGGAGGAGGGAAGAATGGTGATCGCAAAGCTCTGCAACTAACGAACAACATGCGATTGTCTAAATTGTCAAAGGTATATGAAATAGTCGCCTTGAATTTGTCTAGTCAGAAAACTGACAAAAGAAAAAAAATATTTTAAAAAAATCACAAATCCACCCCCTGCCCACCACCACCCAAGCCCACCCCCTTTCCCTCATTTCCCCACCCCCATCTCGCTTACAACCCTGCCTACTCACACCACCACCGTCACTCATACCACCACCATCCACCACCACAAAAAAAAAATTCCATGACAAAAAAAAAGCATCAAATTAAAAAATAAAACAAAATTTGCAAATAGCAAAAAAAAAAAAAAAATTGAAAATTAACAAAATCTGCACTCGCAACTGCTACCATCCAGACCCACCACTTAACCCTAACCAACCTACCCACCATCTAAACGGCTAAACCCACTACCCACTCCTAACCCTCGCTTCTTCTCTAAACCCACCCTCCCTAAACCACGCACCCACCCCACCTAATCCTAATCGACCCGGCTATATACCCACCTGAACCGCTCACCACGAACGGCAAATTCCACCAGCACAACCCAAATTAAAAATAAAAAATAAAAAAAAAATAAAAGAAAGAAAATTTAAAACACAAAAAATACCTTAAAAACCAAAATTGGCTTTGAATTTCACCTCGAATTTGGTTTACTAAGGCCAAATTCGACCATGAAAACTCTAGATCTAAAGATTTCATGGTCGAATTTGACCTTAAAAACCGCTAAGTTAAATGAAAGAGAGCATGGAAAGAGAAAGAGAGGCGTGAAGAGAGAGAGAGAGAGAAACGGCATAAAATTGAAGTTCAAAGAAACAAGATTGATTGAAATTGAAATGGAGTTAATTCAATGGCGAATAGTGATGGGAAAGACCCCTATTAACTATGGTTAGATCCTTTCTACTTAACGACGTTATGTAGGAGTTACATGCCAATATTCTCTATGACAAACAAATTACAAAGGTACCCCTTCTTTTAGCAGGAAATTACCAGAACACCCCGAGATGAACCGGGTCCTGCTCAAAAGAAATGGTGTAACTAAATAGAAATGGAGGAAATTTTACCCATAACTTCTTGGGTATCTACTATATAAAATGTGCACCATGAAGCTAATAGCTTACCTGGTAGCTGGCAGCTTCCAGTCTAAAGACTAAACAAAATTCCCCAATCTAATAAAGCAAACAAAATTCCAACTTCAAAGAGAAGGAATTGAAATACATCTAATATCAAGGACAATTAAAGGAGCCTATTGCCTAGTAGCTCAGAGCTTAATGGTAATACTTAATATACACCCCCCTCCCCTTCTTGAGGTTGAGCTACAATATTCTTGCAGGGAGGAAGGGGGTAGGGAGGGAGGCAAAGGTTAGAGGACATTCAGCCTGCTACGTTTAGGGCTAGAATGGTCCAGCACTTCAGCAGGAGTAAAATCAGCTAAACTGTTTGGGACTGGAATGGTCCAGAAAAGGAGGCAAAGCAGTTAAACCGTTCTTAAACACAATGTACAGTAGACAGCTAGTAAAAGAAACCAGCAACAAGTTTATAATAATGCCTGAAAGTATTCTTACTAATCCAACTTTTTAAAAGATTCTCTGATCTTGCTACATTTTTTCAACAAAAATATTTATCATTACAAGGAAAAAGAAGATTTCACAATTCACATAGACATCAACTTTGGACCGTTATCCGGCATGCCCATACCAGCAGCTAGTTCGGCATCAAGTTGCGTGTGTGGTGCAGGTCCTAACATTATCTTCAAACTGCTCAAACGAAAATAATATTGAGTAAATATACAAACCATATATATCATGCTTAGGGATGTCAATTTAATGCTTAAAACAACAAAGGGGATAAAAAGGGATGAGGAGGGGGGGGGGGGGGATAGGATACAAACCATATATCATGCTTAGGGATGTCAATTTAATGCTTAAAACAACAAAGGGGATAAAAAGAGAGGGGGGTGGGGATACAAACCATATATATCATGCTTTAGGAATGTCAATGTAATGCTTAAAACAACAGAGGGGATAATAAGGGAAGGGAGAAGGGGGGGGGGGGGAGGCATGGAAGTCGAATGCTTAATATTCTTATGCTGCTAAGCACACCCCATGAGCACGCTATAACGCTGTCACACATTCACAACCTATCATAATAAAAAAATTAACATGTTTAACTAAAATCACCTTTGCAATAGTTGTCCATAGTACCCTCTCTTGTTCATTAATTCAAAACAAGGGCATCATGCAAAATTGAAACATTATCCATTTCTAATTCACAATATATGACGACTTTTTCTAACTGTTTTTGGACTATTATTGAACAATTGCAGTACAACTTCCTTCACTAGAGCTAAGAACATCAAGTACCAATTATAATAAAAAAAGAAAAAAGGGAAAACAATAGAGAACTGTGGCAACTCGTAACACAATTGCTCAAGATAGTCAAAGTCTGGGGAGCATCTACACAATCCAGCAGGGTAACAACTCGGAAAAATAAGATGAAATATAAAACCGTTGGATAATAGAATAACATAAGCTAACTTTCACCAATAGGGTTTATCTGCATCTAAATCAATTTCTGATAGGAGGAGGTTGTTTCTTAAATTCTTAATGACTTTCCAGAACTGGTTTATCTTTCATTGATACATCATTGATAATCCTTGCAGAAAACCCCAAGAAAGGTTTGTCCAAAGCTGCAATTTATCCTCCTACCAGAAGGTAAAGCTTTTTCCTAGCACCCTTTCCAGTTGTATGTAATAACATTAGGCCACGTAAGATTACCACATCTGCTGTGCCCATAAACAACATTCCCTTTCTTTGGGATCAGCATGATTTTGTAACTAGTTCTCAACTGGAGGGTAATTTTACAACTAGAATCACTGACAGAAATAGGTGTTTTGACTTACTAAAGACTGTTTCCTTTTTTTAAGGCTGAACAAAAAACAACAAAATTGCTCTAGTCATGCATAAAATTCTCTAATAAGAGGCTAAGGATAGGCTAGAACAGGATAATTTTTCAATTGAGTATTGCTGTATTGGTTTTATTTATCAGTGGGATATACTTCCTCTGTTTTCTTAAACTAGCAAGACAGACTTTATATAAGCACTTCTAGGAGATGATTAGTCAAAGTAAACAACGATTTTATCAAAATGATTTTAATACCGCGAGAAGGGTCAGGTACTATGCGTATAAATTATTTTGATTAATTTGTTTGTTTACAATCTCAACCTCAAATTGCATGCCACTGTGTTGCAAGTAATTTAAAATAGAGGAAGTAAAATTTAGTAATATAATGACACAATGTTGTTCTATTGTACAACAAAAAGCTTTGAGATTATACATGTCCCATTATGCTACGTTTCTAAAGACTGATCATCATTACTCCTAGAGTGCCATTGATTCGCAACAAAGCACTTCGTTAGAAAGATAAAACTTTTGGCTTAATTGCTATCGGAATAATAATTTAATCTGATAAACAAATGCGAGTACTTTATTGAGTTTAATAAACCAGTACACGCAACACTGACCCTGAATAAGAATCTCAACTTGGCCTAAGTTTGCACAGAAGGGGAACACCAAACCTCTAGCCTGCAACTGGGAACAACTACTAATAACTTCATATTTTCTTTTTTCAAGTATTCTGGCCTTTTGAGCAGCTCATATCATGATTTGTGAATTCTCGGTCAGAAGAAAAGTGAAAGAAAATCTTCACCTAATATCACTTGATTAGGTTGCTCTCAAGCCCATTATTTTTTCCAACCAAGCATAAACCCAATGTTATCCTTTCGATTCCAAAATAAAACCCGAAACTTGAAACACTTGGTTTCTCACTTCAATTACTCTTCATGGATTATACACGAATGACACTTCAATCTCTCCCTCTAATGGGTTAAAAAAATTTAAAATTTTATGTTTTCCTTCATTAATGGTAGCACCAATCAACAAAAGGATCTTCTAGCATCCAATCTTCATTCTAATTATAAAATCTCTTACATTAAAAAGAAGAGGAAGACATTGTTTAATATAAATATATCACTATTAATAATCTCCAACCCTTGTTTCTTTCTTAAAAATATTCCCATTTCCACAATAACACATAACAAAATTGACCATGGAATACCAGCATGCTTCAAAAAGCATAAACAAACATGGTAGTTGTACATTTGAACCAAACATAATTATGAAAAGGTTTCCTGATAAGAAAGGGATGAGCCAAAAGAACCTAAATGACCAATATTGCAAGAGTGTTATGTTGTCTCATTCTTCAAATTAGAATTCTATTTGCACTTACCAGCATAATTACCCTGAACTGTAAAATTTTTGATCCTGTAGTATCCTTTGACAAATCTCAATGGCAATCATCGTATATTGAACAATTGATTCAAACAAATATTAAACTAAAAGCGAAAGATAAGCCAACTCAAGAACCGTAAATATCAACAAACCAAATCTGGCCTCCATCAAACCAAATATTTCTTACTAGCACAATCCAACAAGACTTCCTCGATAAACATACTCCTGGAATATTATTTTACTTTAAAGATACTCTCTCAAGGGCAATTAACTCCAAAACTCCCAATTCGATAAGGTCACCCCAGGTTCAGGTTATTGACAAAAGCAAGCTAGGTATAAAAATCTAGGTCTGGATAACAAACGCACCAAATAGCCTAATCGATCTCATCATATACTAAACCTACTTGTGCACCGAAACAACGGTGCCAAAGGCAAAAAATTACTCTACATCACTTTCAAGCTTCGTCTTCAAGTAAAATCTTTCAAGGTAGTTTTATAATTCGTCTCTTACATACTAAAACCACAACCAGCTTCCCCCCATCAAAATTTCAGAACATCAAACTCCCAATTTCTAAACCACAATACAATTTTCAATTCTCACCCCAACAATAAACTAATGAACAATCTCATACATCAAAAATATAAAATCTTTCAAAAAATAAATAAATTAAACCACTAACAAAATTATATTTCCCAATAAATCATAAACTAAGAAAAAACAATCAAAATCAATATTAAAATCAAAATTAAGAAATTGAGAGAATACACACCGTTTCTTATGACGTTTGGACTTGAAGTGTTCATCCCTTACAGCAACATTGGAGAAGTAACGATCACAATGAAGGCAATAATACTGACCCATACCAGGCAAATCTTCATCAAGCGGCAATGGCTTTCGATTTGCATCGGGTTTCAGAAGATCATTGTAGACAATATCGTCGCCTTTAACTTCAAATTTGGAACGTCGATGAGTTTTGTGCGAGTATCTTCTCTTCCTTACGCTTCTATGCGGGCACTTTCCTCCCATTTTCGCTCTCCTCGAGACTGCAACAACAATCGAATTGCTTCTTGTTGGTGCTGCGAAGTTGCAATAATGGAGGTTTTTGGGTGATTTTGCTGGGTAAGAGAAAGAGAAACCCTAGAAATTAGGGTTTACCTAAAGGGAGGTTAGGGGATGAATTAATTTGGGATAATGGTTGGGTTGGGATAGGATTTGAGGTTAGGGTATAGGAGAATGCTCGAATTGTGGCCCAATGCTTTTGGGGCTACCTTTTGACCTCCTTAGCCCAATGTAAATGAGGCAACCTTAAAACCGAGATTGAACTTGTAAATCGAAAAAAATGAACCGAAAATGTCGTAAATTGTCGTAAACTTTTAGCTGGTCCTCCCATCAACCAAAGTTGGCTGGTCCTTTGTTTTAAAAATTGTACATTTAGTATAAAAAAAAAAATTAAACATTTTATTATTGAACATATTTTGAAAGAAACTTGAACATATTTTAAAAGAAACATTAAAACTGAAGATGGATATTTGAAATTTTGAAACATATTTTAAAAGAAACATTAAAACTAGAGATGGATATCTGAAAATTTGAAATGAACATTTCAATTAAATAACAATGAACTTTTTTTTCAATTAGGAAAAGGAACTCAAATCAGTAGACATAAATATTTAAAAATTGAAATTGAGCCGGCCCAGGTTCATAACCTTCATAAACTTGGGTTGTTAATCTTATGGCATATTTGTAAATATTTGCAATGTTTTTCCGGGCCCAATTATTAAAATATATTTTTTCACGGCCCATTATACCTTATGCACATGCTGCTTTAACGAATGGAGAAAACGTCCTTTTTCTCCGTCTGTGTATATTTAATCGGATGGAGCTAATGGCCGTTTGCTAACGTTAGCAATATAATTGACGGTAACACTTTTTTTTTTACTAACGTCTTCCATCAGTACTGCGGTAAAACTGTAAAATGAATAAAATATACATAGTAAATCTTATCTTACCATCCCTGGTGTAAAGAGAGGAAACCTAGAATTTATCAAGCTAAATAGAGGTCCATCCAAACGTATAAGGAGCCGTGAACATAGCAAGGCTGTTTCAATTAATACAAATTTTGGGAATGAACATTTACGTCTATATATCAACTCATATCAGTTTAGCTCTAACAATCTGTATTGAATACCGCACACACAGACTAGAAAACAAATCAATGTAAATACAGGATATGAAGTTACTGAAATCGAGTTCACCCAAAAAGTAAAACCAACTACAATCAATTACCTTAGAGAATCGTATCAAACTGGTAGCCGCAAACCGTATAGAAGCAGTGGCCAAATTCCACGAATTCCGATTTGGCGGTGGCGAAAACTTCTTTAGAAACAACCACAAGTATAAATTCCATGAATTCTGATTCACATGAACAAAAGCAGTTGGAGTGAGAAAATTTACCTCATGGGTAAAGTTACGAGTAACGAACATTCCATTGGTTCATTAAATCCAAGGGATAACGTCTTTGAAAAATTCGTTTAACGCCGCTTGAATAGAGGATAAACGGCGTTTTCGGCCCAAGGTAGATTTGTCCGATAGATGGACTTAAATGCCCTTACTAAACCACATGAAATGACAGCGCTACCCCTTGATAAACAAATTTCGTTTATCAAGGTTATAAACTTGTTTTTCTCTTTTGTAAAATCTGACAATTTGATTCTTGAGTGTGAAATTCTTGGGGTTTTGGGGTATTTATATCGCCTTTTTAAAAACAAAAACACTTATTTATAAAATTGTCATTACTAATCCTACTCCTCCTTGAATTTTCCTTTGAGGTCAACTTGTTAGACTCTTAAGAACTCTTTGATTCCCAAAAAGTTGATCTAACAATTTAATTGATGTTGACCCAAATTAAAACACTTTATTGGCCTAATTAATAGCTCATATTATTTTATACAGACTTATTTTATATTTAAATGATTAATTCATTTAAAATGAAATAAACCATTTTAATTGATAAATAAAATAAATAATTATATATAGAAAATATTATAAAAATACGGAGTATTACAATTAACAATATTGATGACTTGAAAAAAAAAGTAACAATTGAGTAGCTTCTGAAATAAAAATGAACATAATCTAACATGAAAATGAACAAATGGTATTCTCAAAACAGAGGCTGAATAATCAATTTTTAACATATTTTTTTAATCATTTTGAACAAAAGTGAGCATCATTCTTTTACCCAATGAAAAAAAGTACAAATCATTTTGAACATTTAATCAATAACAATTAATAATTTGAGTGACTTCAAAAAAGTAAATTCAACATCCTCTAAAATGAAAATGGACATCCTCTAACATGAAAATGAACAAATTGTAAATAAGAACAATAATCCTTATTATTATATACGTAAATGAACATAATAATGTTTTAAAATGAACATAATTAATTTATGATATGAACATATAATAAATCAATAATATGAAGAAAAAAAATATTTGAAAACGAACATAAAACTAGTTATAAATGAACATTAAAGCTTCTTATTTGAACATTAATGAAAACTAATATAAGATTTCCACAATATGAACATATATAAATTTAATCATCATAATTCCACCATAAACATATACTCTTAAATGAACATTGAACTTTCACTTTATATATATATACTACCTCCGGTCGCTATTAATTGCAACTTTGGAGGAGTTTACGGAACACGAAGCAAAATTTGATAATAAAATTAAAGGATAGTTTATGCATGTGATTAGGAGGAGAGAGAAAAAATTAAATGGGGGACCACATTATTAAAAATCTGCTTTTGTAGATTTAATTAGGAGGAGAGAGAAAAAATCAAAAAGGGGGACCACCAAATAAAAATCTGATTTAAAAAGCAAAGTCAAATTTTTTAAATGGTGGGATACCCTTTCCCCCCCAAAAGTGGTTTTACCTAAACCCGGACACATCGACGAAAAGTGGTTTTACCTAAACCCGGACACAAGGAGATTCTATCTTCTTCCAAATGAAGAAGATCCATACAACTGTGAACAGTCAAGGAGATTCAAAGCTAAAGCAATGTTCATGGCCATAATAGGCAAACCTTTGTATGATGAACAAGGCCACTTGATTCATGATGGGAAGTACGATATCTTCCCATTTGTGTACAAACAAGCTGCAAAGAAAGGAAGCAAGAACAGGCCAGCTGGTACAATAGAAACTAAGGCCACACAAAACATAAACAGGGAAGAAATACGGAAGATGCTGATCACAGCAGTTCTGCCAGCAATCAGAAGGAAGTGGCCAATCATGTTGCCAAAAAAAGTGTTAATTAAGTGGGACAACGCAAGACCACATCAAGTCCCGGGTTATGAAGAGTTTCTGGCAGCAATGGAAGAAGGGGGGTTCAACATTGAGTTTGTCTTCCAGCCACCACAATCACCGGACCCAAATGTGCTAGATCTAGGTCTATTTAGGGCAATTCAATCGATTCAACACCGAGCATTTCCAAAAAACTTGGATGCATTGATCAATAGAGTAAAAGAGGCATATGATGAGTTTGACCCTACGGTGAACAAACATACATGGATAACATTACAATCATGTATGATTGAAATTTTGAAATGTGAAGGGGGCAACAATTACAAGATACCCCACATGGGCAAAGAAAGGCTAGAACGACTCGGTTTACTTCCAGAAATTCTTGAAGTAAACCAAGAATTGGTGGACCAGTCATGTGCATTTTTGAACAACAATGTCATCAACACAAACACACAAGAAGAAGCTGCATATCAGTTCGAGGTGGATGCAGATTGAGGGACAATGAAGAAACTACTTGGACAACATTAACTGCCACACATAACCAGCCTTTTGTTTTTTTTTTTTAAATGTGTAAGGGACTTATATTGTTTAATCTATTGTTGGTTAGGTGTACCTAGTTTACTTAATAGCAACCTTTTGGGTAGGGCAGTTAGTGTTACATCTTTTGTAAAGGGACTCGTATGTAACTGAAAAATTGATTTGAATGAAGTCCAATTATTAAAAACATTGTCTGAACTTTGAATCCATCAATCCATCAGAGGGTTTTTTTATTCTCATAAACCATCAATAAACACGTTACCTCACAGTCTGTGATGTCACAGACTATAGCAACACGTGTTGGGAAAAGTTTTATTAATTGAGTCCCTTCATCATATGGATTTTGCCCTTTTATGAATAAATGAAATTGTTCATGAAAATAGAGGGACACGAGGGAAATGAAGGACATGAGGGAGGTGAGGGACGTGAGGGACTCCACATGTATCAACAATGAAGGGACTCCACATGTATCACCAGCAAGAACCATAAGCAATGAAGGGACTCCACATGTATCACCAGCAAGAACCATAAGCAAACCACATCAACTAAGCAAACCACATCAAACAACAACTAAGTAAACCACATCAATTTACAGTAATTGAGACTATAATTTTGTTAGGATTACTAAGCAAACCACATCAACTAAGTAAACCAAATCAAACAACAACTAACCACACTACATCAATTTGATTTTCCTGGACTATAATGAACTAAGCAAACCACATCAACTCAGCAAACCACATCAAACAACAACTAACCACACTACATCAATTTGATTTATCTGGACTTTAATTTTGCATTCTACTAAGCAATCCACATCAACTAAGCAAACCACATCAAACAACAAACACAACATGCTGGATCAACAACAACAAACATGATTCCACACTATAGCCTAAACAGCATAACACATATGCTGTTTCAACAACAACCACACACATTTCACCAACAATTATCCACCCTGCCAGTTACCTACTGGCATACAACATGATTAATTCTTCCACCACCTACACAGGATTCTAAAAAAAAAAAATTACATACAAACAAAACAGTTAGTGTTTCTTAGAAACAGTTACCAACGCCAAAACTAAGGTCGTTCAACGACTGGACTCCACGTTCTCATCATCATCATTGCAAGTAATTTTGTTAGGAATACCTCGATGCCTTCGAAATGGACACAGATAAGAACCCGTAGGGGGTTTGCCCACAGAACTGGGCTTGTTCAAGAAAGCAATTGATGACCCAGACCTAGAACCAAACCCTAATTCCTCTTTTTTGCCCAATTGTGTTCGCTGAAACCCTAATTCGTCAATGGGGGTGGGTTTTGGAGTGGTTTCATGGTGACACCCTAACCCTAACACCACCGTCCGTTGTGTTTTAACCTCAGAAACAAACCCCTCATCTTCACCCTCACCGGAAATGACAGAGGAGGACCCAGAACCCATAGATCTAACCACTAAACCAAGAACTTCCCACAATTTGGGACTCATAATGTCACGCCCTTTGCCGGAATAGTACAAAGAACAAGGCCAGAACGACCCTGACTCAAATGCATCCAAGAAAGCGTTTATCATCCCCTGCTCGATACCATCCTCTGTCGCGAACATTGCAATGTGAAGGGG
Source organism: Chenopodium quinoa (assembly GCF_001683475.1). NCBI lineage: Eukaryota > Viridiplantae > Streptophyta > Magnoliopsida > Caryophyllales > Amaranthaceae > Chenopodium > Chenopodium quinoa. The sequence goes on from NW_018743218.1 coordinate 2,390,026, forward strand.
GGTTAAATTCATGACATAAATTGGGTGAGCAAAAATGGGACTCAACAACGGAGGGGAGAGAGAAAAACTATCGCAGAGAGAGTATAAGGGGACTCAACAATGGAGGTAGAGAGAGAAAGTTAGGTGAGTGAAGTGAGATGTGAATCACGAACTGGGGTTTATGGAAAGCAGATGAACATTGAATGAATTTCCCTTTTTTTTTTGGTTTAAATACACACATTGAATGAATTGGTTGAGGATGAATTCTGTTTTTATTTTACCCTTACTTAGTGTTAGGAAAGTTAGATTAATAAGTTAGATTAATAAGTTTGATTAATATGTTAGATTAGTGTTATAATCTGTTTTTAGAAAAAAAATAAGTAAGGGTAAAAATGTCTTTTTAACCAAAAAAGTTTGATAAAAAGGGAAAGTAATTGGAAAGTTGCAAATAATGTTGGGCGGACAAAAATAGTAAAAGTTGCAAATAATAGCGACCGGAGGTAGTATATATATATATATATATATATATATATATATATATATATATATATATATATATATATATATATATATATTTATATATACCCACACACACACATATAGAGTGTTCCTGTGAGAACCATCTTAATATGAGAACTACTCTTATGGTGAGAACCACTTAAGGTACGTGGTACATAACTATAAGGTACATGATAAAAAAAGAACAAAATAATTTAAAATAATTTTTTTGAAATATTTTTTTTAAAAAAATTGAAATATTAAGGTGCACGTCTTATATCTATAAGGTACATGCCCAAAAGATAAAAAGTACATGTTACGAAGTTATAAGGTACAACACATAAAAATAAATAAAAAATTAAAAATTGAATATTTTGCAATTTTTTTTTTTTTTTTTGAGGAATTGCAAACTTTAAAGTACATGTCATATATCTATAAGGTACATGATCAAAAGATAAAAGGTACATGTTATGAAGGTGTAAGGCACATCGCTTAAAAAAAATGGAAAAAAAAAATATTAGGGAAAAATAATTGATGTCTTTTTAGTTTTATTGCATGTACCTTATGTGTGGTTCTCACCGTAAGAGTGGTTCTCAGTGTAAACATGGTTCTAACATGAATATATATAGAAATGGGATCATGTGAGAATACATCCCTTATGTGAGAACCCCAACTTATGTGAGAATAAATTTAGACCTTTGAATTTTTAAATCTAAGGGCTGTGATTATTCCCTAAAATAATCAAAACCAAAAGAGTATTTTAAACCAATCCCCTTATTCTCTCTTTCACCTCCACTTTTCTTTCTTTCTCTCTCCTCACCTTCTCTTTCTCTCTCCTCTCACCTATTGTTCAGTATACATCATCAACTTTACGCCATTAATTTCAAAGAAATTAAGTTCAAATTCTAATCAACCATGGCATCTTTGTGTTGTGCTCATATCACCATCGTCTTCGATTGCACCATTAAAAAAAAAGGAAATTAAGCTCAAATTCAGGTCGATAATTTTGTCTTTGAGCTCCAATTGGCGAAGATTATGTTTTCCATCAACAGCATCGCCATTAGTGTCATTGTTATTAACTTTGCAAAATCAATAACAAAGAAATCTAGCTCAAAATTCAGACAAATAATGTCATTTTCGAGCTCCATTCAACGACGATTATGGTCGTGCATTCCGGTGAGATTGAAAGATTTCGGCGATCGAAAATGAGTTTGTATTATGTGATGACACTATGGAGCAATTTTCTAAGATTCTAATATAAGTTTGTTCAATTTTCATTTATGCATTTTTATTGTATGTGTTTTTGCTCATTTTAATTTTAGTTTGCTCATTTGTGAAGGATATGAACAGAACAACATGTATTAAATTAACCTTGTGAACTATCTACTTCAAAAATAGGCAGAAAATGAAGTGCATAATATAAACTAGTATATGGTTGGTCTCTTATGGTCCAACAATTGTTTACATTTTCAGATATAGTAAGTAAGTTCAAGGTTTCATATTAGTTTGAATGTTTTAAAATTGTTGCTCATTTGATAAATGAACAAAGAATATTTGCTCATTTGATAAATGAACAAAGAATATTTGTTCATTTGATAAATAAACAAAGAATATTTGCTCATTTGATAAATGAACAAAGAATATTTGCTCCTTTGATAAGTGAGCAAACAAAACAAAGAAATATTGTTTGCTCGTTTAATAAATGAACAAAGAATTATTGCTCATTTATCAAATGAACAAAAATTATTTGCTCATTTGATAAATGAACAAATAAATGTTGCTCATTTGATAAATGAGAAATAAAAAACAAAAAAAATAATGTAAAAAAAAATTAATTTTTTTTTTCTCATTTGATAAATGAACAAAGAATTGTTGCTCATTTGATAAATGAGAAAATAATTGTTTGCTCATTTGATAAATGAAGAAAAAAAAATCTCAAAATGAGCCAAACAAAAAAAAATGTAAATTACATTTTTGCCATTACTATGTGAGCAATCTCAACAGTTGGATTATGAGGTATCCAATGGTTGAGATTTTTTCTCATATATAATATGGTTTTCACATATAGACTTATTCTCACCAGATCCCTCCACACACACACACACACACACACACACACACACACATATATATATATATATATATATATATGGGATCATATGAGACCACACCCCTTATGTGAGAACCTGATATATGTGAGGACATATTACAACCGTTGGATCAATTGCATCCAATGGCTACTATTTATCCCGGTCAAACATAATTTCAAAAAAAAAATAGAATTTTCTCTCTCCTCCTTCATTTTGCAAGTTAATTTCTCTCTCCTCCCTCATCACCATTGCTGAAGAAATCTATGAATTTCCCTCACTTGCAGCTATTCTCTCTTATCTCCCTCTAGATTTCTAGCAAAACCTACGATTCTCCCCCTCTTATTGCTCAAATTTCTTTTATTGTTCAAATCTCTCACATTCTCTCTCTGAAATTTCGACTTAGGGGCTTCACTTAGATGAAGACCAAATTGGCGATATTCAATTATTCATCATCAAATTGTTGTAAGTTTTGCAATTTAATCACTTAATTCTTGTATTATTCGAATTTTTTTTCCATAATGTTGTTCAATTTTGCTCTTTTTTTCAATATTTTGTATGTTTTTTCAGCTTAATTTTTTTTTATCATTTGTATACTTTTTCATGCTGAATTACAGTTTTGATTGTTCCAATTGGATGACATTTCAATACATTCTTTGTGTGTGTTCAATTGTTTTGAGTTTTGTTTATTTTCCAAATTTTGTGTTTGCGATCGATTTTATACTTTTACTGTTGAAGAATTATGGAGGTTTCTCTTTTTATCTTTGTTTTTCAATTTTATTAATTTGATTGTGAATTTATTGAATTTGGTTGTTTGAATCTTTTTGTGATGTGGGTTATTGATTTATTATATTCTTGATGTTGTACGCAAAGAAGCTGAGAATTCTGACTGCTTACAAGGTATTCGACGAAATGCCTCACTAAATTTTTTTTTTCAGTTTTCTTTCATTTTTGTCTACGTATGTTTGTCTATAAGCTGCCATCTTTCTTGGTATTTAATATTTATGGTTGAAAGTTATCTTGCTGAAATTTCTATTGATGCTTTTCAGGTTGTCCACATCTCTTCAACCTCGTTGCCCAAGTAAAACCTAGAACTAATGCATACGGTTCTTCATGTGTCCAGTTTAATGCTTTTGTGGCTTCCTAATTGCCCACAAGAGGAATGCTTATTAAAGGATGATCGATTTTTTTTTTTAAAAAAATTTTCCCCACTACTAGTATGTAGTGCATGAGTCATTGTTCTGTTAGTCTCTGGGTCTCAAAGTCATATTCTACACAAGTATGGTATTACTAGGAATTCAGATTGAGACACATACTCATCATATATTGCAACATTAGACCTCACGATCCTGTAAAAAGGATTTTGGTGTGTTGGAAACTCACTTGTTTAGTTTTATTTCTGAGGTTCCGTACATCTACTTCTACAAGAGATTGAAATCCACAAGGAACAACCAAAGTTTATTAAAGCCGTCAGTGGGATTCAAATAAAGGGTAGCACATTCTAAATTTCTTATCCAGAGGAATCCAACTAGTACCATCTCAATTAGAGATGATGGGGGTGTTGATACTAGTTCATCTATGCCGTGTGTTAATTATTTCCCATTCACTAAAAGACGAGGCCATTATCAAATATTCTTCTTGATTTTTGCATGGAAAATCTGAACACGTTATATGCAGCCGCGTTTCTACTTAAAAGGATCATTATGCTTCTTGTCTTGTTGCTTTAACATTTAAATTAAACAAGATCTGCAGAACAATAGTATGCAGCTTGTTACTTCCTATTTCTCTTTTTTGCTGTTGATTCCAATCTTATGGCATCAATAACTCTACTTTCCTCTTAAAATTAACTCAATTTCTATGTAATATAGCATCATCTTTAACAAGATATTTCATTTTAAAGAAGGCAGATGGAAGTAATAGCCATAAAGAATTCTAGGTTACTCCCCCCTCCCCTCCGCCACATACACACACACACACAAAGTAGCCATTGCATATTTGCATTACACTGCCAAACATACTGATTTTGGTCTTTTTGAATCTCGAGTGGCTCAAGGCCTCAGCAGTTTCCTGCAGTCTTTCCACCCTCCTACTACAGCTACTCGGGATTCCATATACGCTCCATCATCAACACCAGCACCATCACCCTCACATGCTTGGGGAGCTAGGGTGCCTGGTTCCACAGGTGCAGTTTTACCACCTCTAGGTTCATTTCCAGGCAGCGAACCTGCTGCAAGCACTGCTGGGATTACTCATGTGGATGATACTCTGCTTATTACAAGAATATCATATGCTTGTTGATTGCTCATGTGGATGAAATGAAAAAAGAAATACTTGTTGATTTAATGAATGATTAAAGAAATGTTTGCTCATTTGACAAATGAGCAACTAAGTTTTTGCTCATTTGTTAAATTAGCCACTAAGTATTTTCTCATTTGACAAATGAGCAACTAACTATTTGCTCACTTGCTAAATGAGTAAAAAATTGATTGCTCATTTCCCAAATGATCAAAAATTAGATTGTTCATTTCCCAAATGATCAAATAAATGTTTGCTTATTTTACAAATGAGTAACTAATTATTTGCTTATTTGACAAATGAGAAAACTAATGGTTGCTCATTTCACAAATGAGCAAAGAAATGCTTGTTGATTTAATGAATGATTGAAGAAATGTTTGCTCATTTGACAAATGAGCAACAAACTATTTGCTCATTTTACAAATAAGAAATTAAGATTTTGCTAATTTGTTAAATTAGTAACTAACTATTTGCTCATTTTCTAAATGAGCAAAAAATCGATTGCTCATTTTCCAGATGATCAAAGAAATGTTTGCTTATTTTACAAATGAGTAACTAATTATTTGCTTATTTGACAAATGAGCAAACTAATGGTTATTCATTTCACAAATGAGTAAACTACACTCAATTAGCATGTAGAGTAGTGTGAAAATGCAGAGTTCGAAAATTTTGAGTAGTTAATGAAATTTATTTCTTTTGGCTATTGGGAAAACAATACAAAAGACACCCACTATTACAGGTTATAAAATTGTAAAACAATTCTTTGCTCATTTATCAAATGAGCAAACTATTAATGCTCATTTGTCAAATGAACAGATAATTTTGGCTCATTTGTCAAAAATTAATATTTATTCTTTACTAATTTGTCAAAAATGAGCAAATAATTTGTCAAAATGAGCAATTAATTTTTTGCTCATTTGTCAAATGAGCAATTTTTTTTTGCTCATTTGTCAAATGAGCAAATGATTCTTACTCATTTTGTCAAATTAATGCTCATTTGTGAGAGTGTTTGAATGTTTTAAATATGTTATCCTACTAGCTCAAGGGTAGAGCATTGTGCAAATGCACAAAAGATGTGGGTTCGAATCCCACGTAGGTTCATTTATGTAATGTGGAGACACAAGTTTGTATGAGAGTTTAATTGTAACAAAGTTTATATAGTTATAAATCATTTCAAACCATTTTTTTGCTCATACAATTTAGTATGAATTTGATTTTTTTTTAATTAATTTTGTTTATAGAGATAACCTATGTAGGAATTGAACCTACATCCCCTATGCATTTGCATAGTGCTCTACCAATTGAGTTAATAGGTTTATCATATGTTTTAAATCATTTTCTATGTATAAATCAACAAAGAATTGTTTGCTCATTTGATAAAATGAACAAAGAATTGTTGCTTAGTTTGATAACATAAAATAAAAGACTGCTTAAAGGGATTGTATAACTAGTAAAATCAAGAATATTCGATGTATCAGACAATACCAAGCAAAAATAAGTAGTATATTGCTGCAGAAAATATAGGAGTTCAAACATTGTGACTTGTGAGATCATGCAATAACACCACAGTAAATCTCTTCAGAGACCACATCAAAATCCAACCACAAAGTTGATAAGCAGGATGTCCAAGAACTAAGCCATTCCTAAACAGTTTGACCTTCGCTCATCTCATATATTTTATAACTACACATGATGTTCTGCTTGAAATCCATGTGCTCACCTATATCATACAGAATAAATGAAATGCAACTCTCATAATGTACCATGGTCCAGCTCCAAAAAAAAAAAAAGAGTTTCTTTCCAGCATGATTTAGTTAATACACTAGAAAATGCACACATTAAGCATGAAACTGAGAGGCAAATAATTTCATTCTTTCCCTTTAGAAGATGTAGTTAAAGCAGAAATATCCTGAGCTTTGAGTTTGATAAGTAAATTATCAACAACTGAGTTAGTGTATGATGTAAGCAAAATAGATGTTCCTCTCATCAACAAAGCCTTGACAGTATATACCATAGTGGATGTTTTCCCAGTCCCCGGCATTCCCAGAATAAGAGCGTAATCTTTCACTGTAAGAATCTACATAAGGAACTAGGTTAACTACTGTTACCAGAAAATACCAACCAGAACATTAAATAGGCCAGTGCGTCTGAAAACAAATTGGGGGGGGGGGGGCTGAAAGGATTCATCAAAAATACTTTCACCTTGATGATTTCTCTGCGCTGATCAACATTTAAATTTTTCTCAGACCAAATGTAGGATATAACAGGATATTGGCTAAGTGCAGACCCACTGTCGAATCTAGGAGCCTAGAGAACAACATTGTAGAATTAAAACACAGATTAATCAGTACCAAACGGAGAAGCCGAAAATGGAAGTAAGACCTACCTCAAGATCCACAATTAGCTTCCTCAAATGGTCACTTTGTGGACTTAGCAGAAAGAGCTGTACCAGATTGAACTTAGGGGGGAAAAACACTCAGTTAAGTGTAATTGTACAATCTAGCCAGTTTTTTTAACACAACTTAAAAAAGTAATCCGTAACTACTATAAAGTAATGATAATAATCGTTCATTAGAATGCCAAAATATATGTTTATCTCTAGTTTAAAACTCTACTAGACTACACAATTATTTCAATGCTACTTTAATTTATCAACAAACCTATGGATGCTCTGAAATTTTTTACATCAATAATATAGCTCATTGTCAATCAAGTGCAAAGAATGAATACAAAATAATACATTAATCAAAACTAAAAAATGTGAAACCCAAATTTTTGTAATCAAAATCGCATAATCTTGATTTAAAATTCGAATTAAATTATAGACAACAACGAAAATCAAAATCAAATTAACTTACAGTGCCTTAAGTATACAAGAACAACAAAGGATGATGAAAATTTTGTGATGTTTCGAATTTTCCCAATTGTAAATCGCATAACCAGATTTTGGCAAAAAACCTAATTTTCGAAATCAAAATCGCAAAAACATGTTTCAAAATCGATCAAATTCAAAATTAAACTGAAATTTACATACCTTGATAGATTATCGCGAGAAATTGATGAGCAAAAGCAAAGAAATTGATGAAGAGCGAAGAAATGGAAGAGCGTAGAAAAACCTGGAGGAAGAGAGAGAAAATCTAAAGAGGAGAGAGAAAATCTCAGCGGTTGGATTTGATCTAATCTAGCGGCTGAGGTTTGTCCTCAGATAAGGTGTGAGTTCTCACATAAAGGGTAGTTCTCATATAAAGGGTAGTTCTCACATAAAGATCTTAGGGAGTGGATCATGTAAAAACAAACTTAAAGCTAAAAACTAAAAACATAGGATCTTGACCTTAGATTATAATCTACCGCTAACATATCAAATTTGACGGTTGGTTTTTTCTTTCTATCTCCATCTTCATTATTATGCATTATTTTCTCTTTCCTCCATCTCACGTTCTCCATCTTCTTCATTCTCTCTCCTTCCCAATTCAATATCAACGCTGAACATCATCAAATTATAGAGGAATTTGGTTCAATCTTCATCAATTTCGTCATTAGCTTACAAAAAGCGAGGTTTCGTTTGTGATTTTTGTTTAATTTGGTATTTTATACGTGTTTTTGGAAATATCAAATTGATTTTTCGATTTGATTTTTTTGGGGTTTTTTTTGCTTAATCGAGTTTCATATGAGTGTAAATATGTTAAGATTCAACTTAATTTCTTCTTATGGCATTTCTGAGCTTAATTTGTATATTTTTTTTTCACAATTTGAGTAGATTTCAGATTTTTAATTTTCGATTTTATTTGGCAATTTTATCAATTTTTTTTTGCGATTTTGTTCGATTTCTTGTGCGATTTTGCGTGTTTTGTTCATCAATTTTGTTCGATTTCCAGTGCGATTTTGCGACTTTTGCTCATCAATTTTTTCGACTTTTTTTCATCAATTTTGTTCGATATTGTTTGATTTTGCGATTTCCTGTTCGACTTTGTTCATTTTTGTTCGATTTCCTGGTTGATTTTGTTCAATTTTATTCACTCATTTTTTGCTTTCAAATTTTTTGATTTGTGGGTTTTTGCAGGTGAAATGTGGGAATTGTGGAGAGGTGACTGAGAAGGAGAGTTATGTGATGTTGGGAGAAGTTGTTCCTATCCCTAAGAGTCGTGGCCAGGCTAATCTTGTTTAGAAGGTTTATCTCTATTACTCTCTGATAATCTGTTGTTCTATTCTGATTTGATTGTGCTCGCTCTATTTGAGATTTAGTTGTCGTGTTGATAGTGTAATTTGAATGAGTAATGTTATAATTATATTTGAATGGAGGTAGTATTTTGGCACTATTGATTGGTTTTGTCAGTGTTTATTTCTTTTTCTGGACTAATTTCTTGCCATTTAGTTTCATGAGGGTTTTAGCATTATATTGACTATTTCTTGGTTATTGTAGTGATTGTAGTTATGTGTTGATCAATGAATCATATGCTGTATTTATCTTACTGTAAATGTTAAATGGTTATTGTAGTGATTGTAGTTATGTGTTGATCAATGAATCATATGCTTTATTTATCTTACTGAATGCTACAAAAATGTGTGTTATCTGTAAGATTATCATTGTTTATGAAGTCTATTTCTAGCGTATCTTATAGTGAAGGAAAGTGTTTTAAAGTTTTTGAGAACTTGTGGGTTCTAGGAGCTTTGAACTTTCATCTTTTATGTTTAGTGATGATCTTTCGTCAATTTGCTAGAAGCGAGTTAAATACCCCTTAAGCTTCTTCATCCATTACAGGAGTATTGAACATGTATTAAGGATTATGAACACCAGGGTTGCAAACTGGAAATTTCTCCTCGTTGTTTTGATACCTGTCTGATTTATTGAACTGTTGAACATGATATAGTGTTTAAGTTTGGTATGAAATTTCTGCAATTCTGTTATCTTAGGATTATTTGCTTAGGAATTAGGACTTGTTTAATATATTTCTTCCGGATGTCAATTGATGGCCTTGTATTGGCACTTGGGGAATGGTTTATGATAGTGTATTGGTGTTGTACTAGTACTTCTGCTCTGACTATTAGAATTCTTTTTTTATTTTTTTATTTTTTATCTATTGTTTAGTCATTTGCTGTACTGATTCCATCTTTTTCAATAATAGTGTGCCCGTTCAAGTGATATATGGCTTACGTTGTTGCTATATCTGTATTGACTAAGCCTTCAATAATGTCCTGCAGCTTATAGAATGCGTTTGATGCTTTGATTCGTATGAATCATGTGTTGCATTTATGCATTTTTCTGGTTTACACTTAATTGACATTTGATGCATGAATTACAATACAATGTATAAATTTTCTGTGAGCTGTTAACTTTGTTCCATTCCAGCTATTAAAATTCTGTTGCTTTTTGTGTGTTATTGCCTTCTAAATTTTGGGTTTTCTTACATTGGTAATGGTGATAGTTACATTGTGTTTTTGGCTTGTTGCTAATCAATCACCCTTTCATTATTTCAGTGCAAGTTCTGTGCCAGGGAGGGTACTATTACAATGTTACCAAAATCTGGCTGCTATCTAACAGGTGATGACTGTGAAGCAGGAAAGTTTGTCCGTTTGATGATCTTTGACTGCCGGGGTTTGGAGCCAGTGGACTACTTCTTTGGTGGTGACAAGGAGGAGCAGCAGAAATTATCTTATAATAAGGAGCAGCAGGAGAAGTTATCTGATGACAAGGAGGAGCAGGAGAAGTTATATAATGATAGTTACCTTATTTTTGTAAATAGTGACTTCTATATAAATGTGGTCAATGTTGTCAAAATTGATATAATCACCTTATTTTTATATATAGTGACTCTTGTTATTTTTATATATAGTGGCCTCTGTATAAATGTGGTCAAAATTGATATAGTTACCTTATTTTTGTATATAGTGACCTTTATGTAAATGTGGTCAAAATTGATATAATTATTTTATTTTTGTATATACTGACCTCTAATTACATATTGTAAAAATTGATATAGTTACCTTATTTCTATATATAGTGACCTTGGTGTAAATGTCATCAAAATTAATATAACTTGATATAATTACCTTATTTTTTTATATAGTGACTTCTAGGTTGTTTCACACTATCAGATTATCTAGTGAATATTCAATGGCTAAGATTGCTTGTTTTTAGTTTTCACCGTTTTCAGCGAAATCTCTCTATGGAAATTACGGGGTGGGGCCCTTGTAACGGTAAAAAGAAAACTTTGTTTCAAAAAAAAGGAGAAATCTTGTATATGGTATGAAGTATAATACATGAGAATAATACAAAACAAATTTACACTTTACAGCCTCCTTTTTTTTTCCTTTTCACCTTTTTTTTTTTTTTTTTTTTTTTTTTTTTTTTTTTCATTTTTACTTTTCACCATTTTCATGGATGTGATCCTATGAGGTTCTTTATAAAACATGAAAATCCTTTGAGGCTAATGGTGGAAATGGCGAGGACGGTGGGTTGGAAGAATTCAGCGAGCCATCAGGTGAAGGTTACAAATGGGTTATCAAGAATCTCATTTCTTCCGATGTCGACCTCAATCCTCTTCCCGATTCTCAAAACCTTAAAAAACTTCTCTGATTTCATACAAGGTATCTTCAATTTCGCAATTGTCTTCTTTTAATTTGATTTCACTCTCTTAGGGTTTGATACTTGTTGGAAATGATGTAATTATTAGGACTAATTTTCGAAATTGATTTCGTTTGAATTGAAGTATAAGGTAATGCTGAGGTTTAGTTCAAGTTTCTGCTAAGAGCTCACATCTCCTTTGGGGCTTCTTTTATATGGCCCATTTGTTTGATCTACTTTACCCAGGTTCATATTTTGATATTTTCTATCATTTTCATCTTTTTATTTTGGGTTGATGATTTTTTTTTTTGGGAAATTTGTTTTTTACGTTTTCTGGGTATGATATTTTTAGTTTGATGAAATGGGGTATGATTTTTTAAAATTTACTATGTTAATTTTAGATTTATTTGGGGTAAATTTGCGATTATATGGTTCTGGGTTTGTGTCTTAGACTTAGGATTGATAATGTTAATTGTTATTGCTTTTTAATTTTTTAAAGTTGTCAATTTATTGGAAAAGTTATTGTGATTTAATGATTTTGGCTTGAAGTAGTAAGTAGTTGATGGAGTTGTGAAGTGATGTATTATTAAGATTATAGCTGTTTGGGTCTAATTTACTCCGAATGGGCCAAGTCCACAAATGATTCAAATACAAAGTTCAAAAAAAAGTTTAATTCTCCTAAAAGCATGCCAGGTCAATTAAAGGTCCGGTCAACATGACAAGCCCATTTGACTTCAAGGCCCAAGTTATCTATTTAAGCAAGGTATAAAAGTCTTGATTTTCTTCTCTTTACATTCATTCACTTCAAGCCTCAAGCATTCTTACATAGCTTTCTCTCTCTAAACACTGTACTTACTTCGGCATTGGAGGGGCCTTTCTCGGCACAACCCATGAGGTCAGTTTTGTAGGAAACCCTCGTCCCACTCATCACTTGGGCCGATCTAGACGAAGGACCCATTGTTTTCACCCAAAATAATTTGGCGCCGTATGTGGGAAAGACCTTAAAAAACAAGCCCAAAATCCATCATCTTAACAACATGACTAAGAGCGGATTAAGCGCCAAGAGCGTCAAAAAGAATGTCCCTTCTTCCTCAAAGAAAGGCCCAATTCCATCTTCACCCTCGAGAAAGGGTCCACCTTCTTCATCATCTTCCGAGGCTACCTCGTCAGGAAATGCTGCCTTGGACAGATCACCTCGCAACACAGGTCAACCGTCCATTTCTTGGCGGCCGAGCTGATCAAATGTTAGGAGTCCAACTCCTAGCCGCCATTCCCAATCTCGTCCAACGAGGACGCCGCAAACGGGTCCCACTACAGAGGAGATGGCGAGAGCCCTCACTACCTTCATGGACTTCATGAAGGCTCAAGCGAATCAACATCTCCCACCTTCTGCTTCCTGGGTGCGTGTTGACACCATAGAGCAGCCAAGACACCCGAGAAGGAGAACAGGACAATAGGAGGGAGAGCGAGTTCCCTCTTTTAAGGAGCTCGAATATTGGGACGAGGATACTTGGAGAACTAAACGGGAAAGAAAAAGAAACCCACAGTTCTTCGGTGATTCCGAACCCCGAAGTATCAAAAGCAGCAACACCGCATCCATGTGGCAAGGCCCACCGAAACGTTCACGAACGTATCGGCTCGAGGGAGGCCAGCGTGCACAGTCGCCTCACCTACCCCGAAGGGACTGCACCTTACCCTGCACCGTCCTAGCCGAGCACGAAAACCACTTCTACCTCTCTGAGAGGGGGAGTGAGGTCCTAATGGCTGGGAACAAGGGGAAAGCAGTAATGATTCCCTCCAGTTCCCTATTCTTGAGCTTGATTTTGGAAGAACATGTGCCGACGGTGAAAATCCCGGCACACATCACGTATGACTGTACTTCGGATCCGAAGGACCATATTAACTCTTATGAGAGGCACATGTATCTTAACCCCAAGTCCAAAGCGACCTGGTGTAAATACTTCCCAACCACTCTGAAGGGTTTTGCATAAGCGTGGATCACCAAAGGGGTAAAGGAAGACTTAATAACCGGTTGAAAAGACCTTTCCATCAAGTTCAAGAGCAAGTTTTCTACGGCGAATCACCGAGAGAAATCAACTGCAGAGCTCATGAGTCTGCAGCAAGGGGAGGACGAAAGCCTCCGAGATTATCTGACTCGCTTCAGCAACGAGTCGTCCAGAATTACAAGTCTGACCAAGGGCTAGCCGTCTTCGCATTGCGGAACGGGCTACAAGCTAGAAAGTTCCTTGATTTCATGGTCATGCACACCCTGCATACCTTGGAGGAAACCCTTGACACTTCAAATAAATAGATTCGAGCCAAGGAATGGAACAAAACCAAGTCCCAATCTCAAACTGGGTTTGGTAAGGCAAAAAGGACAATAGTTCGAAGACCAGGGCCAGAGGAAAGGGAAGACGAAAGCCTCAAAATCGTCCTCGACAACTAAGCCGAAGAAAGAAAAAACCCGGTTTGTAAGGAAATACGAATCCTACACTCCTTTCACTCTTCCGCGAGCTAAAATTTACAGCATAACGAAGAAAGAAGAGAAGTGGAAGAAGCCGAGGCCACTTCCATCGTGGCATCAAAACAAAAATAAAGACCGATGGTGTGAGTTCCATGAGTCTCCTGGACACCACACTGAGTACTGTATCCAGCTGAGAGATCAGATCGAGGATATGGTCCGAAAGAGCTATCTGAAAAAATACCTCGCGAACCGCCGTGAAGAGAAAAAAGCTGTGTAAGACTCTCGACTGCAACTGGACTTCAACCGGAAGAAAGACAAGCTGCAGGATAAAGAGACTCGTGACATCCTTGTCATTTCCGGGGGGACGAGCTCCCGCAACGCTCGGAAACGCCACTTGAGGGGTCTAACCTATCAAGTCAACCATGCCTCCATCCGAGGTCCATAGTCTCTGGTGCCGAACATTACGTTCACAGCCGATGACCGTTGGGGGGTGGCATACCCCCAGGATGACCCGCTAGTAATCATCACGGGGATAGCAAACCGCAACGTCTTGCGAACTCTCGTAGACGGTGGTAGTGAGGCTAACATCCTATTTTGGGATGCCTATGACCAACTGAACCTGCAGACCAAGGACCTGAGTCCGGTATCTGGATTCAATGGGTCTACAACATATCCAGATGGGAAGATCACCCTTCTTGTCACCATCGGTAGAGACCGAGCAGCTCGGAACGTGATGGCCGAATTTTTGGTCATGGACGTTCCATCTGTTTATACCGATGGGGAGACCCATGTTTTATCAGATTCACGGAGTGGTCTCCACGTACCATCAGATGATGATCTATGTCTCAGATGAAGGCCACTCTGAAAGAATTCAAGGGAGCCAAGAGCGGAAGTGCAACTACCTCAAGCTATCCAAAGAGCGTCGTGAAGACAAGGATGATGAGGAGAAAGAAAGAGAAAAGGACCGAAGCACCAAGAAGCAGAAAGGCTTAAGTGCTTCGGCCCAAGGGATCCCTGCCAAGAAAAATCAAAGGAGAAAGGAAAGGCTGGCTACTCATCCGAACCAAAGGATTCGGAAAGCCAGTCGAAGTAAAAGAAGCGAAATTACTCCACTAATAAGAACCGAGACATCACAGCCGAAGTAAAAAAACTTTAGATGCATGCTTCATTGAATCCTGTCAATATCCGGAATGACTGGCCAATGTGATGATGGTTCAGAAGGCAAATGACACCTAGAGAATGTGCGTTGACTTCACGGACCTAAATAGGGCTTGTCTGAAGGACTTCTATCCCTTGCTAAGGATCGATCAGCTAGTCGACTCGACAAGTGGCCATGCGCTACTTAGTTTCATGGATGCATTCTCGGGGTATCATCAGATCTTTATGCACCTTGACGATCGAGCAAAAAGGGCATTCATCACGAATACTGGGGTGTATAACCCAAAAATGATGCTGTTAGGATTGAAAAATACCGGGGCAACATATCAAAGGCTGGTTGATCAGGTCTTCGACGAGCAGAAACACCGTAACCGAAAGGAATGGTGTCCTTCGAACAAGTGTATTCTTCCGATAGAGGGTTCGGAACTAATTAGGAAAACTAATTATTCAGTGAGGTCAAGTGATCAGAACCAATCTTGACTGTATCATTCGGGTCACACCCAATCGTGTAACCGAACCGAAACGAAAAATTAATTCGAAGGATTAAATGAGTCGATAGAGATTTTACGAACTAAGACGTCGGATTCCGAGCTTAGAGCGTCGAAGCCGAGCGTCGAAAGTCGATTCGAATTGAGGAATCGACAAGATAGAAAAATCAGTCAAACAACAAGTCAACGTGCACGAAAATCCTAGCCTTTCAATGGCCTAGCCATACGAGGGCTAGGTAGGCTCGCATGGCTAGCCAAGGTTCATGCCGTAAGGCCATCACTAGCAGAACGACGAGCTTGGTGCGCGCACGCACAAGCTAGGTTTGCTGGCCGAGTGCGTGGCGCTAACACTAGGCCACTAGCAGCCATGCAAGGCCCAGCGTGCTAAGCAGCCTAATGGTGTCGCAAGCTCACATCCGCATGGCCTGCTAGCAGCACGCAGCAGCCCGCTAGATAGCGAGGCTTGCTGGTGCTCGCGGACAAGGCCGTGAGGCTTGCGGCAAGCCAGCCAGCAGCGCATAGCAGCCTAGCTAGCTAGCGGTGGGCTTGCGGTGCGTACAGGCCATCCCTGCCGAAGCCACAAAGGCCTTGACTGGTCCTGGCTTATTGTGACTGGTGGGTTTGGTGGCTTAGGGAATAAGGAGGCCATGTGGGTTGTCCTTGTGGTCCTCACCAAATCCCTTACTCACCTTATGCCACTTGTTGTTTGATGATTGCTTTGTCATTTTAATTTAATTTAGAATTAAATTAATTCTTTCTTTTGACATTTTACCAACTATCCCATATTGAAAGGTGATGGGAAATCTTGGCGACATTTCCCTATAAATACCCATCATTGGATATTGGAAATTTTACTTAAGTTGGTGAACTCTAAGGGATCTCCAAAAGCGAGAAGACCTTTGTTCGTAAACTCTAAGTTATTTTTTGTCTGACCCCGTCTAAGTTTCGGGGTAGGGACCAATTACGGTTCGATAGCGAGGGTGTGAGCCGTCGGAGGTTCTCGCACTTGTGGAACTTAAATGTTTCAAGTCCGAGCTCATCGGTTGAGCGAAGCACGCTTTTAGGGTGAGTATTCTTTCTCTCTCTTCTCTCTCTTCTCTTATGTTTGTGATTATTTGTATGCTTTTATTTGTGTTGTAATTATTATGTATGCGATCCGGTTATCGGGTTTTGTTTCACGCGGTGTCGGACACCGCAAAACTCAACAGCGGTATAAAAGCCTCTTGCTTTTTAGTTTTACAACTAAAAAATTAATTAAGGTGATTTAAAATGGATTTTATGTCTTGTTTAGCATCCTAATAAGATTAGGAGCTCGTCTTTAATTGGATTAAAATCGTATTTATGCTAATTTTGGATTACGAACTCCGATTTTGACTCAAAAATGGTGAATTTTGGGTGGAATCGACGTTCTAATTTAGACTCTATCCACTTTGTGATTAAAAATGGCCTTCCAGAAGCCAAAATCCACCTAGAAAGTGGTTTTTCGAGGGGTTTTTCGTTTTTGACGAATATTTTAAAAACTTTAAACCTTGATTAATTATGGCATGCAATTTGTTGGATTATGTGTTAGATTATACCATTAATATTCTACGATTTTAACTCTTATTAAACATGCTCTTATTTTCACATAAACTTGCAATTTCATGTTTTTGCAAATTAATTACTTGGAGTGTCAATGTTTATGGTGAATATGCCTTTTGAAGCCCCTAAAGTGTTAAAGATTCAATCTTAAATGGTTTAAATGGTTGAATCTTAACTTGCTAAAATTCATAATGAACTAATTTTTGGTTTTAATCATTTTAAGTTGATTAAAATCTTAAATGTTCATACCTGTGCTTGAAATATTATTGTTCTTCATATTGGAAAATTACAATATTCAAATGTGCACAAGTGAGTGTTGGATAAATTTTTTCATTGGATGAATGATTATTTATTCAACAATTTTTGTCAATTCTCATTATTATTTTATGTTGGTTGAATTAATTGTGAGAATAAACCTCAATTTTTGTGGCATCAAGTTGAGCAAAAAATAATTTAAAGAATGGTTCTTGAATTAATTTTGTTTTGTGCACTAAAATTGAATTATTTAAGTTGAACTTATTTTATTTTCATTATTACTCAATATTAGTTCTAAAATAAATTTAGAATTAATTTTTTATGTTACACACAAAATCGAAATCAAATTCCGAGGTATAAGCATGTAAATCGAGGCACCAAGCCTCGAGCACCACCCTCGGCTAGCTGCGCAACAGCCCACATGTGGCTGTCGTGGGAGTCAACCGTCCTGGTGCGCGAGTGTGTGTAAGCAGCAGCACTTGGTGCGGCAGTGCGTGCGTGTGGTGCAATGCTGCAACTGCTAGGCAGTGCAGCCTGCATAGTAAGGTTGCGGCCAGCACCAGCATGGACGCTAGCACGCTGCTATGCCTGTGCGAGCAGCACCCACGCATGGCAGCAGGGCCTTGGTGCCTAGAAAGCCGATCCTCGTGGCTTGGATGCTAGGCTCTTGGCCGTTGAGAGGCTATTATTTTGCGATTTTTTGCAGTCTTGTTTTAATTAAAACAAGGTTAGGCCTTGATTTTTCCATGCACTTATAAAATAATTTGGCAAAATTTTGGGTTAACCGGGTTAATTAATTTTAATTGGATAGATTTTAATTAAGTTGGATATGGAATTTAGTGGGAGCTTCATTAATCGTTTGAGCTATTACTATTGCGTTGATTCACATAATCGGATAACAACTTTGACTAGTTTTAATTAGGCGATTTAATTGGATTAACTACCTAAGTTAGTTACTACTTTGCGCGTGTTTTGCATTGTTGCTTGATTTATTTTGTAAAATGCTTGGCCATTCACTTTAGAAGTGAATGGATGAATGAAATAAATATTCTAATGCAGGTTTTACAAAATGGCAACTAGTGGGGCCCGACTAGGATAGTAAATACGGACTGCGTTCCGTTTTATATTTTTGTAAATCTAAATACGGATTGCGTGCCGTTAAGTATTTTTGTGCTTAAATTATTTAGATTAGTTCTAGGTTTTCTAGTAGTTGCATAATTAGTGGTGATGTCTCGAAGACGACGTTGCTAAGAAGACGAAACCAAGAAGATGCAATAAAGGCTCTTGAAGATTTGAAGATTCAAGTTTCAAGGGGTCATGCTAGTTGCCAAATGCGTCTTTATTTATGCTTTATATATTTATGCTTATGCTTATATATAATTGCGATGTTAGATGCATGTTTAGAATTTAGAATGTTGAATGATTAGTTTAGTTCACTTCAATTAACCAACATTAAAACCAAAGTCCCAAAGAATATTGAGTCAAAATTGTCATTCCAAAATGACACTTACGGAATTAAAGAGAATAGTAATGAGTTATGCCAAAGCAATACATTATTACTTTCCCAAGGAAGTAAGGTATGTTGATGGGTTTGCTAAATCAAGGCATAATATGCATGTTAGTTTTGGTTAAATTCAACGATATCAGTAAAGAGTCCTTAGATGTCGTTGCAAAGGAGATAATCGTCAAGGAAGCATTGGATGCGACGATTTATCGAACAAGACAAGCTAAAGTATGCTTAATCACTTTCTGATTTTTGGGGTCTTGGAATCGTTTTATTCTCGACTAATTGGGACAGATTTATAAATGTGAATAGAACGTAATTAAGTTAATTGAAATTGCTAGTTTGCATGTATTTCAATGCTTATTATGTTATCTTGATAAATGGTAATACTTTGCACTTATATTTGTAAAATTCTAAATGAATTTATAATGTTTCCAAATTTTTTTAAAAGGAAATCTTTTGAGAATGGTTCTCAAGGAAAGAAGAGGCATTTCTAAAATACAACTTCTTATGAATGACTTTTGGGTATTGAGAAATTTGCTTGAGTTGGTGAACTCTAAGGGATCTCAAAAAGCAAGAAAGCTTTTGTTCGTAAACTCTAAGTTATTTTTGGTCTAGCCCCGTTTAAGTTATGGGGTAGGGACCGGTTACGGTTTGGTAATGACGGTGTAAGCCGTTGGAGGTTTTCGCACTTGCGGAACTTGAAGCTTTCAAGTTCGAGCCCATCGGTTGAGCGAAACACGCTTCTAGGGTGAATATTCTTTCTCTCTTTTCTTTCTTCTCTTATGTTTGTGTTTATTTGCATGCTTTTATTTATGTTGTAATTATTATGCATGCAATCCGGTTATCGCGTTTTGTTTCCGTGCGGTATCGGACTCCGCTAAACCTAACAGTAACATGGAAGTTTATGCTGACGATTCCATCGTCAAAAGCAAAGAAGACAAAGACCATGTTGCGGACTTGGTTCAAACCTTTGTCACCTTAAGAAAGCACCAAATTAAGCTGAACCCGAAGAAGTGTGTCTTTGGCGTGTAGTTAGGCAAGTTCCTCGGCTTCATGGTCAGCAAGACGGGGATTGATACCAATCCCGCCAAACTACAAGTAGCGCTCGATTTTCCCGAGCCGAAAACAAAGAGTGATGTTCAGCGCCTCACCGGGAGAATGACAGCTTCGGACAAGGGGTTACTGAACGCGGGATATTAGGTCGTTGACTGACCTCCTAACGGTCAAATGAATTTATAAATCCTAAAACTAACTCCTAAACAAGTCTAGTGGTAAGTTCGGAGTCGAACCACAAGGAATGGTCATGCTAGATTGTTCTTGATCTAATGCTTAAGCTACGCCGAAATCGGTTTATGGATAGAGGACACTACAACTACACTAAACCACATATAAATAACAAGGTATGATAAATTCTATAAGGGGAAAATATCCACATTGAACAATTAATAAGCTAATGAGAATCCATTTGATAATTAATTATGAAAAGAAAGAATTAAAATGGGAATTAACTACACTCAAAAGTAATCTCTCAAATTCCTAGCCTAGATCCCCCATTGACTAGGTGCATAGAACAAATTTACCCAAAATGCAATCAAATATATCAATTCTAATTCGCAATCCTTTTTCAAACTAGAACCAATATGCAATTAAGTTTGCTATCATGGGAGATCAAACTAATCTAAAACAAACAACATATCATCATCAATTCAATCAATTTAATCACACAATTATCATCAAATTTATCTCAAATAACTCAATTAATCATTGCAAAGCTTTACTCAACACCTAGTAGAAGGAAAACTACTCAAACATGATGAAAGCAATTAAATAAAGCATAAAGAGAAGAGAGAGTAACAAATGCTCATTGATATAAAATGGAGATCTTCAAATAATCAAATTCTTCCTTTGATTATCCAAAATTCATGAAAACCATTGTGTTTCTCACATTCTCTCTCCAAAATTTGAGAGTTTCTCTCTCTAAAAACCTAAAACTATCATAAAAAACTACTGGAAAAATGAAAATTCTTCCTCTAAAATGAGCAAAAAATCTATTTATACCCCTTACTAAATTGCCTAGGAAGCTCCGCAAAAAGTCGAGCAGCACATATAGGAGCTGGCGCTCTAAAGTCAGTGCACGGGCGGTCCTAGCTGCAACAGTGAGAAGCAGAATTGTTCTAGAAAGTTTAGAGCGGGCGCTCCTCTTAGACTGCGCACCCGCTCCTTCGCGCTGGACAAAACTGCTTAGTTTCAAACGAACATAACTTCCTTGTTTTACATCGGAATTGACCATATGACCTGTCGTTGGAAAGATATTGAGATAAGCTTTCATCTCCAATTAGAATCACTTAGAATTGTTTCGTGGATCAAAAGATATAGGCGTTTGAAGTTCGATCTTTGCAAATCAAGTGCACATTTCTTCATTACTTGTTCTTTTATGTTTTATATTTCAGCAATGAACTTATCAAAGTGTTCCTAAACATAAGAATAAACCAATAAAGTTTAATATAATGTTAAAAGTAACCAAAAATATGCAAGAAAAGCCAAAATTGATCAATAATGACATTTCACATGCAAACACGACAAATGAAATAAAATCTTATTAAAACCATGTAAAAAGATATCAAAACAATGAAAAACTATTTAGAAACTCCTAAAAAACTAGTCACATGAATTACACTTATCAACTACCCTTCTTCAAAGCGCTGAAACTCCCAAAAACAAAGCAGCTTATTTGGGAGGATGAGTAAAAAGAAGCCTTTAAGCAGCTCCGTGAGCACCTGGCTCAACTCCCGACGCTTGCTCGCCTAGCCAAAGAAGAAACCTTATACTTATACGTGGCAGTTAGCCCTGCCACTATAAGCGCGGTTCTACTGAAGGTGGAAGACAAAGTCCAGAAGCTGATCAACTTCGTCAGCCACACCCTGACGGATGCCAAGACCCGTTACCCCTTACTCGAAAAAGTTGCATATGTAGTAGTGATAGGCACTCGGAAGCTGATGCCCTATTTTGATTGTCACCAAATAGTGTTCTTAACTCATCAGCCACGGGAAAAAGTCCTTACTAAAGTGGAAAAATCTGGTAGGCTAGCAAAGTGGGCTTTCGAGCTCACTAAGTTCTGCATCAGCTACTAGCCGAGGACAGCCATGAATGCGGACTTCCTGGCCAAGTGCTCTTACCTGGAAACGCTTGAAGAAGAAAAGAGGACCTGGATCGTTTTTACAAATGGATCTTCCACCGTAAATGGTTCTGGGGTGGGTAGTTCTTACCTCGCCCGAAGGCAAGTCCTTTGAGTATGCATTGAAGTTTGCATTCCGAGCTTCAAAATTAATTAGGAAAGCTAATTATTCAGTAAGGTCAAGTGATCGGAATGCCTAGATGGAGGCCACTTCCGATCAGTAATACTAATGTATAATTAATATTACAGCTTAATCTTGACTGAACCCTTCGGGTCACACCCAATCGTGTAACCGAACTGAAGCGACGAGTTAAATTCTTAAGTCTTTTCGTGATTATTCTAGCAAAATTGTGCATATGAAATATGAAAAAATAGATATCGAACTGCCTTCCAAAAAATGAGATTTTGGAAGAGACTATAGATATAGTCTAAGGGTTTTGTAAATCTAAATAATACAAGATTTGAAAGCAAGCTCAAGAAATCCATTGGTGGATTGAGGGAAGCATGTAGGAATTGGAATTAGTTTTCTCATAAAGTTAATATAAGGTTTGGCTTGTTGAGAAACACAGAAATTCTTCAGTGAGAGCAAAAGTCAATTTTGTAAGGTCCAATAAGAAGTTTACGAACTCTATTGTAAAATAACTATCAAATGCTAAATGCTTAGATTTGAAAGAAATTTTCAAGGATGGACCAAGCTAATGGCGATACTTAGTACATAGTGGGAATTAAGATCTATTGGATAAACTTAATAAAATGTTTGAACAAGTAAGGGAACTTATCGTATTAAACTTGAAGGACCTGAAAGGCTTTCGACCCATATGTATAAAACTAAGCACAAGCTAGGCAAATACTAAGTCAAACAAGAAATACTCTGGTAGAGACTTTCAAATGTATCATATAATAAACAGTTTAGCAAGACTCAGTGAAACTGGATGAGCTAAAAGTTACATGAATGGGATCAAATTGGAATAATTTTGTAATTAGATCCATCATGTATGCTATGATATGGAATCGTCACATGACCTGCATGCTGAGAGCATGACAAGTATAAAATACCAATCGATTTGAATCTAAGCAATGGATCTTCAGATTATGATCAAGAAAGTCCAAAATACTTGGTTAAGTAAAGGGATGAGTTCTTGATGCATGGAAACAATTATAATTTGAGTATTGATGTTGCAAGCACAACCTTAATAAGGATTAGTTCCTTGATGAGGAAGCCACTTATAAGCACGAGGTTAAGACGCGTCGTGGCTTAAGAATGGCAACATGAACTTATGTCCATGTATATTGTGCGGAAATTTAAGATAGATTTCCATAATCACAAATGATTAGGGTATCCAAATCATTGTGAGCCAGTTGGAGTATAATCCAAATAAAACATCATTAGGAAATCTACTAAAGTATATGTTGAGAACATTGCTGCCTTAGAGGCAATAATAAGGAAGTTGTTAAATGGATAGTTTGTTGTTGAACTTTTATGATTGTAGGTTATCAAGTTGAAGATCTCAAATCATGAAAAATTAGTGGGAGCCATCACTTGGACAATAAATCCTAAATCACATATAATCCATAACACATTCAAATTTTATCATCTTATTATGAAAGTGTTCGATAATGAAGATACTAAGATTTGCAAAGTAATCGTAACTAAACCTATGCAATAAGTGAACCACAACATTCACAATTGCATGAAAGAAATCAAGTATATTAGATATAGGTGTGATTTTTATAAATGTTTTGCTAAGAGTATTACTCTTAAAACATTTGGGAAAACCATTTATCATAGGATGAAACGTTTGAAAGTTTCATAGTAGAATAAAATTGTACTAATTATTCCACAAACTATTTAATTGTGGTTTAGAATTAATGACGACATTCAAAATAGGGAATCAAGACAAGTATTGGATAAAGAAACACCTATTAAGTGAACATTGAATGTCATATCAAAATTTATCCCTAACCGAGTTCATTTGAAAGTTGGACGACTAATGACCGCGTGAGATTAGTGTGTAGTTTAATTTATAGCACTGTTTCTTGTGCTACAAGGACAAGAATGTCATAATTCATTTGCACAGGTATTGGTTTGGAACTATACTGGATCGACCTATGAGAATACTTTAAGAGATTTAACAATCGTCGTAAGTATATTACTCATTATGGCTATTGGAATCTCTTTCCTCGACCATGAGTATTATAAGTTCTCTTGTTTGAGTACTAGTCCGTTTTGATGTTGTGAAACGTCTGTCGATCAAGGGGATTATAAAAGCAACACTCAGGTGGCTAGGGCCTCTTAGTAAGGGAAGCTAACAATGCAAGACTGAGAATGTCCCCCTATTAACAAGGCCTCTTGAAGAACGAGACAGTCGAACTCAAAAATGGAGAAATACTTCTGGACGTAATAAGGATGAAGAAAATTCTTGCCTTATAGTTCACGAGGAGAAATTAAGTGACATATGAAACAGGCTATACACAAACATCATACTTGTCCGGAAGGACAAGTGGGAGATTGAAAGGAATGACATCCTTTGAACAACTGTATTATTCCGATTGAGGGTTCGGACCTAATTAGGAAAACTAATTATTCAATGAGGTCAAGTGATCGGAACGCCTAGCTGGAGGCCCCTTACGATCAATAATATTAATGTTTAATTAATATTACTACTTAATCTTGACTGAACCCTTCGGGTCACACCAAATCGTGTAACCTCACCGAAGCGACGGATTAATCTGAAGGATTAAATGAGTCGATAGAGATTTTACAAACTAAGACGTCAGATCCCGAGCTTAGAGCGTCGAAAGTCGAGTCAAATTAGAATCGACTAGACGGAAAAATCAGTAAAAAATAAGTCAACGTGCTCGAAAATTCTAGCCTCGCAATGGCCTAGCCATATGAGGGCTAGGTAAGCTAGCATGACTAGCCGAGGTTCATGCTGCAAGGCCAGCACTGGCAGCAAGCCGAGCTTGGTGCGCACACGCACAAGCTAGGATTGCTGGCCGAGTGCATGGTACTAACACCAGGACACCATCAGCCATGCAAGGCGCAGCGTGCTAGGCAGTCTAATGTTGTCGCAAGCTGTCACCCGCATGGCCTACTAGCAGCACGCAGCAGCACGCAGCAACCCGCTAGCTAGCAAGGCTTGCTAGTGCTTGCGTTCAAGGCCGTTAGGCTTGTGGCAAGCCATCAAGTAGCGCTTAGTAGCCCAGCTAGCTAGCGGTGGGCTTGCGGTGCGTGTAGGCCGGCCCAGCCGAAGCCACAAAGGCCTTGACTGGTCTTGCCTTATTGTGATTTATGGGTTTGGTGGATTGGGGAACAAGGAGGCCATGTGGGTTGTCCTTTTGGTCCCCACCTAACCCCTTGCCCACCTTATGCCATTTGTTGTTTGATGATTGCCTTGCCATTTTAATTTGATTTAGAATTAACTTAATTTTTTCATTTGGCATTTTACCAACTATCCCACACTGAAAGATGATGGGAAATCTTAGGGACATTTCCCTATAAATACCCATCATTAGGTATTGGGAAATTCAGTTGAGTTGGTGAACTCTAAGGGATCTCCAAAAGCGAGAAAACCTTTGTTTGTAAACTCTAAGTTATTTTTGGTCTAGTCCCGTTTATGTTACGGGGTAGGGACCGGTTACGGTTCGGTAATGATGGTGTGAGCTGTTGGAGGTTTTCGCACTTGCGGAACTTGAAGCTTTCAAGTTCAAGCCCATCGGTTGAGCGAAACACGCTTCTAGGGTGAGTATTCTTTCCCTCTCTTCTTTTTCTTTCTTATGTTTGTGTTTATTTTCTTGCTTTTATTTAAGTTGAAATTATTATGCATGTGATCTGGTTATCGGGTTTTGTTTCTGCGCGGTGTCGGACACCGCAAAACCCAACGGTAACATGGAAGTTTATGTTGACGATTCCATCGTCAAAAGCAAAGAAGACAAAGACCATGTTGCGGACCTGGCCGAAACCTTCGCCACCTTTAGAAAGCACCAAATGAAGCTGAACCCGAAAAAGTGTGTCTCTGGCGTGAAGTCAGGCAAGTTCTTAGGCTTCATGGTCAGTAAGAGGGGGATTGATGCTAATCCCGCCAAAGTACAAGCAGCGCTCGATTTTCCCGAGCCGAAAACAAAGAAAGATGTTCAGCTCCTCACCGGGAAAATGTCAGCTTCAGACAAGGGGCTACCCTTTTTCAAAGCGCTGAAACTCCCAAAAAAAGCACCTTATCTGGGAGGATGAGTAAAAAGAAGCCTTCAAGCAGCTCCGTGAGCACTTGGCTCAACTCCTAACGCTGGCTCGCCCAGCCAAAGGAGAAACCTCATACTTATACATGGAAGTTAGCCCTGCCACTATAAGCGCGGTTCTACTAAAGGTGGAAGACAAAATCCAAAAGTCGATCTACTAGCCACACTTTGACGGATGCCGAGACTCGCTACCCCTTACTCAAAAAAGTTGCATATGCAGTAGTTGTAGCCGCTCAAAAGCTGAGGCCTTATTTTGATTGTCACCAAATAGTGGTTTTAACTGATCAATCACTGGAAAAAGTTCTTGCCAAAGTGGAAAAATCTGGTAGGCTAGCAAAGTGGGACTTCAAGCTCACTGAGTTCAGCATCAGCCGAGGACAACCATGAAGGGACAAGCTCTAGCGGACTTCCTGACTGTGTGCTCTTACCAGGAAATGCTGGATGAAGAAAAGAGGACCTAGACCTTTTTTACGGATGGATCTTCCATTGTAAATGGTTCAGGGGCAGGTAATACATACCTCGCCCAAAGGCAAGTCCTTTGAGTATGCACTCAATTTTGCATTCTGAGCTTCAAACAATGAAGCAGAATATGAGGCAGCGATTGCTGGCTTAGAACTATGCATGTCATTGGAAGCCGAGCATATATGTTTGAAGACAGACTCTTAGCTCGTCGCAAATCAGATCTGAGGCGAGTATGAGGCAAAAGAGCCCTCAGTGATTTCTTACCTCGCAAAAATAAAAAAGATAATTGCAAAGCTGTGAACTTTTGAAGTCGAGCTGATCCTAAGGGGTTAGAACGCACAAGCCGATGCACTCTTTAAACTTGCAAGATCAACTCTAATTGAGTTGAACCGATCTGTATATGTCGAGGTGTGGCAAGAGAGGCGTGTTGACGAAGCACCTGAAATTCGCCACGTCACACCCAAACCAAGCTGGATGTACCCTATCTTAGCTTACAAACTTGGGGGAGAAATTCTCGAACACAAAAACTTAGCCTCCAAGCTGAAGACTAGAGAATCAACTTAAGTTTTATCGTATTCAGAGGAGAGCTACTGAAAAAATCTTTCTCAGCCCCAATGTTGAAATGTGTGGGACCAATAGATGTTGACTACATCCTTCGGGAGATTCACCTCGACATTTGTGGGAACCTCATCGGGGGGGGGGGGGGGGGGAACTCTCGCCCACAAGGCACTGAGGGCAGGGTATTATTGTCCCACCATGATCCTAAACGCTAAGGAACTGGCCAGAAATGTGAGAAATGTCTAAAATTTGCACCAGTTATCCATCAGCTAGTCCAAGATCTCCAACCGATTTTGAATCCCCATCCATTTTCCCAATGGGGGCTGGTATCTTGGGGCCATTTCCAGATGCTCCTTATTAGAAAAGATGGTTGATAAGTCGGCATTGACTATTTCATAAAATGGATCGAGGCCGAGACAGCCTCAAACATCACAGAGCAAACTGTCAGAAAATTCATCTGACATAATATTATCACTCGCTTCGAAATTCTGAAGGTTTTTGTCTTCGATCATGGGAGGCAATTTGACAATCTGCTGCTAGGGCGGTACACTGACCAATTCGGCATCAAGTAAGCCTATTTTGCGGTTTGCCATCCGCAAAGCAACGATCAAGCCGAAGCAGCAAACAAGCAGATTCTCAACGCACTCCAGAAGAGGGTTGAGGATCAAAAGTCCAAGTGGATAGAGGAACTCCCTGGAACCCTCTGGGCACTTCGGACAACTGAAAAAGAGGTTACGGGACATCCACAATTTGAGCTATTGTATGGATTCGAAGCAGTTCTTCCAGTGGAAATTAGCACATAAAGTTTGCGGGTGCATCACTTCTCAGCTGAAGAAATTAAACAACTCATGAAAGAATCCCTTCATATTGGATGAGGTTAGAGATTCGGCCCGAGACAGAATGGCTGCATACAAACAAAGAATCAGCAAATTCTACAACCGAAGGGTTAATGCAAGACCACTCAAAATTAGGGACTTAGTTCTTCGGAATGTTGCAGCAGTGCAAAAAAGCCGCATTCATGGGAAATTCTCAGCCACTTGGGAGGGACCTAATGAAATATATGATGAGCTTCAACCTGAAACCTACTGACTTCGTCAGTTAGATGGAATAGAGCTGAAAAACCACTGGAATGCTGATGTACTGAAAAAATTTCATGTGTAAACCCTTCGGGAAAGAACAATCTATGTAAGAGCATCTTTTAAAATTAATGAAAGGCCTATGAGCCACCATTCTTATCTGTTTTGCAAGTTTTTATTTTCTGTCTTCTATATTTTTTGAAAAGGGTTTCTCTTCGGCACTGTACAAAGTATAGCCCAATAGTGGCACCATACTTCGAATTGCCGCCAAACCCGCCCAACAGGGAACAATGATTTCACCACTAAAGTATAGCCTTATGGAGGCACGGTACTTCGGATAAATTAGTTCCTTGGGGCAAAGGGGTCGTGGACAAATCTGAAGCATTGCAAAACGCTGGCACTGTGCTTCAGAGGAATTATATCGAGGCATTGCCAAACTCTGGCACTGTGCCTCAGATAGTCATTCCCCTGAAAAATTTTCAAGGATCGAGGGAATACTGCTCTTGCAGTCTAAGATTTCTGAGTAGCAAACTCATCTTCATCTGTACTAGTAAAACCAAGTGAACACCTTAAAATCCGAAGACTGACATTTCAGATTTGTGGGGGGCAAGAAGCACTCAGTCTAGTCTTACTTTCTAGCAAGTGGGGACCAAATAGGTCCAAGCCGCAGCTCAACACTTAGAAATTTTTTTGCAAAATTAACAAAGAGAGCAAAGTGAAAGACTAAGTAAAAAAGGCAAAGAAGCCTTGAGTTGACGCTCGTCTTCGTCTTCTTCCTCTGCGACTCTTGGAGCAGCTGTCTCGGCAGCAGGAGTAAAGGGCCCAGTAGCACTAGAATTCCAAGCAGCAGTGGGAGTTCTAGCAGCAGAAGAAGCACGAGCTGCAGTGGCTTGCTCTTCGGCAGTCAGAACAAAGTAGGAATCACTCTTCTCCCACCAAGGCTTATGCGATTGATACTCAGCCGCGCTGACTATCTAAAATCTCTTCTCGTACAAGCTGAGAGTCCGATTCTTTGAATTTGTGATCTTGGGAGTGTTGGTGATCGGATTCCTCTCGTGAGTGATTCCGAATACCTCGTAATTAATGCCAGAATTCTTTTCGTTCAGAACTGAAAGGACTTAAACATCAATTAGCTTCGCCGAAGAAAATAGGCATAAAAAAACAAATGAAACAAAAAAGGAAATAATAAAGTCCTCGGCCCCAGCTGAGCTCCTTACCACCTTGGTACTTTCGGCCGAGGCCGACAAAAGCAAGCATCTTCCCTTGTAAGATGTAGTGATAGCAAGGCAGCCAAGTAGTAGGCACGTCCTTCATCCGGCCTATGGCCCCACCCACTGTGGTCCGACCGTAAAGTGTCATCTGCTTCAGGTCCGCATCGGAGAACTCATTAGGACCGATGCTTGACATGCTAGATTCAAGCTTTCTCAGGTACCTCGGCGCCGAAGTAGTTTGGATGGTCTTCATCTTGGGGAACCTTTAACCAGATCCATTGACCCCTCCAATCTTTTTTCGAGGTATTGTTCGGCCAGACTGAAAGGTATCCCTTCTCATCTTCAATTTTCTACCAGCCGGGGCCATGAAATCTATTTGCTTGGGTGTTAGGGACCAATTTATGTATGCAGCGAAAGCAGTGGATGCTTGGTGTAAATCCATAAAATAGGCACACCCTAAGATAAGTCATCACCCTTCGAATGCTCACCGGAGTCAGCTGACACAACGAGATGTTATAACCGTTCAGCACCGAAGTTATAAAGGAGTGAAGTGGGAACCGAAGCTCGTACCGCAGCTGGCGGGTGTAAACCCTAATGTAGCCAGGTGGGGGGCGGTGAATATATCGTCTGAAGAGGGCATTTGGCACCAATACCCATATTCCTCCAGAATTCTGTAGCAAATTTCAATTTGCTCGGCAAAGTACAACTCGGTGTTTTTCTCAATTCACCATTTATAGGGCGGAGATGACATATTGCCGGCGTTTTCACGCTCATCCAGCCATTCCCTCTCCTCAGAGGTTAGTGGCCTTTACTCCAAAGCCGCGCTTCGGCCAAAAGTACTGACTTCTCTCGAGGCCCTGGGCGGCAAGGCGGTCAATGGAAGAGCCCTCATTGTAGAGCTGCTGGGAGTGGCGGAAGCACCTATCCTAGCCCTAGGGTTCTTGTCGCCAAGGGGTGGCATTATTGCCAAGGGACGGTTCCGCCGCAAAGTCGATTGCGAAACCTCTTTTTCTTCCTCGACACTCGGCTCAGCCTCTACCTTTTTCTTTCCACGGTCGCCGCCCATTTTCGAAGGTGGTTGCTCGAAAGAGGGAAAGAGAGGGGGTACTCAAAAAGTAAGAAAAAACGAAAGGATTTCAAAGAAAATTACCTTGTTCGAATACAGAATACGCCGAACTATACGTTAGGAGCAATGAAATTCAAATATTGGCTTCGGATTGCGAGATTCGAGTAAAAGGGGAAAGAGTTAACTTGGAAATTAGCGAAACAAGAAAGGATTAGCGAAAATTGAAGTACATAGAGAGAAAGGGACGTGTGGTCTTTAAACCTGCAAATTCGTGGATGCTCGAAGGTCGTGCCACGAAAAATCCCACTAACTCCACTTCATTGCTTCATCCGTTCTTCTTCCTTTCTAATTAACCGCCCACTAAACCCTCAATATTCCCTAATAACTGTAAATAGTAGTTATTGCCTCAATAACCACAAAATTCAAATGCGAATTAATCATTTTCTTCCCTCCACTTTGCAAGTCAAAACCCAACTCGTCAAACTTTCGAATCGGGTCTGGGGGGCAAGTTGTTTGGGTCCAATTTACTCTAATTGGGCCAAGTCCACAAATGATTCAATTACAAAGCCCAAAGAAGGTTCAACTCTCCTAAAAGCATACCAGGTCAGTTAAAGGCCTGGTCAACATGGCAAGCCCATTTGACTTCAAGGCCCAAGTTATCTATTTGATCAAGGTATAAAAGCCTTGATTTCCCTCTCTTTACATTCATTGACTTTAAGCCTTAAGCATTAACTCTCTTGCATAACTTTCTCTCTCTAAACACTGTACTGACTTCGGCATCGGGGGGGTCTTCCTCGGCACAACCCCTAAGGCCAGTTTACGTGTGTTTGTTGTGCAGGAAACCCTCATCCCAGTCATCACTTAGGTCGAGTCCAGTCTTCAGCCCACAAGAGAGGTCTAGACGAAGGACCCATTGTTTTCACCCGAAACAATAGTATATAGTTTATCTACTACAGTTGGCCTATTTGGAAAATTCCATCTAGATCAGCCAATCTTGAGATGAGGTAGAAGAATATGTTCTTAGTGATTTGGAAAGTATAAGGGTTCAGGAGGTAGAGAATTACCTGGCTTCTATTCTACCCGGTAGCCTTATTAGTTATTACTTTGAGGGGATATTTTATTTCTCTAGAGAAATTACCATGGTGGAGATTGTTGTTAATGAAAGGAATGGTGTCCTTTGAACAAGTGTATTATTCCGATAGAGGGTTCAGAATTAATTAGGAAATTAGGAAAGCTAATTAATCAGTGAGGTCAAGTGATCGGAATGCCTAGTTGGAGGCCGCTTCTAATTAGTAATATTAAAGTATAATTAATAATACAGCTTAATCTTGACTAAACCCTTCGGGTCACACCCAATCGTGTAACCGAACCGAAGCGATGAATTAATCCAAAGGATTAAATGAGTCGATAGAGATCTTACGAACTAAGACGTCGGATTTCAAGCTTAGAGCGTTGAAGCCAAGCGTCGAAAGTTGAGTCGAATTTAGGAATCGACTAGACGGAAAAATCAGTCAAACAACAAGTCAACATGCACGAAAATCCTAGCCTCGCAATGGCCTAGCCATACGAGGATTAGAAAGGCTAGCATGGCTAGCCGAGGTTCATGTCGCAAGGCCAGCACTGGCTGCTAGCCAAGCTTGGTGCGCGCACGCACAAGCTAGGATTGCTGGCTGAGTACATGGCGTTTATACTAGGCCACCACCAGCCATGCAAGGCCCAGCGTGCTAGGCAGCCTAATGCTGTCTCAAGTTCGCACCCGCATGGCCTGCTAGCAGCACGTAGCAGCCCGCTCGCTAGCTAGGCTTGCTGGTGCTTGCAGGCAAGGCCGTTGGGCTTGCGGCAAGCCAACCAGCAGCGCATAGCAGCCCTGCAAGCTAGCGGTGGGCTTGCGGTGCGTGCAGGCCTGCCCAGCTGAAGCCACAAAGGCCTTGACTAGCCATTCCTTGTTTCCCAAGGATATTGACCGGTCTTGTCTTATTATGATTGGTGTGTTTGGTGGGGCTTGGGGAACAAGGAGGCTATGTGGGTTGTCCTTGTGGTCCTCACTTAATCCTTTGCTCATCTTATGCCACTTGTTGTTTGATTATTGCCTTGCCATTTTAATTTAATTTTGAATTAAATTAACTCTTTCTTTTTGGCATTTTACCAACTATCCTACATTGAAAGATTATGGGAAATCTTGGGGACATTTCCCTATAAATACCCATCATTGGGTATTGAGAATTTCACTTGAGTTGGTGAACTCTAAGGAATTGATAGGGTTATAAAAGTACAATATTTTATTTATTAAACTCTTGATTTTATATTGATGTTTAATGATATAAAGGTATATTAAGTGATTTTCTTCCGAGACACGAGTTACTACTATGTGTTTTTTTATTGTTTGTAGGAAATAAATTATCGTTGTTAATTTATATTTAACGTCACTCCGATTAAAAGAAGTAAAGCCCACAAGCCAGTTGGACTCTTGTGTTTCAAGCTGAATGATATAAAAGAGCTACATTGATTCTGAAGATAAGTCACAAATACATCCTTTGTCGATAAAAACTAGGACATCCAAGTTCCTTCTTTCCCGTGGAACCAAACAACAAACTATGGTGCCTTTGAGCGAGATTTTCGGTTATCAATTTATCCAACAAGAAAAGATAAACATGAAATCAGATTATTTGGGAGCTTATCTTCAGAGGTGTTGGCTGCGAAAATGGAGGAAGAAGATCAAGAAGATTTACATGTAAAGGCGTACTTTGGGGCGACATTCTGGAGGACAGCTTAACTTTCTGGTAGGCATCCAAACAAAGGATATATCAGCTACTTGGGTATTGCTTGTGGCGGTAATTCCATGATCCTTTTGGGAATTTTGGGGAAATTAGTTTCAATTATTAGATCAGGCGTTGGTTCATGAATTTAGTGGATTATTTACAACTTTTGCATGTATATTTCAATAGTTGGATTTGATAGTAATTGATTTTATTTTCTGATCTCTAGCACAGTAGTATTAGATTAAGAGGTGATTTCTAGTATTATTGGATTTATTCATTGGTTTATTTATATTTTTCTTATTTTCTTCAAGCAATATGATTATATTAGTTTTCCTTGTTATATTTTCCCTTTTCGGTATGTTAGGCTAGATTAGTCTTGGGTACGGAGATATATTATACATTGGAATATTGCGTTGTGAGAACAAGAAGGTGATAATTTAATAGTATTATGTTTAGTTCTTGATTGGTTTGATATTATGTTTTATTGGTATGAATTATCGGGTTATATTATAGACCGGCCATCGTTAGTATAACTTGTTAGTTTAATTGCTAAAGTATTAATGTGTGATACGTAATTGTCCGGGTTAGTACTCATTAGTAGCACTAAGGTATTTGATAGGTGACTAAAACTTGTCCAATAGCTATGATTATCAACCCTTTAAGTTGCATGAATCCGAGCTTATGAGATTTGTGGCTTAAGTTAGCTACTTCCTAGTTATCAATGCTGCTAATTAATCGAGCCTAGAGAGCATGTTCTAGATTGTTAGTTAGTTAGACAATACACCAAGAGCTTGTTTGGTTTATTTGAAATTAAGGGAAGTGTTGAATGCTTGTTTGTGTTCATCGGCTAACATTGAGATAAGAACATAATTTTTATAATTCGATGATCAATAAATACTCCAATGCTATAATATGTCTCCCGATCCCTGTTTTATTATTATTGATTTTTATCGTATTTCAATTTTAGTAGTCTATCTTTCGTACTTTATTCGTCCTATAGTTCGTAGTAGTTTATTTATTAGATCGTAGTACTATTTCTTCAAAACAGGGGTTTCTAACATACACAAGTTATAATTTGATAATCCAATTACCCTACTACATTTTTAGGAGGTTAGAGTTAGGTTTATTTTTGGTAGACACACGACAGTCATACCAGGGATCTCCAAAATCGAGAAAACCTTAGTTTGTAAACTCTATGTTATTTTTGGTCTAGTCCCGTCTAAGCTACGGAGTAGGGGCCGGTTACGGTTCGGTAGCGAGGGTGTGAGCCGTTGGAGTTTTTCGCACTTGTGGAACTTGAAGCTTTCAAATTCGAGCTCATCGGTTGAGCGAAGCACGCTTGTAGGGTGAGTATTCTCTCTTCTCTTGTGTTTTGTTTATTTTCATGCTTTGGTTTATGTTGTAACTATTATGCATGCAATCCGATTATCGGGTTTTGTTCACGCGCGATGTCGGACACCGCAAAAGCCAATAGCGGTATACAACCTCTTGCATTTAATTTTTACAACTAAAAAATAATTAAGGTGATTTAAAATGGATTTAAATTTCTGGTTTAGCATCCTAATTAGATTATGAGCTCGTTTTTAATTGGATTAAAATCGTATTTATGCTAATTTTGGATTACGAACTCTGATTTTGACTCAAAAATAGCGAGTTTTG
The DNA here is from genome assembly GCF_001683475.1 of Chenopodium quinoa. Classification (NCBI taxonomy): domain Eukaryota; kingdom Viridiplantae; phylum Streptophyta; class Magnoliopsida; order Caryophyllales; family Amaranthaceae; genus Chenopodium; species Chenopodium quinoa. Next base: position 2,425,102 of record NW_018743218.1, read on the forward strand.
GGTGGAATCGACATTTCATATCAGACTTTACCTACTATGTGGTTAAAATGGCCTTCCAGAAGCCAAAATCCACCTAAAAAGTGGTTTTGTGAGGAATTTTTTGTTTTTAACGAAAATTTTTAAATCTTTAAACCTTGATTAATTATTGCATGCAATTGTTAAATTATGTGTTTGATTATACCATTAATCTTCTGCAATTTTAACGCTTATTAAGCATGTTTATAAAGTCATAATTGGTGCTTAATTAAGTGAGCTCTTAATTTCACATAAACTTGTAATTTCACATTTTTGCAAATTAATTACTTCGAGTGTGAATGTTTATGGTGAATTTGTATTTTTGAAGCCCCTAAAATGTTAAAGATTCAATCTTTAATTGTTTTTTTGGTTGGATCTTAACTTGCTAAAATCTATTATAAACTAATTTTGGTTTTAATCATTTTAAGTTGATTAAAGTCTTAAATGTTCATACTTGTGCTTGAAATATTATTTTTCTTCATATTGGAAGATTACAATATTCAAATGTGCACAAGTGAATGTTGGATAAATTTTTTGATTGGATGAATGATTATTTATTTAACTATTTTTTGTCAAATCTCATTATTAATTTATGTTGGTTAAATTAATTGTGAGAATAGCCCTTAATTTTGTTGCATCAAGTTGAGCCAATAATAATTTAAAGAATGGTTCTTGAATTAATTTTGGTTTGTGTACTAAAATTGAATTTATTTAAGTTGGACTTGTTTTACTTTCAATATTGCTCAATATGAGTTCTAAAATCAATTTAGAATTAAATTTTTTTTATGTCAAACACAAAATCGGAATAAAACTTCGAGGTAAAAGCACGAAAAATGAGGCACCAAGCCTAGAGCACCACCCTCGGCTAGCTGGGCTGCTTGTGCAGCCTACATGTGGCTGCCGAGGGAATGCACCGTGTTGGTGCGTGAGTGTGTGCGAGCAACAACAGTTGGTGCGGCAGTGCGTGTGTGTGGTGCAATGCTACAACGTTGCCAATGACTAGTAGGTGGCTTGCACCCACGCATGGCGGCACCCACGCATGGCAGCAGGGCCTTGGTGCCTAGCAAGCCTAGCCTCAAGGCTTGGATGCTAGACACTCGGCCGTTGAGGGGCTATTATTTTGCGATTTTTGCAGAGTTGTTTTAATGAAAACGAGGCTAGGCCTCGGTTTTCCCGGCACTTGCAAAATAATATGGCAAAATTTTGGGTTAACCGGCTTAACTAATTTTAATTGGATTAATTTTAATTTAGTTGGATATGGAATTTAGTGGGAGCTTCATTGATCGTTTGAGCTATTACTATTGCGTTAATTCAAATAATCGGATAACATTTTTGATTAGTTTTAATTAGGCAATTTAATTGGATTAATTACCTAAGTTAGTTACTAGTTTGCAAGTGTTTTGCATTGTTGCTTGATTTATTTTGTAAAATTCTTGGGCCATTCACTTTAGAATTGAATGGATGAATGGATGAATGAAATAGATATTCCAATGCAGGTTTTACAAAATGGCAACTAGTGGGGCCCGACTAGGATAGTAAATGCAGATTGCGTTCCGTTATGTATATTTGTAAATCTAAATACGGACTGTGCGCCGTTGAGTATTTTTGTACCTTAATATTTAAATTAAGTCCTGTGGTGATTTCTCGAAGACGGCGTTTCTAAGAAGACGAAGCCAAGAAGATGCAATGAAGGTCCTTGAAGATTTTAAAAGATTCAAGTTTCAAGGGGTCATGCTAGTTGCCAAATGCATCTCTATTTATGCCTTATATATTTTTTTTATATATAATTGCGATATTAGATGCATGTTTAGGATTTCGAATGTTAAATGATTAATTTAGTTCACTTAAATCAACCAACATAGAAACCCTAAGTCCTAAAGAATATTGAGTTAAAATTGTCATTCCAAAACAACACTTACGGGACTAATGAGAATAGTAATGGCCTATGCCAAAGCAAGGCATTACTACTTTCCTAGGGAAGTAAGGTATGTTGATGGGTTTGCTAAAGCAAGACATCATATACACGATAGTTTTGGTTAAACTCAACGATATCAGTAAGGAGTCCTTAGATGTCATGGCAAAGGAGATAATCATGAAGGAAGCATTGGATGCGACGATTTATCGAACCAAGAATAGCTTAGAGCTATTAGCAATTAGATTGCTTACCTTAAAATATTAATTGTTAAGACAAGCCAAAGCATTCTTAATCACTTATTGATTTTTGGGATCTTAAAATCGTTTTATTCTCGCCTAATTGGGAGAAATTTATATGTGTGAATAGAACGTAAATAAGTTAGTTGAAATTTCTTGTTTGTATGTATTTTAATGCATATTATGTTATCTTAATAAAGGGTTATACTTTGCACTTACATTTGTAGAATTCTTAATCAAGTTATAATGTTTCCAACGATTTGTATAAGGAAATCTTTTGAGAATGGTTCTCAAGGAAAGAAGAGGCATTTCTAAAATACAACCTTCTCATGAATGACTTTTGTGGCTAAAGTCCGAAAGGACGGTTGGACATCATGTATTCAAAATACTAGGTAGTTTTGATAAACATGAAGTATTTAGTTGAAAAACTCAAATTGTCAATAGTTGACAATCAACATATCTTTTCGCTTTATACACTAATGAATAAGACTCATTAATGAAGTAATTCAAGTAAGAGTTAAAAGAAAAGATAGAATATTGTTTAACGGCGCATTAGATGCTTAATTATGCCTAACAAAGTATAAAAGTCAAAACACTTAAAGAAGTGGTTCTTAAATTTATGAGATGATGTATGATAAGAGATATAGGAAATAAGGAACATAGAAGAAGAATTCGAGATTCCAATTCTACCTAAAAGTTCATGTTATCGTAGTTAAACTTAGCAACTCATTATCTTCACAAGTATTGAATACTGCTTGAGTGTTCCACTTTTAAAGTGACCTCAAACCATTTAAGTTAAGCTAAGTTATTAACTTACAATCTTAGAATGAAGCAAATAGTGCTACATCAGTTGTAAGGTCATCTGCTTTGTTTAAAAACCTTTTAAGCTAAGGCTGGAACGAATAATGGTTATTGTGTTCCATAATCAACAAACAATCTGTTTACACACGGAAAGACTCACATTCAAAGTAAAAGAGGTTTTATTTGAATGGAATGGTTGTCTAAGCCATGAGTCAAGGATGCTTGATTATAAACAAACATTTCTCTAAACATGAAAACTCATAAGGTTTAAGTCATGGACATGATTTGTGTTCCAAACATCTTTAGCAATGTCACATCAACAAGAACGTACTCAAGGCTCTATTAGATAGACTCTTGATAGTTAATCGATTTGGAATCGTTCTAAGGCAAGCAAGTCTTACTTGTTGAAATTGACAAAGAAAGGAGCTATTGTGCTTGGTATTGACAATTGACTCCGAAAGCTAAAGAGGATTCCATTACTTCAACGTTTTCACAAGAATTTGAATGAATATGACTATATTCATCAAATGTGAACAAACTGGATCTTGAGTAGACCAAAAGTTCAGTAAAGTATAGAATCGACTTGGCAAGATATCAAAACATCTAAATTAGATCGATGGATGTTTGCTTGAGCCAAAAGTGATCATCTCAAGGTTATGAAATTGGAATTCCATAATCAACTCAACAAAGAATATAGTATATCTTGACAGAGACCTCGATGCCATTTGGAAATGACTCGAATGATGATGGATCACATCCCTTCCTATAAAGTTCTTAAAGATTTGCACAAATGACTAGTGTTACACTAAAATTGTCAAAGCTAACAAAGGACACCATATTCAATTATGGATAGAAATAGTTTCTAGCGTCTTTTCAAGTATTTGTCTAAGGCTCTTACCTTCAGTGGGAGTTCATTGGCTCAGTGGCAGTTAAGTGGCTTAATAAGGGCTAAGGTAGCTCAAGTGGGAGCTAACTGTTTGTTTCGCAACGAACTTTTACCTAAAGACAATATACATGTCTCTTTGTAAGCATTTAAGTGAGACTACGGACATTACTTCCACAACCTAATTAAGAACATATTATTTGTTGCTTTAAGTAGTGTCTTTCTAGAAAATAACACATTTCCAAAACGACAAGTGGGAGGAAAACGAACTCGATGACCATCGAGATTAGCAACAAACTAGAAATGAGAATCTCGGGAGACTTTGGAAGGGCTTCATGAGAATGATTGATCAAGAATACTCAAAGGACTTTACAAGTGCCTTAAAAGAGAATTCAGTATTCACAAAACTTTAGAAGTGTTGGAGCAAGATCAATATAATCAAAGGGCTTTAAAAGCACCTTGAAACTCAGTGTTTAATGAAATTACCCCGTATAGGCATAGAATTCACCAAAGGGTTGGATTGAATCCTATAAATTTCTATTAAGTTATAAATAAACCTTAGACTTACAAACATACTATTTACTATAGGATGGTAAGGAAATAATGTCTTGTAAATTAGCTACGACGAATCCAAATTCCAAATAATGGTTAGAGGCCATAAAAATCCGAAACAGACTCCATGTTTGAAAATCATGTTGAAACTTGATTAATTTGCATGAAGGGTAAAGACTCATCAATTACAAATAAGTTTTCAAGGAGAAAACTAACAAATATGGAAATGTATATGTATACATAGCTTAATTGGTTGAAAAGGTTACAATTAACTTCATGGCGTTGATTTAATAAAACCTATTCACCAATCGGAATGCTTAAGTCTTTTCATGATTATTCTAGAAAAATTGCGTATATGAAATATAGCAAAATAGATATCAAAATCGCCTTCCTAAAAATGGGATTTTGGAAAAGACTATGGATATAGTCTAAGGGTTTTGTAAATCTAAATAATGCTAGATTTGAAAGCAATCTCAAGAAATCCATTGGTGGATTGAGAGAAGCATTGGATGTAGGAACTGGAATGTGTTTTCTCATAAAGTTAGAAAAAGGTTTAGCTTATGGAGAAACATAGAAATTCTTATAGATAAGAAGTTTAGTGGGAGCAAAATTCAATTTTGTAAAGGTCCAACAAGAAGTTTACGAACTCTATTGTAAAATAACTATAAAATGCTAAATGCTTAGATTTGAAAGAATTTTTCAATGATGGACCAAGCTAAAGGCGATACTTAGTACATAGTGGGAATTAAGATCTATTGGATAGACTTAATAAAATGTTTGAACGAGTAAAGGAATATACCGTGTTAAACATGAAGGACTTGAAATGGCTTTCAACCCATATGTATAAAACTAAGCAAATGTTTTAAACTAAGTACAAGCTAGGCAAATACTAAGTCAAACAAGAAAGACTCTAGTAGAGACTTTCAACTGTATCATATAGCAAACAGTTTAGCAAGACTTAGTGAAACTGCATGAGCTAAAAGTCACATGAATGGGATCAAATTGGAATAATTTTGCAATTAGATCCGTCATGTATGCTACGATATGAAATTGTCACATGACCTGCATGCTTAGAGCATGACAAGTATAAAATACCAATCGACTTGAATCTAAGCAATGGATCTTTAGATTATGATTAAGAAAGTCCAAAGTACTTGGTTAAGTAAAAGGATGAGTTCTTGATTCATGGAAACAAATATAATTTGAGTATTGATGTTGCAAGCACAACCTCAGTAAGGATTAGATCCTTGATGAGGAAGCCATTTATAAGCACGAGGTTAAGACGCGTTGTGGCTTAAGAATGGCAACATGAACTTATGTCCATGTATATTGTGCGGAAATTTAAGGTAAATTTTCATAATCACAAATGATTAGGGTATCTAAATCATTGTGAACCAGTTGGAGTAAAATCTAAAAAAAGCATCATTAGGAAATCTACTAAAGTATATGTTGAGATCATTGCTGCCTTAGAGGCAATAATAAGGAAGTTGTTAAATGGATAGTTCGTTGTTGAACTTTGATGATTGTAGGTTATCAAGTTGAAGATCTCAAATCATGAAAAATGAGTGGGAGCCATCACTTGGACGATAAATCCTAAATCACATATAATCCGTAACACACTTGAATTTTATCATCTTATTATGAAAGGGTTTGATAATGAAGATGCTAAGATTTGCAAAAAAATCGTAACTAAACCTATGCAATAAGTGAGCCACAACATTCACAATTGCATAAAAGAAATCAGGCATATTAGATATGGGTGTGATTTCTATAAATGTTTTGTTAAGAGTATTACTCTTAAAACATTTGGATAAACCATTTATCATAAGATGAAATGTTTGAAAGTTTAATAGTGGAATAAAATTTTACTAATTATTCCACAAACTATTTATTTGTGGTTTAGAATTAAATAATGAGTCCATTCGATTTGACGACATTCAAAATAAGGTATCAAGACTAATGAACATTGAATGTCATATCGAAATTTATCCCTAACCGAGGTCATTTGAAAGTTGGACGACTAATGATCAAGTGAGATTAGTGTGTAGTATGATTTATAGCACTGTTTCTTGTGCTACAAGGACAAGAATGTCATAAATCATTTGCACAGATATTGGTTTGGAACTATACTGAATCGACCTATGAGAATAATTTAAGAGATTTAACAATCGTCATAAGTATATTACTCATTATGGCTATCAGAACCTCTTTCCTCAACCATGAGTATTGTAAGTTCTCTTGTTTGAGTACTAGTCTGCTTTGATGTTGTCTAACGTCTGCCATACCAGGGGATTATAAAGGCAACACTCGGGCAACTAGGGTCTCTTAGTAAGGGAAGCTAACAATGTAAGACTGGGAATGTCTCCCTATTAACAATAGGGAACATGTCTTTGTTGTTTACAAGGCCTCTCGAAGAGTGAGACTGTGAAAATGCATGACCGTGCTCAGACGGATTTCAGAAATCATCTGCTTATTGACAGTCGAACTTGGAAATGGAGAAACACTTTTGGACGTAATACGGATGACGAAAAATCTTACCTTATAGTTCACGAAGAGACATTAAGTGACATAGGAAACATGCTATACACAAACAACACACTTGTCCGTAAGGATAAGTGGGAGATTGAAAGGATTGGTGTCCTTCAAACAAGTGTATTATTTCGATAGAGGGTTCGGAATTAATTAGGAAAGCTAATTATTCAGTGAGGTAAAGTGATCGGAATGCCTAGCTGGAGGCCGCTTCTGATCAGTAATATTAATGTATAATTAATATTACAGCTTAATCTTTACTGAACCCTTCGGGTCACACCCAATCGTGTAACCGAACCAAAGCGACGAATTAATTCGAAGGATTAAATGAGTCGATAGAGATTTTACAAACTAAGACAACGAATTTCGAGCTTAGAGCGTCAAATCCGAGCGTTGAAAGTTGGGTCGAATTTAGGAATCGACTAGATGGAAAAATCAGTCAAACAACAAGTCAACGTGCACGAAAATCCTAGCCTCGCAATGGCCTAGCCATACGAGGGCTAGGTAGGATAGCACGGCCAGCCAAGGTTCATGCCGCAAGGCCAACACTGGTTGCAACAAGCTTTGTGCGCGCACGCACAAGCTAGGATTGCTGGCCGAGTGCGTGGCGCTAACACTAGGCCCCCAGCAGCCATTCAAGGCGCGGCGTGCTAGGCAACCTAATGCTGTCGCAAGCTTGCGCTCGCATGGCCTGCTAGCAGCATGCAACAACCTGCTAGCTAGCGAGGCTTGCTGGTGCTTGCGGCAAGCTAGCCAGCAGCACATAGTAGCCCAGCTAGCTAGCGGTGGGCTTGCAGTGCATGCAGGCCGGCCCAGCCGAAGCCACAAAGGCCCCTCGACCGGCCATTCCTTGTTACCCAAAGATATTAATTGGTCTTGCCCTATTGTAATTGGTGGGTTTGGTGGTTTGGGGAATAAGGAGGCCATGTGGGTTATCGTTGTGGTCCTCACCTAATCCTTTGCTTACCTTATGCCACTTGTTGTTTGATGATTGCCTAGCCATTTTAATTTAATTTAGAATTAAACTAATTCTTTCTTTTGGCATTTTTACCAACTATCCCACATTGAAAGATGATGGGAAATCTTGGGGACATTTCCCTATAAATACCCATCATTGGATATTGGGAATTTCACTTAAGTTGGTGGACTCTAAGGGATTTTCAAAAGCGAGAAAACCTTATTTCGTAAACTCTAAGTTAATTTTGGTCTAGCCCCGTCTAAGCTACGGGGTAGGGGCCGGTTACGATTCGGTAACGAGGGTGTGAGCCGTCGGAGGTTCTCTCACTTGTGGAACTTGAAACTTTCAAGTCCGAGCTCATCGGTTGAGCGAAGCACGCTTCTAGAATGAGTATTCTTTCTCTCTTTCTTCTCTTGTGTTTTTGTTATTGTTTATTTGCATGCTTTTGTTTATGTTGTAATTATTATGCATGCAATCCGGTTATCGGGTTTTGTTTCCATGCGGTGTCGGACACCGCAAAACCCAACAGGTGGGATTTTTGAATTTTGATGGTAATGTTAAGAAAATCTTGTTTAGGTTCTATTGGATGGGATCAAGACTAGTAGAGATGTTGATTTATAGCCTTAAAGGATTATTTATGAATATGTATTGAGTTATTTAGGAGAGTGTGGTATCGTGGTTGATACTTTAATTTAGCATGATATAATTGTTAAGTTATTCCATAGCTTGAGGATGGAATTTTTACAATGGATGTTTGCCTTGATGACTTGTAAAGTTAATCACCCTTTAACAATACTAATGTTCTCATAAAAGACAATGTTGGGGTGGTACCGTGGTAGCCTCCAATTTTCTGTTGAATTGAATCAGATTAGACATTTGGTGCTTCCCATTTATAGGTGAATATAAAATTTTATGTTTGACTTAGTTACATATTAGGTTAGGTCCCGTGACATACACGGTAATTAATTTCACTATTGTTTATAATTCAACACAAAATTTTTAAAAAACAAAAATAATATATTTTGTACAATGGATGAGGACAAAATATATATAACCATAGTATTTTTTTTTTATTTTTTTTTTATTTATATAATGAAATGAAACATGAAATATAATGTCGACAGAGTAATTAGACAAATAAGTTTAAAATTTTAATGATAAATTGATATCGTTTTTCTTTTTATTAACTAAATAATTAAGTATTTTTAAATTATATATTAAACACTATGGGATTGTAACATAAATAATTACTATAGTGTATATGATACAATTTAGGATAGTGGAAAACATATCTAATTTGTCGCGCTTTTGATATACATAAATAACTAAAAGTTAAAAATAAATCAAATAAGATTGATATTGTAAAAAAAAAAAAAAAGAAATATATATTATGCTATTAGGAAGCCGTTTCCTAATAAGAAATTGAAACATTTTGAAATTTATAAATAGAGAATATATGAATAACAAAAGAAGGCATAGGAAATAATAGTAATGGTAAAAGTAATAGTAATAATCAAGTATAAATCAATTATTTCTAAAACGCATAATTTTTTTTAATTTTTGTTACAAAATTACTGCATATATAATATATTGAAGATTTGAAAAAATAAAATACTGCATAAGGATAGGGAAATTATATATACTTCATGTATATACAATGTAATAGACATTAGAATAGTATTTTATGGAAAATATGTGAATCACAAATATATATTTTATTTAAGTGAATGATTTGGTGAATATTTTTAGTATATTTTACAATAAGTAGTTGATGTCACCGTGGAAAAAAACTTAGAAGAAAAAACAATACCAAATTGTGACACGTGTTATTTCTAAAGTCGACTTCTTCCTAGTGTTTGTTTTAATATTACGTTATAGATTGAATAGTATAGATATAATAATAATAATAATAATAATAATAATAATAATAATAATAATAATAATAATAATAATAATAATAATAATAATAATAATAATAATAATAATAATAATAATATTTGTATTCGGTCTGGAATCTCTGCTCGAAAGGAGGTTAACATTGGGTTGATTGGAGGAAACGACGGGGCTCTACGACGTGCAGATGTGCTGCTTTATTCCTGGGATAGAGGCCTTGATGTATGTGTTGATTTGAGGGAGTCTTCACCTTTGACACAATCGGGGTTGTCTGACTTCGTTCCTGGTCGTGTTGTGTCGGCGGCGGCTCAGCGGAAGCGGAACAAGTATGGGGCGCGTTGCAGGGCTATTGGCTATGGTTTTCTTCCTTTCTCCTTTTCTTCGTGGGGGGAATTAGAGAAGGATGCTATTGCGTTGCTGAAGCGGGTTCAGGCGTTCGCTAAGACTCAGGATATTGGTGCTCGTGCAGCTGCTCACATCTTCAGCAGGATCGGGTTCGCTATAGCTAGAGGGGTGGGGGCCCAGATTGTATCTCGGCTCCCTACCAATTTCTTGTAAATTGATTGACTCTGTACGTTTTGTTTTTTATAATAATAATAATAATATACAATAAAAGATATGGAAAATATGTGAATCACAAATATATATATTTTTGTTAGGAAAGTGAATCACAATCAAATGATTTGATAAATATATATAAGGTATATTTACAAAAACAAAAACAGAAAAAAAAAGAAAAGAAAAGAAAAGAAAAAAAAGAAATGAAAACAGTTTTAGAGGAAAAATATAGCATCAGGAAGTGACACGTGGCATTCCTAGTGTCTGTTTTAATATTATTTTATTGATTCTCACAAAAGACAATGTTGGGGTGGTACTGTGGTAGCCTCCAATTTTCTATTGAATTGAATCAGATTAGACATTTGGTGCTTCCAATTTAAAGGTGAATATAAAATTTTATGTTTGACTTAGTTACATATTGATGCTTTGGAAGGGCGAGAAATTAGTTATGAAAGGAGCGCATTGGTGCAGGTAGCTTTGGTGCAAGAAGACTTAAAATTTTTCATTGATCTAGCAATTAAATTAATTTGTTGTAATTTGAATGGTTCCTCCTTGGTTAATGTAGACGAGTGATAATGAGCCCATGAATAATGCATTATGATCATCTTATTGTTCTATTAGTTTTAATTTTAATTTTTAATTTTTAATTTTTTTTTTAATTTTAATTTTTTTTTTTTTTTGTCTGATGCTTAATCTTTGAAGCCTACCTTTGAAGTCCATGTACATTAGAAAGGGGCCGCTGATGAGCATAAGGTCAAGGGCCCCTAAAATTGGAAGGGGGATGCCGATGAGCACAAGGTGAAGGGGCTACTGAAATTGGAAAGGGGAAGGGTCTGGAGGAGATGAATTTTAAAATTATAAATCTATGTAATCTACAGATATTACATATTACATATTACATGTATAAATGTTACACAAATTCTTGAAAAAGGCCGGCTTACACTAACTTAGCGTAAAACGGTCCACTTCTCTCTTCTGGACTGGGCTCACACGTGCAGTCCAGCAGTTATTATTTTTTCCGTTTTTTTTATTTTTTTTTATTTTTCATTTTAGCGCGTCTTCTTCATTCATTTCTGCTCTGCAATTTCTCTCTCCTCTGTTCATATTTCTCTTCATCTTTCCTTTGTTTTGTTGATTTTCTTTAGTTGGTGAATTGAATTTCGGATTCTCATTGGTTTTTGAGGTTAGTTTTTAAATTATTTTTGTTTTTAATCGCATTTGTTCAATAGTTTTTGTAAATTGTAATTGTTAATTTGTTATGGTTTTTCATTTTACATGTGTATTATTAACTAGTAATTCTCTACTTTATTTCAATTTTTAAGTAGAATTCTTTGTGTTTTGTTGTAATTTGTTGTATTTGTAAGTATATTAGTTTGATTTTTGGTTTTTTTGTTTTTGATCGTAATTTTGTTCATATTTTTGTTTTATGAAAAAGTGTAACTATGATTCAGTAATACATTAACTTTTAAGACATATCAGTTAACTTTCAATTAACTTTGACAGTGTTATCACTAATTTCACTATTTTATCAAATAAATTCTAAGCCATATTATGTAACTTTAACAATAATAACTATAACTTTTATGCCATATAAACAAAACAACACTTATATTTCTTAAAGTTACACTTATATTTCTTAAAGTTACACCTCTAATTCTTAAAGTTACACTTATATTTCTTAAAGTTACACTTCTATTTCTTAAAGTTACACTATAAATTAAACAAATATGCAATTTCAATTTTACTTTTACTTTTCAATATTAAACATAAACTTCAATTTTAATAATTCCGCAACTGTTCATATTTCTCTGCAATTTTTCTTCATTAAGCATAGATCGAATCGTTGTTTAAATCAACATCAATTGCAGAATCAACTTCAATTTCTTTTGAAGTTTGCAAATCATTTGAAATTGGAGCTTGAATTTGTTTTTGAGAATGTAATAATTTGTGAATTAGGGAATCCATCAATGTTTTGCAGAGAATTTGCAGCGAATTTGAGAGAAGAAGTGCGACTGCGAATTTGAGAGATGAAGAAGACGAAGTTGGGAGAAAAAGTGCGGCTGCTATTTATACTGTAATGGCATGTGCAAAATCAGGACTTACATTAAGCTTACTGTTAGCCGGTTGTACGCAATAATTTTTGTAAAAATTAATCAAATTATAAGGATGAATTGTGTTTTTGTTTGGATCAAATAATTTACGTTTTACAAAAATCAAATTAAATAAGCTATTGTTTTTTTTCAAGTGAGACCAAAGAGACTCGTTAAATTAAATAGGCAATCTCAGCTTTCTAAAAGCTTATCTTTGATAGGTGGTCTCAGTATTCTGAAAAAATAAACTGTCTATCTTAAATAGGCAGTCTCAATTTTCTAAAAAATGGGATTGCCTATCTTAAATAGGCGATCTCGGTTTTTTTTTTTTTTTTTTTTTTTTTTTTTAAATTTTTATTTTATTCTAGAGACCGCCTCTAAAGCGGTTTTTAGACGGGTCTCTTTGGCCTTTTTTTGTAGTAATTGTACCTTTCATTGCTTCAATTGAACCTTAGAACTCTACAATAATTTAGTGGATCCTTTCGAATTCAGTCTAAAGAGTTGTACCCTTGACTATTTCAATGGAATCTTTACGGTACTAGTGAATGTTGTTGTTCATGTATTTTACCAACCAGATTAAAACTCTAAACGCAATAAACTAGCAAAATGAGTACAACGCGCACACACTTTAATGTTCAATTAAGTATTTTATGCTCCGGTTCTACTAGTGAATGTTTATTTGATGAATTATTTATTTAATGAATATAGCTAGATTATTTATTTAAAAAAAAATTATTTATTTAATGAATATAGCTAGATTATAGTATCAATGAAATGATAGGAGGATTTTATGTTTAGTGGATTTTGAATAATTATTTACAAGTATGAAATACTTGTATTTCATTTTTTAAATGTTACATGGAGATGAAATGTATTTTTGGAATAATTGAACTTATTTATATATAATAAAAAATATTACTTCGTAATTTATTTTTAAATATATATATGTGTAGCTAAAAAAAGAAAGAGAGATTGCAACTGTATATGCAGTCTCAGTTTTTTAATACAAAATAATAAAAATAAAACTTTATAATTACTCATTTTAGCTTCTTTCATACAAAAGGGTACCATCAAATCACAAAAGAGTACCACTAACTTACATAAGGATACCACTGGTATTATATTTGATTCTAACTATTATTCAAAATACAAGAGCAAATGGTAGATAAGAACTAAGTACCCTTTAATGTCACAATGGTATCACTACATTTTGAAAGGGTTCCATTATAATATCGTAGGGTACAATTGAAACACGTACATCATTGATAAAAACAAAAGTACACTTGACATCCATGAGGGTACCATTGGCAACTACTAGAGTACCACCACAGCCCTAATTCTTATAAAAAAAATATTTTAGGGTCTTTATTAAATGTCTATAATTCAAATAACAACAACGTACACACACTATAGGCGTCATTCAAAGCGCACCTACATTAAGCATGTGGTGAATATGGTTGGCATTCATAGGAAGTGGGAATTGACATACGATTAGGGACACGATTAGGGATAAAGCAAAGTAGGGAGCCGCTAACAAGTTTTTAAGGAACTTGTAAACCGTTCACGGATCATTAAAAGGCAACCACGAAAAGGGACAACGATAGGCAACAACGATTGATCCGTGAAGGTTACACCACATTCATAGTTCATGAGATTACTAACTCCATATGGTTCGGAACCACGAAAGGATGATCGAGGATGATGGTACGAAGTGAGTCATGGAGTCACATTCGCTCGTATTGGCCTCTACTCGATTCTTATAGTGAAAAGTATTCCTGCAATCTCAAATGCACACAAACAAAGATTCAATTTGCTCCAAACTAATATTATGCTAAATTGGTTGAATGTTAATGCAACATATAATTCTAAAATATTAGTGATCACTTGATTAAACAACAAGATTAAAAAAGAACCTAAATCGATTGTCCAAATTACCTTATTAGGCGTTATATTCAATTACATATTCCTTTTAACATGCAATATGGTGATCATAAATATAATAAAAATCAACATCACCATTGGAAGGAATTTAACAATAATAACGTTAGTCAAATCAAAGCATTATAATAAACCTAATCATGATACTAGCAATAAGAATAATAATAAGAGTAATTAAGTGAATTAATTACTCACGTTCCACGCTTCTTTAAATTTCTACATCATGAATTAAAACGTTTGTAACTTCAAAGAATAATAAATAAAATTGAAATAAGATTAAAGGAAAATAGAGTTGATTTGGTTCAAACCCTCATTCGGTTCTACCTTTCACGCCTCGGTTTAAGTATGGAACTTCAGGTGTTGTATGGACTCCTTGGAGTGCTTAGGGAAGGAATGGTGTAATTAGGAGAATAGGTTTATAGCTTAGAATATAAGAGAGCGAGATTAGAATGTGTGTTGGTGGTCTGAAACTGGTAAAATCAGCACGGAACCGTGCCGCAAAGAAATTAAACCTAAAAATTCCGTGCCACAGCTGCCACGACATGGTATATCTTATACCGTGTCACGACGCAATTTTCCGTGACGCAGCAAATCAGTTTTCCTGAATTCATTCTAAATTCATTTTATCTTTTTCTTAAACATTAAGCACATGATAATTAGGCGTCGTTTCAGCTATTATGGACTTATTTCAGGCTTAGGGTTTATTATTTTATTAATCGGGCTTTACTAATAAATAAAACAAAACGGATTAAAATGGTTTAGGTTGAAATATGGGTTAGACTTAGTTTGAATAAATGTTTGGACTGATTTGTAGATTGAGTAAATTTGACTGAATATGGATTTTAAGCACTCACGAGATTAAATACTCGACCCGACCAATAATGGCGGTGAAAGGTTGTTAATCATTGGGTTTGGTTTTGGGGAGACATTTTTAAGTGTCTACACACACTCTAATGTGAAAATAAGTTTTTTGTATGCTATCATAAAATTTAATGATTTTTCTTTCATGGTAAAGTAAAAAAAGTAGAGTAGTAATTATATCAAAAAGTAGAAGTTATTTAATCAGAAAAAACCACGAAAGCAGGTGATGATGAGAATCGATCTGAATCGAAAGGCAAATCCTAACCACTCTCTCTCTCTCTCTCTCTCTCTCTCTCTCTCTCTCTCTCTCTCTCTCTCTCTCTCTCTCTCTGTCTGTCTCTCTAAGTAGAAGTTATAAATGTAAGTGAACACTATAAAATTGTATACGTTATAACTATGTACGTTCTATGCCAAGGTTGTTATTACAAATATAAGTCACTAAATTATATGAAAGACCGATCGGACTATATTAGATTAGAGTTAACCCAACTTATTTATGATTCACTCAACTTTCCAACGATAGATAGGAACTAAGCAGACTTCAACGATACAAACAAAGTGCCCGTGGTTATCTTTGGTTTTTTTGGACAATTCTGTGAACTTGATGATGTTAAATGCAGCTTCAAGAAGGCTATGTATATTATCTATGTGTAATAAACTTGATCATGACCCTTTATTGTTTCATTGGAACCCTACATTATTTTAGTGGAACCCTGTATTGTACAAGTATAACCCTGCAAATATAATCGAAGAGTTGTATCCTTCATTGTTTCAATCGAACCCTACATTATTTAAGTGGAACCATTCATTGTTTCGGTGGAACGCTACATTGTTTTAATGGATCCCTTCATTGTGTGAGTGTAACCCTGCAATTTACCCTATAGAGTCATACCCTTATTTGTTTCAATTCGGTGGAACCCTACAACGTTTAAGTGGAACCCTATAATGTTTAAGTGGAATCCTAAAATATTAAGTGAAACATTTCCCTTGTTCACGTATGCCAATCAAAACTTTGACTAAAAATATCTTTAATTATCAACAATAATTAAAAATTATAACAATTAGACGATTCCATTAAGTACCCACATGACCATATTTATTCTTATGTACAATTACAAACATTAGTCAAAGTAAATTAGATGAATAGTGCAAAAGGTCAAAACACTTTATTTATTCAAATACGAAGGGAGTAAAAAAAAATGTCATGATCGCTTCCTTGGAAAATCACTTTGACCAATTATGCATTATTCAATCACTATTTTTAACTTACTTTTTTTCCTAGAACAAAATGAATAAATGTTATTTGATTACTCATAAATGTCACGATTTATTAATGTAATATATCATCTGATTACTCATAAATGGCACAATTTATTTATGTAATATATCATTTGATTATGAAAGGAACAGTGTCCTTCAAACAAGTACATTATTCCGATAGCGGGTTCGGAATTAATTAGGAAAACTAATTATTTAGTGAGGTTAAGTGATCGGAATGCCTAGCTGGAGGCCGCTTTCGATCAGTAATATTAATGTATAATTGATATTACAACTTTCTCTTGACTGAACCCTTCGGGTCACACCCAATCGTGTAACCGATCAAAGGCGACGAATTAATCCGAAGGATTAAATACGTCAATAGAGATTTTACGAACTTAAACGTCGGCTTCCAAGATTAAAGCGTCAAAGCTGAGCGTCGAACGTTGAGTCAATTTATGCAATCGACGATACGAGAAATTAGTCAAACAACAAGTCAACGCGCACGAAAGTCCTAACCTCGCAATGGCCTAGCCATGCGAGGGCTAGGTGGGATAATAGCATGGCTAGTCGGGTTGCTTGCCGCAAGCCCAGCATGCATCGCATGCATTGGCTGGGTGAGCTGCCATGCGAGCAAGCCACGCCAGCAAGGCCAGCAGCCGGCAAGGCGTGCTGGGCCTTTCTGGCAGGTGCAGCACCCAGCGTAGCAGTCCGCATTGCGTGCGAGGCTCGTTGGCTGGGCCGCTCGCTTGCTACCAGGTCACTAGCAAGGCGCGCCTTGGCGCCCAATGTTGGGCACCAGCTGGCCGTGTGCAATTAGGCCAGTTGGTGAGGCATTGCCTTAGGGAGCAAGGGAGGTGTGGTCCTCTCTTGTTGTCCTCACCTACCCTCCCCTTCTCCTCTTGCCACTTGTTGTTTGCTAATTGATTTGTAATTATTAATTTAATTTAGAACTAATTAATTATTCATTTTCTCATTTCAACAACTTTCCCACATGGAAAGTTGATGGAAACTTTTGGGAGCATTTCCCTATAAATACCCACCTTAGGTAATGGGATTACTCACTTGAGTTGAACTCAAAAGGTATCTCCCAAAAGAGTGGGAAAGCCTTAAGTTCGTAATACTCTAGTTTTATTTGGTCTAGCCACGTCTAAGCTACGAGGTAGGGGCCAGTTCGGGCGCGAAGGTGTGAGACGAAGGAGGGCTTGCACTTGCGGGTCTTGAGGTTTTCCGTGTTCGTGCTCAGGGTTCGTGAGAAGCACGCGTCAAGGTTGAGCTAGTCTCATCCTTACTTTCTTTCTCTTCCGTTTATGTGTTTATGCTTTCATTAATTATATGTTATATTGTTTAGTTGTAATTATTATGCATGTGATCCTTTTGCGGGTTTTGTTTCCGCGCGGTGTCGGACACCAAAAACCCAACAGATTACTTATTATAGGTTTTTTGATACAAAAGGGTACTCCCTCCGTGTTTTAATAAGTGTTAAAGTTAGACTTTTTTAATTATTCACATAATGGTTTTGACTTGATTAATTTACTAATATATAAAAAACAAATGTTATTGTATAATACTTTGTTGGAATCGTTGTAATGTATACTTTCATATTATAAAATTTCCTATGATTTTACTAACATACAATTAGATAAATTAAGGGTCAAAGTCGTGTCTCGGCATGCGTGTTTGGTCAAACTGTAACACTTATTAAAACACGGAGGGAGTACCATTAAATCACATAAGGGTACCACTGATATTATATTTGATTCAACTATTATTCAAAATACAAGAGCAAATGGTAGATAAGAACTAAGTACCCTTTAATGTCACAATGGTATCACTGCATACTAAAAGGGTTCCATTATAATATCATAGGGTACAACTCAAACACAGACATCATTGAGTAAAACAAAAGTACACTTGGCATCCACGAGGGTACCTTTGGGACCTACTAGGGTACCACCACTACAGTAAATTCCTATGAAAAAAGATATTTTAAGGTCTTTATTAAATGCTTAGTATTCCAAATAACAACAACCTGCACACACTCTAATGTTCAATTAATTATTGTGTATGCTATCATAGAAATTTTTTTTATTTTATTTTTTATTTTATTTTTTTTTATAATTTTTGTTTCATGTTAAACTCAAAAAGTAAAATTTGTTAAATCACAAAGTTGAAAAGTGAAATGGGGCAAAAAAATATAGGGACATAATCACATTATATAAAGGAACCGATTGGACTATATTAGATTACCCAACTTATTTATGATATAACACTTAATAACTTACTGCAATTCATTCAACTTGCTAACGATACAAAACCAAGTAGAGTCAATCGATGTTTAGAGCATTTTTTTTAAAAATATGAACCAATTACAAATAACCCAATTTTAGTCCTTTAAACAATATAACTGCACCGTTAGACTCCATACATTACAAATTAAATCCATTAAATTTAACATGCATACCCCATTCTTAGAACCAAAAACAACTAATAGGTAGATTTATAGATAGATTTTCCCTTATTAATGTTACAGGATTATACTACACATTATTATCCAAGGGTAACACTGAAATACAAAAGAGTACCACCAACATACATAAGGGTACCACTGACATTGTTAATAATGAAACTATTATATAGAATACAACAACAATACATGGTACTTCTTGTGTATTCTTAAGAATTGGATTTCAGAGGTATACTACTAAAAGCGACATTAGTCAAACTGGGTTTTAAAAATGTACCACTGAAATATATGCTAACAATGCCCTGACCTTACTCTTGGGAGCTTGCACCATGAGTTGGCTCTTGAATAGATGCTAAACCTAATGGACGCCCATCAGAGCCATCTAATCTGTTGAATGATGAATTAGGTAATTCAGGACATAAATTTGCTTTTGTTCAAAACGGATAAGCCACTAGTAGAAAAAAATGACATTTGCTCTGGTTCTTTTAGGGGTATTTGCTACGGTTCTGAACCATAGAATTAGTCGGCATAGTGAATAAGGAAAACTATTTGCTACGGTTCAGAACTGTAGCCTTGTCAAGTTTTTTGCTCCGGTTTATTGAAAAAATCGTAGCCTTCTATATTTTTTATTTAAAAAAAAGATGAAATGAAGCCTGTCAACCACTATAGTATATTCTGCAATTTTTTTCCTTAAATTGATACTCAAAGACTTACATATATATAAACTTAGAATGTTAGAAATTTTCATTAATAAATATCAATAAACTGCAATATTACACTTTGATCTTAAAAAAAATTACAATTTTTCAAAAAAAATAAAAATAAATTATAATTATAATTCCAAAGAGTAATAATATCAGTACATGTATCTACACTAAAATTAATCATTCCATCTTCCAAGAACAAAAAAACAAGATATCCATTTCTCAAAAATCTGCTAACTTGAATACTTAAAACCAGACTTGTCTATCACTTGCTTCAGATATGCAAAGACTCATCATCATTATCTTTCCATTCTTTCTTCTTTTACGAACTTGTAACTACTTAGCAATGGCATCAAAGCTAGCTTCCGCTTGATCAGTCAACCTTTCCTCCAGTTTGTTTATAGCTTCTTTACCCATGTTTTACGATACACACAAAATATGTGCACAAAACAAAGCAAGAAACCAGAGTATAGCAGTAGCAAGGATGCAATTTATATGAGTAAAGCACTCTTAAAACACCCTAAACCACGCATGAATATCCCAGCAAAAATCGCAGCACAACTCTAAGAAAAATGAACTAAAACAGAAGCATACACCAAATCGAACAACAATTAACCAGTTTTCAGAAGACAACCCAGTTTAATAGCAAACAAACTAAAAAAAAACCTGAAATTTTACAGCCAAAGAGTAGACAAAAAATCATCCAATTTCAAAAAAAGAATCACCTGAAAAGAGTTACAAAGGAGAATGAGCCCAGAGAAGTCAGACCTCCAAACTGTTCCAACGAGAACAAAGTGATTTAAAAAACGAATTGTGTCTCTTTCCTTGAAATCTGATCAGTGTCCATCACTAAGCTAAATATCAAATAGCTAATAATTCATGAAATCAAACACAATAATTTCATAACTAAACATACATAACTAGCCAAATAAATAGACAAGGGAAACGAAAGAAGCAATGATCCAATACAAGTTCGTTCATATGAAAACAAGTTTAAACTAGAACAAACAATAGATAATAAACCATTACTAGAGGAAAGACCAATAACATCATGAACAAGATATAAAGACAACGAACCACCAACATAGATATAAGGAGAAATAATTACAGGCCCCAAAGTCTTTCATAAAGTTCTCGATCTTTTTCCCCAACCAATACTTATTTGTCGGCCAAACACCACTCAAATTAATCTAAAATTGGAAAATTAGATCATCGGGCAACGAATAACATGGATAAAACATATGACAAAAGGTTGAACTCTACAAAATTCAGCCATTCTTGTGAAGAAATGCACATAGTAGGAGCAAGAACTAATAAACGAGAGTTTACCAAATTGTCAAAACTAAAACCACCAGAGAAATCAGGTTCCAACAACTTATCATGATAAGTAACAAGAATATTAGTAGCAGCCATAATAGATGTCTTGCACAAAGCACTTCTTGGATTCTTCATAGCCTTCACCAACACCACAACAACCGGTTCCCTGAGTTCCCAATATATACATTATAATACTATTTTAAGAAACAGATTCAGCAATTTCCATGAATTAATAAGTAAAATTATAATTCAGAAACTTACAACAATGGGAGCAAAAGAGTAAAGTGATAAGTAGCCAATCTCCTAGTATCATTCAAAGATTCATATACCTTAATCCAATCCTCTGATTTCAAACCCTAAAGTAAACCTCCAAGCTCTGTCCTTTCGTTTCTCGATAGCCAAGCTCCTGTTTTATATCTGAGACCACGAGAACCTTCAAGGAAAAAAAGTGCCATTGAAAAATAAGGTGACCATTGCAATCAATAATACTAGGTGACCAATAATTCAAAGATGCCTTCACAAAAATTATTCAGATTCACAAATTCAAATAGAGCAGACCTTGCCTTCGGCTTGCTCAAGTCTATCACAAACAACTTTCATTGCAGGCAAGAAATCCTTAACATGCACATCATCTTGGCCACATTCTTCAAGGTCGGCACCACTGACATTTTATCCAAGGTTTTCGTCCAAATTCCTATATCACAGCTTTTCACAAATTCAGGTAACTGTGAACATCATATTCCACACAGATTCAATTTCAATTAAATAACTCCAAAACCAAAACAAGCTCAATTAAATCAAAAAAAGGGGAACACACTTGTTCATCCGGATTATAATTCATAATGATTAAATCAAACGAAGTTAAATCACCTTTCAAATAATTAAAATTTGGGAGATTTCTTTCAAGAAGCTCAATTAAATCAAACAAAATTGAGCTTAAAATTACCTAACATTGTTTCAGTAATAAAATATAAAATTGCAAGAATTTTTAACAACACCTAAAGCCCCGTCTTATACCCAAATACATTGCTATTATAAAAACCCTAACTCACAATTTGGGGAAAATTATAAATTGCCGTTACAATAATCAAATTGTATATAATTCTTATACCCTAATATTGTTTTGTGATAAAAATACACTGCAAAGACCCAACTTCATCCCAATTATAGAAACCCTAACTCAAAATTTGGGGAAAATTGTAATTGGCGTTAGAATTATCAAGTTGTATATAATTCTTAAGCCCTAATTCTGATTTGAGATAAAAAAAAATAAAAAAAATAAATAAATAAGCCCCACCTTAAACCCTAATACATCCGCAGTATAAAAACCCTAACTCAATCTGGGGAAAACGATACAGTACTTCAACCCTAAAATTGTTTGATTAATTTGGGGGAAAAATTATAAATTTAAAAAGAATTTACTTACTTTCTTCAAATTCTTCAGTATTCCTCGCCTACACTGCTTCGTTTCTCCACGCGCCAAAACCAGCCACCCAGCTACAATCCAACCACGCACGAACCGACCGACGATGGTGATAAACTACTTCAGAGTGATGGTGATGATAGAGGGAAGAGAGAGTATACTGACTGGAAGAAAGAGATTGAGAGACAAGGGGGTTGAGGAAAGATAGAGGGAAGACAGAGATAGAAAACTAACTGGAAGAGAGAGAGAGAGTGAGGTAAAAGTGTAAAACTAATCTAATTGCATGTGACGCAAATACAAAATACCAAGCCAGACTACTCCAAAGTCCATACTCGCCCAAATACACTCAAGAAATACGAAAAGTTATGAAAACGGCCTGACAAAAAGTAAACGGGAAGTGAGGTAGATCTCCACTCATCTGCTCAAAAAGCATACGAATTTACATTCTTGCCCCTTGATATGCATTTGTTCATGCATATCAAGACTCCCTTTAGACAGCCTCATATTAGTTGACTTTTTTTATTGACTCTTATTGACTTTTTTTAGTTGATACAGGAGCTAGAAAAATCGGATTTTTGACTTTTTTTTATTGACTCTTATTGACTTTCTTGACTTTGAGCAAATACAATGGGTCTTAGAGTCAGTGAAAAACCTTTAGGCTAAATTAGCAAAGAAATAAGAGGAATTGGGCTAATATCATTTGAAATCCCAATGGATGAAAGTCGTGGTTTAAAGGAAATGGATATTTTAAATTTTGAATAGAGTTGGCGCCAAGAAACATAACCGCGCAACAGTTATGGGAGTCAGCCATAACCGCTCCATTTCGCCTATAAATAAGAAGCGTGAGGATCAAAGGAGGACATCAGCAAATCAATCAACAACAAGCATTTCATTTCTTTTAAGCTTTTTTCTTAGCTTTCGTAGTTTCCCTTGGCTTAGTAGCCAAGTGATAGTTTAGTTTATCCCTTAGCATGTATTGAAGATCGTTCGTCTTTTCCAATTGTATGATCATGGAGGTAACATTTCCTTCAACTTATGCAATTGCAGACCTGACTTTATCCTTTAATTAATGGAATGCATTTGTATCTTTTGTCATATGTTTATCTACTCAGTTCTTTGAGTAACCTAACTTGTTTTACTTTCTTTGGGAAAGCTTCCTTATTGTTTGTGTTGTTACGTTAACAACGTTATCAATCTTTGAAACCAGTAACTCGAGGGGCAACCCCCTAATACTCTAGAACAAGCTAGAGTATTTAACTTGTTGGCAAAGAACAATATTTGCCTCAACAAGTTTTTTGGCGACCACAATGGGAGAACAATAAACTAAGTCCATTTAACCTTGTTAATTTGGAAGTTTTTCCCATAGCTCCTAAGCGTTCAACAAGTAAAGGAAACACTCAGGAAGATAAAAAATTCATCTAAGCTCAATCCTGAGACCATTTTAGAGGACCAACAAGATCTAGAAAATCAATTGCCAACTGAACACATAACATATTTATCTGAATCATTCGAGCCTCATACTCAGAGGCAAGATGAATTGGTTTTAGAAGGGATGGAAGGCAGTCCTCCCACCAGAAATCTCCTCAATACAATTTACACTAAATACGAGGATATTGTAAAGAGTCTGATGGAAGATCTAAAGGAAAACAATAGAGAGTAGTTTAATAACTACTATCGTGTCATGGTAGAAGAAACCGCCAAAGTGGTAACTGGTGAGTTAAGGAACTTTAACTCTATCACTCAACGAGCGGTTATCAGACAAGTGATAGAATAATTTTAGATATAAATGATACTCTAAACGCTACTAACGTGGCATTATCAAAGAGTGTAGCAACCGAATTAGTTACAAGACTTGAACCTTTAGTGGAGAAACATAACCAACTTAATGAAAAGTTGATGAATGTTCTAACCTTTTTAGGTAGTGGGATTACTGAAGTAAATCAAAGGGAGAATGTCCCTCTAGGATACCCTAAAGTAGAAACTGTGGCTAGATCTCATGCAAATCCGCCCCCTCTATCAGGTCCAAGAAGCATCCCTCCTATTGATTCTGATGAGGGGTATCGGAGTCAAGGGAGAATTAATGGTTCAGGGCCAGGTTATAAGTCAGGCTATAACCATAATGGCCAAGATCCATCTTCTTTGTCCTTGCCTCCACCTGTTACTACCAACCCATTAACCTCTTCAATGGGTAATATACCTCCTTTGGGAGCAGAGATTGGTGTCAGTTATGCCCACTACAAGAAAACAACTAAATTCCGTCAAAAACATCGAAAAATCCGTCGGAAAAAGGGCTTCCGACGGAATTCTGTCGAAATAGGTCTGTCGCAAAACCCTTCGTAGGAAACTGGACGTTTTTCGAGGGAAATTCCGTCGGAAGCCCTTTTTCCGACGGAAATTCCGACAGAATGCGTTCTGTCGGAGATGGATTTGACTTTAAACGGGAGTCCGTCGTAATTTTCTAACGAAACGTTTTCCGTCGGAAAAGCCTCCCTTCCAACGGAATTTTTCGTCGGAATATCCCCTCTTCCGACGAAAATTTCCGTCGGAAGTGGGGGACATTACGACGAACAATTCCGTCGGAAGAGGAGAAGATTCCGACGAAAAATTCCGTCGGAAAGTAAGTGCTTTCAACGGATTTTTCCGTCGGAATTAGCCCTGTTCATTTAACAAATTAAACGCTTTAATTTGGATTTCGTCATCTATATATCCTGCACCTAATTTAAGATAAATTTGAATTTATGATTTAATTACGAAAATATTTTTATATATTTATTTATAATAATGTATACATTGTGTGCAACTATACAACATAATCTAAATCTAAATACATATACATACTATATACACAAATTTTAAGCTACAACCGGAGTACCTTGCCCTGCACCGCCGCTACCCGGGTCGTTCGTGGGGTCTCGACGCTGATGTGGATTGTTGGAACATGGGTCGTTGCTGGAGAATCGACGCATCATCTCTTCATACCTCTCTTGGTTTCTCCTTTCTATTTCGGCCAATCTAGTCTCCATCTCGACTTCCATTTCACTTGCACCCTCTCCTCCAACCTCTAGTCCACCCTCTGGTCCACCTGATCCTGCATCTGGGAAAGAAAGGAAGACGTGTACTGCTGGGAAGACTTCTGCACCTTGGCCAAGTCCCTTCACACGACCCTTCTTGTTGCGACCACCTATAATTTCCCAGTACAACTCATTTGGACTCTTTCGAATCCTTTGGGTGCTTGCTTCTTCAACTTTCTTCTGGTAGACCTCTGAACAAAATACAACCAACTAAGGCCTATACGACCTATTCTTTGCCCATTATCTACATTTCTTACCAAATGAACCATTTCTTTGTCATAACATGTCTATTATAGGTAGTTTTAGATATACATGCCTTGAAATCACAAACAAAAAACCAACTCCCTAAGTTTTGGGAACGATTTGGACCCGAATAGAACCAACTGAGGCCTATATGACCTATTCTTTGCCTATTTTCTACATTTCTTACCAAATGAACCATTTCTTTGTCATAACATGTCTACTATAGGTAGTTTTAGATGTACATGCCTTGAAATCACAAAAAAAAGCCAACTCCCTAAGTTTTGGGAACGATTTGGACCCAAATTCAACCAATTGAGGCCTATACGACCTATTCTTTGCCCATTATCTACATTTCTTACAAAATGAACCATTTCTTTGTCATAACATGTCTACCATAGGTATTTTTAGATGTAAATGCCTTGAAATCACAAAAAAAAAAACCAACTCCCTAAGTTTTGGGAACGATTTGGACCAAAATAAAACTAACTGAGGCTTATATGGCCTATTCTTTACCTATTTTCTACATTTCTTACCAAATGAACCATTTCTTTGTCATAACATGTTTATTATAGGTAGTTTTAGATGTAAATTCCCTGAAATCACAAAAAAAAAACCAGCTCCCTAAGTTTTGGGAACGATTTGGACCCAAATTCAACCAACTGAGGCCTATACGTTCTATTCCTTGCCCATTATCTACATTTCTTACCAAACGAACCATTTCTTCGTCATAACATGTCTAATATAGGTAGTTTTAGATTTACATGCCTTGAAATCACAAAAAAAAACCAACTCCCTAAGTTTTGGGAATGATTTGGACCAAAATAGAACAACTGAGGCCTATATGACATATTCTTTGCCTATTTTCTAAATTTCTTATCAAATGAACCATTTCTTTGTCATAAAATGTCTATTACAGGTAGTTTTAGATGTACATGCCTTGAAATCACAGAAAAAAAAAACCAACTCCCCAAGCTTTGGGAACGATTTGGACCCAAATTCAACCAATAGACCCCTATATGACCTATTATTTGCCTATTTTCTTCAATTCTAACCAAATGAAGCATTTCTTTCTCATAACATGCATATTATAGGTAGTTTTAGGTGGATATGCCTTGAATTCACAAAAACAAAACAACTCCCTAACTTTTGAGAACCATTTGGAAAGTAATTCATGAAATCAATCAAATAAGTTCAAATCCTAAGTGTTATTGAAGTTATTACCGCAATATGTTGTGCTTTGCTGTTGGCTGGTACTGTGCCTTTCCAAGGAACTTCCTTGAAGTGCGTCTTCAGAAAAAGCTCATGTGTTGTTGGGAGCTGGCCTTTATTCTTCGCCGCCTTTGATTATACATGTAGAAAATGATAAACTATTAATGTTAGAGCACCTTTTACATAGTAATACACAATTCTCTTCTATTTTACCTGCATATTCAACAAACTTACCATCCGTTTAGCATGTTGTACAGCTGACATCGAACCTTGATAGTGGGTAGCTTTAACCGCATTTTCCATTGAACCGCCCCTCCTGTTCTTCTTGTTCTGGGCCGACCTCTTCTTGTAGGTTGGATCATTAGCAATAATATCCAGCTTTTTCTTGTGGACGTCCTCACTGAGCCAGCCTGGCTTGGCGCCTCTCACCTTGTGCGTGACTGTGTAGAACATGTCACGTAGCCGAGTAGCAAACTTGTTTTCAAAAGTGTGCTTCACATCCTTGGTCAATTGAGGTGCCCATGTGAATTCTCTCTGCAAATGATAAACTTCATAAGTCATATACTCAACTTCATCTCATACTTTTCATAAAACATATATTAATTAAGTTTAAAATAGCTTACGCTGAATAAGTTCCACCAGTGTTGCTTCGTTGCTTGGTCCACCTCGTCGTAGTTCTTCCAAGGCTGTCGATAGTACCCGGTTAGCGTTTCGGAGATCGCATTCCTCACCTTGTTGTCGTCAAACCTACATTTAAAGACGAAACCACAAAGTTAGATGATCATCAACAAAAAGTATTATAAAACTTGTTAGAAGTAATAAATAGGTTAATTTCTCAAAATTAAGAATATAAAACCAATTCGTTGAATGTATGTACGTAGCAGAGCACAGTAGGGTCTAATACCGACAACTGTGAATGCTTCTGTGTCTGATATCGTGATGAGCTGGAAGTGGGCTCCTGAGTAGTACCCAAATCCTGTGCATCCGCATTCGCCATGTCCTCATCGGAGGAGTCGATCTCCATTGTCCGTTTACCTTTATCTTTACCGCCCGCCATGATCACCTGAAATAGTTGTTAATAATATGACAACATATTATAAATTACAAGTGTAGTACAATGTAATAACATTTCAGCGTAATAGTAATGATTTATTATAAGTCCAAGTCAATTGTCTTTTTTACAATAACAAGCAAATTCAACGAAGGAGAGTAACATATTCTCTAATTCATTAATGTCATCACTACTATCACTACTGGAATCATCACTACTATCATCTAACAATACATCGATGTCATCATCCTCATCACTATCACTTGATACTAGATTCATCATCTTCATCGCTTGAGATAACAAAGCCATCGTCATCATCTTCCTCATTATCATCTATGGCATAGTCCGGAATGTCATTCGGTGGGCAAAGCGTTACATGTACTTGTGGGGATGGTGCTTGCAAATTAAAAACTCTTACCACCGGAGCATCAACCACATACCTTGCTTGTGTTTTAAACACAACCCACCATTGAACTCGATCCCGTTTCAGGCTAGGGTATGATGCGTAGTACACTTGAGTCACTTGGTAAGATAAGACAAATGGATCGTACTTGGGGTATTTCTTAGTATGATTTACTTCGACAAGATTGTATTGTTCATGTATGTTCATTTGCCTACCACAATCCATCCAACTACACTTAAACAAAATAGTCTTTTACTCTTTTTCGGGACCAGCGTAGACCAGTTTAATAATGTCGTCTAAAATGCCGAAGTACTCTCCACCATCCTCACTTGATACACACACGCCATAATTCATCGTAGATTTGTGCTTGCCATGGGCATGTGTACGGAAATTAAAGCCACCAACAAAAATCTGCTTCCAAGTTCGAACACGCTTGAAAGGGCGCATGCACAACGCTCGCAGCACATCCGAATTTGGTTCCTCCTCAACAACCTATCAACGTTTTGAATATAACCGTCACACTTCCCTAATTGAGTAAATTGAATAGCAAGGAATATTAAATCATAATTATGTCACGTTTAGACAGTTTATATCACCTTGCAATGAAACCAATCAGAGAATTCAGCTTCGCATTTCTCCATTACTTCTTCTCTGCGTAGATAAGGTCGAGTACTAAGAATGTAGTCCTCGAACTTCCTACGAGGCCAAAAATAATGTAAATCAACATTGTAATCATTTTAGTTGTTCATAGATTTGAACACACAACATTCCTAAACATATTATACCTTTCGTATCACCAAGAATGCCGGTGTTTCGTAACACAAACAAATGAGCGCCCTCGAGTTCTTTTTCATCTAAAAACCGAGTTTTGACCTCATTTGACACACGACCGCTATCCTCCTTTAACAACTCTGGAATTTCAACGTCGTCCACTGTGGAGTCCACGTCGGCATTCACATTTCGACCGAGATCTTGTGTTTTAGTGTCAACCATAGCTTGAAAGTAGTTACTGCAGAAGTTTGCTATCTCTTTGGTGAGATAAGCATTGCAAATGGATCCTTCAACTCGAGCCTTGTTTCCAATTTTTCGTTTCAAATGATTGAGGAACCTGCAATCACAGTTATGTAAATTTATAAACACGACATGACATTGAATCTGATGTAAGAAATAGGATGTGCATGGGTCTTTGATTTACCTTTCGAACGGATACATCCATCTATATTGAACAGGACCACATAACTTCCCCTCATATGACAAATGAATAGGTAAATGCTCCATGGAGTTAAAGAATGCAGGGGGAAGACCTTTTCAAGCTTGCACAGGATCTCAGCTATGTTTTTCTCCAATCGCTCCATGTCACTATCTGATGTTGTATAGCAACACAAATCGCGAAAGAATTGGCTGATCTCTGTTATTGCATTCCAAATATGGCAAGGGAGCAATTCCCTCAGAGCAGTAGGCAACAACCTCTCCATGAACACGTGACAATCATGGCATTTCATTCCGTGTAACTTACATGCTTGCATATCTACGCATCTGCTCAAATTGGAGGCGTAACCATCGGGAAATCGCAGCTGTTTAACCCACTCACACAAAACTTTTCTCTGAGCCTTGTCAAGAGCGAATGGAGCCCTTGGCATGAAATCTTTTCCTCTATCATCCTCCTAAAGATGAAGCTGCGGCCGTTTACAATATTAGCAATGTCATTTAGAGCGGATGTCGTGTCACACGTATGCTTTTTCACATCCATTATAGTGTGAATTAACTGATCAAAGAAGTTCTTTTCAATGTGCATGACATCTAAGTTGTGACGAATAAGTAGATGCTTCCAATATGGAAGTTCCCACAGTATGCTATGCTTGTACCACCCCTTCTTTTCTTTTTTGAGGCGTTGAAGTGACTTGGGCCCATCTGTAGTCTTCAGAAGGTCTTTCTTACATTCCCACAGCTCCTCTCCTGACATAATGTGTGGAGGTGCATCCTTTTCGACTTTGTTTTTGCAGAATGCAGTTCTACTATTCCGAAAAGGGTGATCTGTCGGAAGGAACTGGGCGTGGAAATCAAACCAAGAAACTTTACAACCATGTTCGAGCCAAAATGCTTTGCTTTTCTCCATGCACTATGGACAAGCTTTCTTACCGAATGTGGCCCAATCGGACAACATACCATAAGCCGGGAAGTCACTAACGGTCCATAGGATGGCTACTCGAAGATTGAAATTCTGTTTCATGGAAATGTCGTACGTATGCGCGCCAACTTCCCATAACTGTTTCAACTCCACTATCAACGGTTGCATGTACACATCCAAGTTGCCCTTAGGGTTTTTAGGACCAGGAACGAGCAACGAAAGGAACATAAATTGTCTTTTCATACACATTGAGGGAGGCAGGTTGTAAGGGGTCAAAATGATAGGCCAACAAGAATATTGTCCACCAAACTTGCCATGAGGAGCAAAACCATCTATACACAAGCCAAGCCGAACATTATGAGGCTCGGAGGCAAACTCTGGAAAGCAACTATCGGGGTGTTTCCAAGCTTCACTATCACTAAGGTGTGCCATTGTGCCTTGAACTCGAGGATTTTTTGAATGCCATGTCATTTCCTCCGAAATGTTCTTGGTTGTAAAGAGCCTTTGCAACCTGGGTGTGATCGGGTAAAACAAAATGTTCAAAGGCACTAGGCTACCCTTGGAAGTCTCCTTGTATCGGTTGCTGCCACACGCCCTACATGTAGACAGCTGAGCGTCATCCCTCCAAAATAGCATACATCCTTTTCGGGCAAGCGTGAATCCTTTCATGAGGTAGTTCCAAGCCCTTCACAATCTTCTTCACCTCAAAGAATGTGTCGGCCATATGGTTGTTGTTAGGAATTGCTTCACTGAGAAAAGAAACAAAACCATCAACACATTTGTGGGGCAAATTATACTCGCACTTTAGACTAGTGATTCTAGAGGCCATCTCTAACACAGACAACGAACTCCCTTCGTATAATGGCCTTTCAGAAGCCTTTAACAACTCCAGAAAATGCTTAGCTTGCGCATTAGGCTCCTCCTCTGATGAAACACTAGCCTGCTCGGAATGCCCTTGATCCGGACTATGACCAAAAGCATCGAAAACCATTTCACAATATTCATTGGACCCCCGTTCAGGAACTATCGGAAACCCTTCCCCGTGACACATCCACTCATAGTAATTAGGTATAAAACCCGTGCGAAACGGATGAATTTTAACCGTTTCTGGATCCCAAAGCCGTTTGTTCTTACATTTAGCACATGGACACCTAACTTCTTTCGGGTTACTACTCTCGGGATTATCTTTGACGTATTGAATGAATTCATCAACCCCTTGCACGAACTCTGGAATAATACTTTGCCCAACCATTCTTTCAAACATCCAACTACGTTCTGTTCGTTTCATGATTACAACTTCTATACAACTTACGCATATGTATAAACACATTAGTCACAAAGCGTATTTCCTAGTCATTACCCATCAAAGTGTTATGGAAATGCAAATGAGATTTGAAATGCTTCTAAAGGGTCCTTATCACTCCAACCTAACCCATCCTTGTATGTTTAATCCCACTAGCGAATGTAAGCCAGGTTTTCAATTCTATGGAAAATCCGCCAGCATTTCCCTACAGTTCTCCAAGTACACGATGTAGGCGATTAAACACACCTACATATGTACCCAGAGAACATTGTAGAGAAATAAGAAGGCACGATTTTCCCTAGAATCAATAATAAGGCATACATTCACCACCTAAGTGAGAATAAGCGTACAAGGACAGTCCCAACCGGGGACTATTCAAGACATACTCCTAATGTGTATGCCTTGAACGGGTATCTAGGCAAATGATTATGCAAATGGTTCATTTACAAAATATATAAAGTAAAGGACACATGCATTATACTAAACAAATATATATCATAATTAAACTAAACTAAATAAATAAATGAGCAAAATTATTCAATTATTATATTAAACATTATATCAAACAAAAATATTAAACTAAATAAACTAACATATATACACTATATTAAACTAAACTAAACTACACTAACATACGTTATTATATTAAACTAAACCAAACCAAACTAACATATTATAATACAACAATTAACAACTACACTTAAGTAAACTAAACTAACAAATCATAATACAACACATTAATTTCAAATATTTCAACATATTAAAATGTAAATACAACAAATTGTATACACTACACTAAAAACAAAAATGAACTAACATATATCCAAATACAATTCGTCGCTAAACTAAGAATATAAACTAAATTAAGAGATTTAGGTTTTATATAGTCTCTAACCTGTAGATCTGCACTTTTATTGACAATCAAACCAAGTAACTCTACAAATTCTACAAATAATTAAAATTAAAACTTAATTAGGGTTTATTCTATTAGTTTTTATTGAAAAAAAGGGGCGCGAGTCTTACCGGGGCTGCAGAACGGCGGGAGGCCTTGGAGTCACAAGGGGCGGCGGTCACCGGCCGGTGGTTGTGGTGGAAGGCCGGAGGTGGCTGTTGAAAACAGGGGTGATAGTTAGCTTAGGGTTTCCCAAAAAATTTAATTAAAAAAAATTTAAATTAACTACATTTATAAATGCAGAACGGCGGCATAGTTGTAGCGGAGCTGCGGTGGTCACCGTCGTCTTCGTCTTCCTCCTTCTCTTTCTCCCTTTCTCTCTCTTCCTCTTCCTCTTTCTCTTTTTCCTTCTGTTTCTCGCTTCCTCTTTCTCCCTTTCGCTCTCTCTCTCTTCCTTTTCCTCTTTCTCTTTCTCCCTTTCTCTCTCCTCCTCTTTCTTCTCTCTTCCTCTTCCTCTTCCTCTTTCTTCTCTCTTCCTCTTTCTCCCTTTCTCTCTCTTCCTCTTTCTTCTGTTTCTGGTTTTTTTCCGAAAAAATTCAGAACGTTTGTTATGTTTTTTTATTAATTGTTCCGATGGAATTTATTCCGTCGGAAGATGCACATTCCGAGGGAAAAACATCCGTCAGAATACTTCCGAGGGAATTTTCCGTCGCAACTTAAGTTTTTCGCCATAATTTTCCAACAGACCAAAATTCCGTCGGAATCCAGCCTATTTTTAGTAGTGGCCAACTATGGTATTAGAAACTTGCTAGATTCAGTATGCCATACACAAGCTGTTGCGTCTGCACAAAGGGTGTCCTCTCAACCTATTGGTATGAACGGGCAACAATCTTCTACACAACTTGGGAATTTTAACCAACATCCATATGGATATCTAAACACTAGCCACCCCACACAAGGTTCTTCATGGAATCAGAGCCAGGCTAGTGGTCCATATGGTGAAAGATATCAAGCGATATCTCAACCTAATCTTAATGTTGTAGGAGGGATAGGCGCTGGATATAGGGGTTTCCACAATCCTCAAAGGAATCAACATAACTCTTTTCATATGCATGATACACCTGGTCAACCCAATGGGCCAATGCAAGGTCAGCCTTCTCAGATTAGGTAGGAACCCCTGCTTAGGCAGGTGGAGGAAATGATCCAAAGGGCCATGAGTCAAAATGGTGGATACGTTAGAAGAGGAACCTGCTGTCCATACCCTAAATGGATTGATAGGATGTACCCATTCCCAAGAGGATTCAAAGTTCCTAAATTTTCTCCTCTCTTCTCTGGCGATAGTACTATGTCTGTTGAGGAACATTTAGTTTGATTTAACTATTAGTGTAGTGAGGCGGCAGATAATGAGTTCCTTAAGCTTAGAATGTTTTCAAGTTCTCTTATTAGCACTGTATTCTCTTGGTTCACCCACTTACCACCTAATTCAATTCAAAATTGGCAGGATATTCACATTCAATTCCTTCGCCATTTCACTAGGGTTAAGGGAAGGGTTACTATAGGTGATCTGGCTAAGATAGTGTAGGAAAGGGGAGATCTAGTAGGGTATTACATTCACATATTTAAGAATGCTAAGATTAGATGTCACTTAAACATACCCGAATTAGAGTTTGTATCTATTGTCCAGAAGGGTTTGTCCTTTCTTTTCAGGAGAAAGTTTGAAGGAAAGTATTTCCCTGATTTTGTTGCATTGTCTAGTGTTGTGATGGCATATTAAAGGTGCTTAGAGGAAGAGTCTAGGTCCAAACATAAGTATTATGCTTGCATAGCCGAGGAGTGTGATCAGGAAGATGATATGTATGAAGAAGTAATAGCCGAATTTGTACAAGATCCTTCATTTAAATGTCCACCCTTAATTAACAAGAAGTTTGCTTATAAAAAAGATTTAAAATTTGATTAAAAGAGGGAGTATACCTTTGACATTAGGAGGTGTAATGAAATCTTTGATTGGCTTTTTAGTCATAAAAAGATTAAGTTAGTAGGGAGGCATAAAACTAGAAGTCCTGAAGAGGTTAAAGGAAAGAACTACTGCAAAATGGCATGATGCTTTTACTCATAAGACTAACAATCGCATAATATTTAGAAATAAGATTCAGGATGAAATAGATAAAAAAACACATAAATGTCCCCGATGAAAAATTTAGCTCCTGTGAATTAGAGTCAGAGTCTGCACCAGAGTTTGAAGTCTATGAAATGAATTGATTTATGCAAAGTGCTAACATGGATATTGTGCAGGACAACATACAAAGATTGAAAGAGGTTAATGTTGCAATCAGATTGTACGAAGTCTAGAGAAGGAAGAGGTAATTGTGTCACCACAATGCCAGGATGATGATTATAAGGTAATGATGATATGTAGATGGCACTTTAGCTCTGCTCATAGTACCAATAAGTGTTTAGCTTTCAAAGGGTTTTTGAACAAGAAGATCAGAACGAATGTAGTAAGAATCTCAAAGCAGGAATATCAGGCAATGCACCTTGCTAAATTAAACCTTAAAGGAAAGAAAGACAATGCCAAATTGTCTGAAAATGGTCAAAATGCTCAAAGGTCACCTAATAAGACAAACAGTTATAAGCAGAAAGCACGATCTTATAAGGAAGTGATTCAGCTGTTCCCTTTACAAGTCAAGGCAGTAGAGCGACTTCAGAATCTGCGACACAATCTTTGTCATTCTTGTGCTGATTTGCTACACTTTGAATTAGTTAGGATTGAGATTATCCCAAATGAACCAGATTGGATACTAGACATCAAAGAGCTCATCTTAAGAAGAGGACAGAGGTTGACAATCTTACCTCTTCGGCAATGAACTAGCTAGGATATTACAAGGTGAATGAGGGAAAAGAGAATTTTGATAATCCTTGGCCCATGACCAGATAGGACAATTATGTGAGCATGAAAAAGAGAACAGAGGGAGTGCTAAAGGAAAAAGTGACAAAAAGTGATATTCTGAAGCTTAGGGAGAAAATAAAATCCATTGAAAAGGCGAAATCAGTCAGAAGAAGTCTAAGCAGCCGGATTCAAGCGATGACAGTTCAGTTGGATGATGATGTCCTGTAAAGGGGGATCCTCAAAACCTTTCCATCATAAATTGTTTTACCTGAAGTTGACACAGTGACTGAGCAATCAATGGATGGTGAAAGATCTACTAAGATCCCTAGCGATGATATCTAGAATAATCCCACACTTGAAGAATTGATGGAGAACATCCTAGAAAGAGACCAGGTTCCCGAATGTCATAAGGACAGGTGAGGATCTGATGGCCATAGATCAACCTACGTTTGAGTTAGTAGACTATGATCTGGAGGGTCTTGATCTGGAAGTTTCAAATTCAGATCTGGAGTTTTTGTCAAAGTATTCAGAAGAGGATTGCAAGGCAGATTACAATACCGTGACCATGATCAGGCAAAAGCTGCAGCTAAGTATAAACTCTCTTCCATATCTGCTAAATCGAATAAGGCAACATCTATTTCTCCTAGTAGAGAAACAGTAATCATGATCAGGAATAGTTATTCATTCAACATTTGTTAAGGAATTACGATGTTAATAATGCACATAAAAAACCTCTTTTTGTGATTGTGAATTTCAAAGGGTATGCGCTAGGAAAAGTATTAGTTGATACAAACCACTATTAATCTGATTCCTTTGTGTATTTTAATAAACTTGGTAAAAGCAAGAAAGATTTGGCTAGTGTTAAGATTAATATCACTGGTTTCAATGGCAAGTCGGAACGTACTGAAGGATTGACATGTATTGAAATTCAAGTAGGTACAACTAGAACCATTTCAACATTTTTTATAGTAAGAGGATAAGAGTCTTGTAACTCTATCCTAGGTAGAGAATGGTTACATCAAACGTATGCTATCCCCTCGTCTTTGAATCAGAAAATAGTATTATGGAATGGTGATGAATACGAGGTAGTTTGTGCTGATGTAGAGGCTTTTATGGTTGATGCTAACCAAGATTTTCCCAGGGTTCTTGTGAAGTCAACACCAAAGACAGATGAGATTATACTAAAACTAGAATTCCAGTCAGTCCCTAAACTAAAAGTAATGTCAAGTGCAATTGGTAGAATAGAAGAAGCAGATGCAGATGAAGACAAGCACAACTCAACTGCAGAGTCTAGCTCTTGATTTGAAGTACTTAAGATTGGATATACTTAGTATCTTTTCTGTGTACAAATTGTAATTCAAACAAATTTTATTGATAATTACACAAAAAGCAAATTCAGATCTGGTACCTTATTAGCTCTTCAAAATTTATATGCAAGTTATTATTCTCAACATGATATAAAGGTTAACACAAACATGGAAACTCCTGAATGTTTATCTGACTACTCAAACTCTGATGACCATACCCGATCATCGCCAGGCTCTGATAAAAAGTTTTATGGTGCTGAAGAGAATGAGAAGGTATGGGTTAAGAGTGAGGATATCAAACAGGAAGTCCATGATCCTCTAGAAGAAGTCAATCTTGGAATAAATGATTGTCCTAGGTTTACTTACATAAGTAAGGAATTACTTGATAAGGACAAGTCATTGTTAATTGACATACTTCATAAGTATAAGGATTGTTTTGCATAGGAGTATCACGAAATGCC
The DNA here is from genome assembly GCF_001683475.1 of Chenopodium quinoa. Lineage (NCBI taxonomy): Eukaryota > Viridiplantae > Streptophyta > Magnoliopsida > Caryophyllales > Amaranthaceae > Chenopodium > Chenopodium quinoa. The sequence goes on from NW_018743218.1 coordinate 2,462,454, forward strand.
TGGTATAGATATTTTAATTATCCACCATAGGCTTCCTATCAAACCCGGTTACAATCCTATAGTCCAAAATCTAAGACGTTTATCGCTATAATTGATTCCAAAAATAAAGGAAGATATTGCTAAACTCTTGGAGGCAAGATTCATACAACCCACCAAATATGAAGAATGGATAGCTAACATTTTGCCTGTGATTAAGAAAAATGGCAAAATCAAAATATGCATAGATTATAGAGACATCAATACTGCATCCCCAAAGGATCAATACCCTATGCCTATAGTGCATATATTGATAGATGCCTCATCAAGACATGAGTTTGTATTAAAGCTAGATGGTTTTGCTGGGTATCACCAAATAAGGATAGCTGAAGATGATCGCTTAAAGACTGCATTTAGGTGTCCAGGCTCTTTGGGACTTTAATTATATGCGGCGATGCTATTTGGACTTAAGAATGTAGGGGCAACATATCAAAGAGCTATGAACCTCATTGGCGACTATATGGAGGTTTACATAGACGATGTTTTGGTGAAGTCCCATGACTTATCAAAGCATTTGGAATATCTCATTTTGGCTTTCGAAAGGATGAGAAATTTCAATCTAAAGACGAACCCCCTTAAATGTGCCTTCGGGGTTAAAGCCAGTAACTTCTTGGGATTCCTAGTTCATAAGAATGGCATAGAGGTCGATCAGAACAAGGCTAAAGCTGTTCTCGAAGCATCACCTCTAACCAATAAAAAGGAATTGCGAAGTTTCTAAGGCAAATAAATTATGTTCGAAGGTTCATCACTAATCTGGCTGGAAAAACAAAAGTGTTTCCTCTCTCCTTAAACTCAAACAAGGAGAAGAGTTTAAGTGGGAACCAAAACATCAAGAAGCCTTCAAGCAGATTAAGAGGAAACTGGTTACTCCACTAGTATTAATTCCTCTCAAGCAGAATGAGAAGCCATTAAGGTTATATCTTTTAGCTACAAAAGATTCAATCACAAGCACGTTAACCCAAGAAAATGAATAAGGTTATGAACAAGAAATTTTCTATCTAAGCTGAATCTTACATGATACTGAAAAAAGATATACCAATGGAGAAAAGTGGTGCTAAGTTAGTATGATGCTTCCATCAAACTTAATCATTATTTCATGGCTTTCCCAATGGAAATAGTTTCACCAACAGATGTACCCAAATACTTATTGAATCATCCTTTCATCAAAGGAAGGTTCGTTATGCAAATGGAGTATGCATCTATCATAGTTCGAGCTGACATATGTACCTCAAAAGGCTGTTAAAGGATGGGCGTCGATGGATTTCTTGGCTGATCATCCATCTATGGAGAACGTAATGGTCCAAGAAGCACTACTACATTTTTGATCTATTGCAACCCCCAAATCCGTTGCATTAGGCGTAAAAATCCATGGCATTAGGCCTAATGCAACGGCCATGTACCGTGGCATCTGCTGGCGTTGCAGTAGGTCTAATGCAACGGCATATGACACCTAATGCCACGGCACCATTGATCCGTGGCAATAGACCAATACCTGTTGCAACGACATAACTATCCGTGGCAATAGAGTACTGACTAATAATTATGATGAAATGGAACCTATTGCAACGGATGAAGCTAATTAATACAATGATAGGAGTACGTATCTACTGCAACGGATTGATCATTGGTTTTTTTTTGTTGGGATGGAATGGTAATATAAAATATGTATTATTAGTCAGTACAAATCTAAATATACTAACAGAAACAAATTAAAGTATCATTTATATATAATAATTATAATGCGAAATATGTACATTACAAAATATTACTTGCTTGTTTTTGGTATGACATACCCTACTAATAATAAATAAAAGTTAGATAATTAATTTAATCGTCCAAAATACAAATTGTCAACATATATATAAGCCGAAATTTCCAAATCTTCACAAAGACGGAACTTGAATAAGAGTCGCCAACATATATGCACCATTTGTTAGATGACTAGTCACTATACTTCCGCTGCATTTAACTCCCCTTGCACTTACACGTAAAATTGAAAAAAATAATAGAAATATAATTGAACTAAATCATATATTATAATAGACCAAGGCCACAATCAACATGAGAAAAGTTCAAAACGCACAGATGATGGTTGTTTAAAAGATGGCAGCAAAGAAGTTTATTTTTTTACACAGAAAGGAAAATATTATTAATTTATAGTGGCAGTAGCCACATTAATTACCAAAAGATAAACATTCCAAGTCTGAAAAGCAAAATAGCAACCCCCAAAATATAACAAAGTACTAGCTAAATAACCAACAAGAAATAGAACTAAGTAGTAGTCAAAAGTATTCTAGGTGATTGTGACTAAAAAAAGACATGATCAAAAGCACCAGATTCATGCACTGTAGGTGAACTAAGTTGCCACCATTATTTCTGGGATGTCATTAGCAGTCAAGGTGTTCTTATAGACCGAGGCCCCTAAGCAATTTAACACTGAGGTTCGTAATTAGGCAACATTTTTTTATCAGATCACTCGGTATATTAAAATTTGTTGTGTAACTCTATATATAGGACTGGATTACTTGCATTATGGTTGCAGCCCGCCTATAGTTCATAGAGATGTGAAACCTACTAACATTCTTCTAAACAAAGAATTTCGAGCAAAGGTAGCTGATTTTGGGTGGTAGAAAGGGGGTTTTAGTGCTTCTTACTTGGTTGGACAGGTATTTGTAGGGAGTTTCAGTTTGGAAGATACTTTTGGGATTAGCATGAGACTAATTAACTTTATGTAATTATGAATTATGTTTCTTACTATGAGAAATGATGTAGTGTGTAGGCTAGGCTGCATTTTCCTGTTAGTCCTATACTTAAAACTGCAGTTCTGTTGCTTTCCACCAATATCTGTAGGATTGCAGGTCAAGTCTCTCTTTTTTACCTGGTGGAAATGAATTATATTACTGAATTGGTATCTTGATGCTGAAATCAATTATGAAATTTATGTGACCAACTTGAGCTTGTGGCTTAAAGCTTGGGTGGCTTTGTATATATGATGAGCGGGCTTTGTAGTTCATGTCTACTAGTGAGAAAAAAAATTATGTGTACACTTTTCCATTCAAGTTTTCTAACTTTCTTGGTCATGAAACTATGTTTCAAATTTACAAACAAGGGTTGTTGGAACACTAGGCTATCTTGATCAGCAGTAAGTGAGCCATTTCAGTCATTCATACATGACTATCTTACATATTCTAACACTCTTTTACCAAAGTAATACATTGCACACTACTAATTGAAGTGGCATAAAACTTTTATGCCACAATGATTATTACAGGTATAATTTAACAGGACAGGTGCATGAAAAAGGAGATGTTTACAGCTTTGGGGTTGTTCTGTTGGAGCTAATCATAAGGAAAACAACAATAGTAAACAGAGATGATGAGTGCAACTATTTCAAGTAGTATGATGAAAACAGAAAGTACGAGCTGCCGATATAGTTATTCGATGTTTTTGGTCTATTTTTTTCATTGAGAAGGTGTATGTGTTGCTTGTTTTTGTGTTTTTGAAAATCTATTTTGTGGAACTGGCTCCTACTCAATCTATACACATAATAGAATACAACTATACACAACTACATAACACAAATTTCATACACAAAAATGATGAATTCCTCAGCTCAACAGAAGAACATCCCTGGTTCAGTGCTTGTAGACCCAAACAGTCTAAAGATCCAAGAGGATTATTTGAAGCTTAGAAGTTGTAGGATGCACTATGGCAGGCTGGGAACATATGCTTTCCCCCCCCCAACATAAAAAAACTTATCTTCAAAATTATTCCCGGTAATTTTTTACTTAAAAGGTTTTTACTAAAGCTGAAAAGACCAACATGAACACGCACTGAGCATTAAATGTTCAGTCAAATCAAGAAAAAGAATTCAAGATACTTCACAAAGATTACAATAAAAATCACAATCAAAAGAAGACAGATTTCTATTCAGGGAAAAGAAGACAAACTCAGAAAGCCAACAATCTACTAAATTTCCAAATTTGTAGTCATCTCTATAATCACATAGAAACATGACAATAAGATCACACTGATAAATAGATAGTCATCCATCTAATTATCTAGGAAATAGACAAATTATGAAGCCAACAAAAGAGAAGTCATAATTCTAATAAATTTTGTCTTTTCTTAACTAAAAGGACTGCCAAATTGGAAGTAGTGAAGAAGGCCTTTGAAGACGATCGGAAAAAAGAGAAAAAACAAGGCTTATCAATCTAAAATGTACCAAACTTACATGTTGGATAAGTATTAAGTAGTCCTTCCTGAATGACACCAAATCTAAGTCTACATTCCCTCAATATACTTGCATGTATGCATAGGTTAGGTCATTTCATAATATGTCCGGAGAATTATTTAATTTGAACTAGTTTTGATGACTGAGCTCAAAAGAACTGGCCTGGCAAGGCAAAAAACCAGAGAGGAAAGTAGACATAAAGCATAATTACATAGCATAAGAAAAAAATATAATGCATCATTAGACTATACTTGGCAGCATCATTAAAACTACACATAGCAGCAAGGTAGTGCTGATTTACCCAAAAAAAAAACCTAAACACCACCCATAGAGAAATCAGTTCTTGTACATTTTTAGAAGTCACAGAATCATGAGCATGCATCTTCTGGTTTTTTTTCTTCCCAGAAGAAACAGGAGCATCCATAGCCATACGAATGCCCAAAGCAGCTAGCTATTGAGCCATATAGAACAACACACTAGTGACTTTGAGCATCACTAATTGTCACAGCCTGAAAGAGCTACCTTCTGATTTGGGTATGTCGGATTCACTACAAATCCTGAGAGTCTATGCTTGCCCCAATCTAAAAACTCTGCCTCCTGGGATATGCCAGCTTGTTTGGTTAAAATACCTTGACATCTCTCAATGTGTCAATTTGGTATGTCTCCCAGAAAAATTTAGCCTAGCTTTCCATCTAAGATTAACATAAAGAACTCGTGTAGAGTCACTAGTTAGTTATTGTTATGATAGTAGATCATTTCAAACTAAGATTTGGAATGGCTACTCTTAATGGTGGTAAAAGGGAAGATAACGGTGGTTGTGATGGTGTTAGTGGTGGTGGTGGAGTGGTTTCACATTTGGAATCGCTGAGTGTCTGAAAATAGTGACAGAAGTAAGGTCAGCAGTGAAGGGAGAGGAGACAGAAGAGCGCCATTGTTAAGCTAGCTTCCTGCATTTAACAAAGTTTGGACCGGAATTTGTGATTTGGCAATATCATCCTACTAATTTTATAAAACCCAAAATGAGCGCCTCATTGGTAAAGCTGCGAAGCTGCCAAGAATCAAGCTAGAGTAAACTCACCAATACTATATACGGTACTCTTTCTCTTCTAAACATGATTATCTTCAATATAATTACAACTTTAATTACAAGTTACTTGTACTATTTGTCTGTTTACATTCTAACCTCTTGGTAAACTAAATTACTACTTAGCTTGTACATCTTAGATTTTTTTGAATAGACTTAAGTTAACTTGTTGGCAATTGTCATTAACTTACCTTGTAAGTTCTTTTAATAATTAGAAGTAATTGTAGATTTTAAAACTTTCATCAGCCTTTGAGACATAACTACAGATAAGTTTGAATTAATAAGTAAAATCATTCTCTTTGTTTTAATTGATATAAATAAGTATAAGTAATTCAAAGTTCACTACAAACAATTCAGATTCGGTAACAGGAAAATAAAACAAGGCTAATGTGAAAAAAAGAAGAAAGAATTTCAGATATATTGTAAGTAGTTGAGAAGATTATTCAAATTGGGCAGCAGTTGCATTACCGGAAAAAACAGGTTTTTTTATTTATTTTTTTTTATTTTTTTTTTAAATTTAATTTTTTGTGTTTTGTAATTTATTTTATTTTAAAAATGCATAGGCATATGATTTGAATGATTGCCTATGCTTTCAATAGTATTATGAATTGGGAAGTAACTATTGTGTGATTAAGGGTCATTCAGAATCATTTACTTGCATTCGTTAAAACAAAATAGTTCAAACAATCCCAAAAAAAAATTAAAGATGGACTCCACAACAAAATAGTTCAAACAATCCCAAACAAACTCAGAGATTGACTCCACTGGCATGATGCTTGACAAGTCAAAAAGCCAACTTAATTAATCAAACACTTACAGTTCAAATGCTACATAGTGTATTGAGTAAATGACATTCAATTCGTACAACCACTTAGAATAATGCCTAGATCCTTTCCATTTAGTTCCTTTCTTAGAAAAAAAAATTTTGTATGTATTTTCCATTTGTACATTTACTGAATTTCTAGTAAGTTGATATGATTCTCCCTCTGCAGTTTACTGCCAACTTAATAATGCTTCTCTTACTCTGAATTGAAATTATTAATGCTATATATTTATGACTCAAGAAAATAGACTACAACACAACATTTGGAGCCAAAATAATCTTATCTTTTTCTTTTCCTTAAACCCTCCAAAACCCACTATCATATATTCTTATCTAATAAGTTAAATAACCTAAGCACGCACATGAGCTTGAACAATGGATATAACAATTAGAAAAAAGAAATAAACTAGGATCTCTAAAGTCTTACCCCATGAATGAATCAAATCAGCCACCCCAAATCAATATTCAACTTCATCCCAAACACTAAAGCAAAAACTTCAAATTTAATTCTCAATAACGAAAATTCGTTGTTTACCTTGAACAGAATTTCGAGCAATCAGCTCAAGGAAGGGACATGCAACAATGAAATTGAGACCGTCTGTGCCGCTATCAGCCACCACCGCCTGACTGCCATTATCAGCCACCACCTCCGATCTTGACTGCCGCCTTCGTCTACTACTTCCTCAAAATTATTTGCATATTTTCCTCTTCAAATTTTTGAATGATATTTTTCGTGATTTTCACCTCAGAATTTTGAAGTGATTATGGAGATAGAGAATTGGGGGAAATTGAGAAAATGGAGAATTGGGGGAAATTAAGAAAATGGAGAATTTGGGGAAATTGAAAAAATGGAGAAGTTGGGTGAGAATGGGTTATGGGTACTGTGAGATTAGAATGAGTGGAGAAAATGGGTGAGAAAAGTAATAAACACGTGTGGTTCAAAATTTTGGTGAAAAAATTAGAGGGAACAATGCGCGCTTTACCTAAAATTTTCATGATACAACACTACCGTTGCATTAGTTATTATTTTTGTTAAAATAGCTAGGCTATTGCAACGGTTTTTTAGAGCCGTGGCAATAGCTCTACCTCTAAGAGCATTAGTTTTAACTCCGTGGCAATAGCCTACTCTATTTCAACGGCAATAATAATTCCGTTGTATTAGCCTTTATTAGGCCGTTGCAATAGATAAAAAATGTAGTAGTGAAGAAAAACCATAGACTATGTTCTTTGATGGATCTAGTAGGAGAGAATCAGCTGGGGCTGGAATTGTGATTTATTCACCTTTTGGTGTAGTGACTAAGATGACGATTACTTTTTCAACTCAATACACAAACAATAGAGATGAGTTTGAAGCCTTGGTAATTGGATTGAGGACGCTCAAAGACATGGGAGTTACAAGAGTCAAGGTGCTAGGCGATTCGCAATAGGTGATAGCTAAAGTTGGGCACGGGCCGGGTTGGCCTGCGGGCAACCTGGCCCGGCACGAAAGTCGGCGTGGCACGACATGGCCCGGCAGCTAGCCTGGCCTGGCACGACCGTCGCTTGGCATGCCGTGGGTCGTGCCACGGACTGAATTTGCGAATTTTCGGCACGGCCCGGCACGAGCCCGCCTCTTGGCCCGCGTGCCAGCCCGTTAGGCACGACCCGTGGCACGGTCCGACAGGCATGGCCCGGGTGCCGGCCTGGCCTGGCACGCTACTAACAGCTCTAATTATAGCCGTTGTTGCTTAATGGCCGTTGCTCTTCCCCTCTTTCTAACGGCTCTTTTCCTCTCTTTGCCTATAAATACCAAATTTTCATTCACTTCCAAATTACAATTCAACTTATCTCTTCTCTTAATCTCCAATTCTCCTAATCTTTTATTCTCTTATATTCTCTAATTATTATTTATTAATATCGAAAAAAAATTAAAAGTTCGTAATCGTAATTAGTGGCAAGCGTTGAAGCACGGTTGTAAGATCTAAACTAATCTTTAATTTATTATTGTTGTTATTATTATTGTTATAATTATTGTTATTAATTATTATTGTTGTTATTGTTATTGTTATAATTATTGTTATTAATTATTATTATTGTTATAATTGTTGTTAGTAATTATTATTATTGTTAAAATTGTTGCTATTAATTATTATTATTGTTAATTATGTCATCACCAAACACGAACAACCCATCATCTTCTAGGAAAGCCCGTGGTAATAGGTCTAGGGAATCACCTAATCCAATTACCCCCCAATTTCAAGTCCGAGCAATGACCTCGGTAACGTCCCCCTAGGCTTTGAACAATTTAGGCACGATGGTACTTCCGGTTTTCAACCCTATAACATGAATAATATGCCCGGATTTCCACAAAACCAATTTCCACCACAAAACCAATTTCCACCACCAAACCAATTTCCACAATTCGGTCAATTCCCACTTAATTTCTTTGACCCACAAAATTTTTTTTCTAGCCAAGGTAGCCAACAAGATACCTTAAATGCCTCCGGTTCTACTACTAACCAACAAATCCCCGAATCTACAAACACCTAATTCCCAAACACACAAGAGCAATGGTTAACCGAAAGTGACATGGTAAATATCAAAAGCCGCAAAAGTGATGTATGACATTATTTTCTGCTAAATAAATCCCAAACAAGAGCAAAATGTAAAACATGTGGTAATATATACTCGGCACAATCCAAGTCCAGGACGGGACACTTAAGTAGACACATGAAAAGTTGTGCAAAACCAGCTAGTGATCCAACCGAGCTAAAAATTTCCCAATTCCATCCACACGGCTTTATCTGCAACTATGAGAGGGATATGGATGAACTACGGAAAATGATAGTACACGCCGAACAACCTTTTCTTTTCTCCGAAAGTGACCCATTTAACATTTACATTGACAAAGCATTACAACCCCAACATAAAAGAATCTCTAGGAAAACCGTTTGTTCCGCCACCATGAAAAACTTCCTAGAATACAAAATGCGGTTACAAGATGAATTGAGTAAACTTAATTGTAGAGTGTCTTTGACTATCGATTCTTGGGATAGTGGTTATAAATATCACTATTTATGTGTGACTTTTCATTGGGTAGATGATCAATGGTTGTTACAAAAACGAATAATTCATTTCAAAATGCTGGAATACCCCCACACCGATATTAACAATGCTCACCATTTAATGGAAGCAATAAATGAATACAACCTTCGAGAAAAAATTATGTCTGTGACATTTGACAATGCAACCTCAATGACATATACTGCTAATTATGTCAAACAAAACTTGACCAATGTAATATTAAATGGTGACACACTTCATACTAGATGTATTTGCCATGTTCTTAACTTATGTGTACAGGATAGAATTAGAGCAATTGGTCCATACTACAACAAAATTAGAGATGGTATTATGTCTATTAATAGCTCAAACATGAGATACCAAGAATGGAAAAGTTTTCTAAGACAACAAAAGATAAGAGCAATAAAAATCAAAACCGATTGCCCAACTAGGTGGAATTCCACCTATGACATGTTAACCAAAGCAATTGAGTACAAGAATCCGTTGACAATTTTTTACAACAAAAAATTTCCAAACAATGCTATATATGAGGATGATTTGGATAAATGTGAACGATATATGCAATTTTTAAAGTTATTATATAACACGACGTATTGTTTTTCTTTTGTTTATAACCCTTTTGCTCAAAACTTTCTTTCAAATTCATGTTTACTCGCCCAACTTTTCACTGATCATCGCAACCAAAGTGATTATGATCAGTATCTTCCAGCAATGGAAACAAAGTGGCGTAAATATTATAGTGAAATTCCTTTTATTTATAATTTTGCTTCCATATTAGATCCTAGGCAAAAGTATGAAAATAAATTTATGTTAGTTGACATTTATTTTCAATGCATGCTTCTTGACGATAATGTAGATACCTATAAGAGTAATGTGAAGGATCAGTTTTTTGCTTTATTTAGAGTTTATGAAACCAAATATGGCACTATTCCTCGCTCTGGCCCTTCCCAACCATCCAAAAACGTAAGTAAAAAGGCCAAACATTTATTTTCACAAGCTACTAACTTGATTTCAAGGTTTTCACGTGATTCATCAATAAGGAGAACGCAAAGCGATGTCTCGGAGTTGCAAATGTACCTGAGTTACGAATTCACCAAGGGCATGGACAACGATGAGATAAACAACCTCGACCTCCTTGCATGGTGGAAACAACAAAGCATGAAGCATCCAACTTTGGCGGCAATGGCACGAGACATTCCTGGTATCCAAGTCTCCTCCGTTTCCTCCGAACGAGTTTTCAGCGCATCCGGGAGGGTTTTAGACGATGAAAGAACAAGTCTAAAACCCAAAACACTTGAAATGTGCGTGTGTTTTAAAGATTGGTTGAATTCTGAAAATCGCTCACAAGACCGTTCTTACGACGACAACGACAATGATGAAGGAACCTCCGCTTCCGACTGTTCAGGTTCGGCTAGTTCCCAATCTATGCAACTAGCGAGGACCTTGAAGGCGAAGACAAAGACGAAGACGAAGACGAACAACAAGAAGAAGAAGAATAGACAATTTTTGTATATTTTACGATTTTTATCATTATCAATATTATCATTTTACGATTTTTATCATTATCCAATTTTTGTTTAATATCCTTGTACGAGTTTTATCATTATTATCATTGTACAATTATTTCAAGTAATAATAATATGAAGTATGCATTATTCTCATCCAAAGTCCAATTTGCCTTTTTTCCCGTTAAGTTATAATTTGTAAATTAATATAACAAAAAAATTATAATAATTAATAATTAATAATACAAAAATAAATATAATAAATTATAAACATTAAACTATAAAGTAATAGTATAAACTAAATATATAAATATAAATATTATATATAAAAAATAATAAAACATAAATATTAAACTTAATTTATTTTAGAAAAATAATAATATAAGACTAGATTATATTATAAGTTATAAACTATTAAATTTTTTTTAAAAAAGCAGCACTACTGCAGCCCAGCAGGCCAGCCCGGCACGAGCCCGCTAGGCATGTGGGCTGGCCTGCGATTTTGGGTGGCATGGCACGGCACACTTTCTCCAGCACGGTGGCCCGGCACGCCAAAGACCGTGGTCCGCTAGGCACGGCCCGCGGAGGCCCGGCACGACACGTTGCCCACCTTTAGTGATAGCCCAAGTAAACAAAGAATACAAAGGAATTTCATCCCTGGCGATGACCTTCTCATCTATTGTTCAAGAGCTTATTAATGCTTTTAAATTTAGTCAAGTTTCCCATGTCCCAAGAGAAGAGAATAGAGAAGCTGACTTTTTGGCACAATAAGTATCATTGCCTGATGGAGAGGGTTTTGACAAATCAGTTATCCATATAAGCATATACAAACTGAAACCTTTGGATGAAAAAGTGAAGGCGAAAGTGCATAAGTACAACATACTTGCTCAAGACACAGACTGGAGAAAAGAAATCAAGGAATACTTGAAAGACCCTTCAAGAGGAAAAGTGCCAGCTAAAGTTAGACTAGCAGCTATAAAATACTTCCTTATGGAAAGTAAGCTGTATAGGAAAGACCCTCAAGGCTTATTACTAAGGTGTGTCAGCACGAAGAAATTATTAACCATTTTATCTGAGGTTTATCATGGTATATGTGGGTCACACCAAACAGGGATTAAGATGAGATGGTTGATCCATCACATAGGGTTCTATTGGCATTCGGCTAGACAAGATTATTTACAATATGAAAAAGGTTGTAAACAGTGTCAGCGCTTTAGACTAATAAGTAGGGCACCAACGATAGAGTTGCACCCTATAATCAACCCTTGGCCTTTTAGAGGTTAGGCGATGGATGCAATTGGGCCTATTAAACCTCCCTCATTGGCTCACCATGAGTACATCCTAATAGCTACAGATTACTTCACAAAGTGAATTGAAGTCCAAGCTTTTAAGAGTTTAAATGCAAGGGCAGTAATCTTATTCCTGGAAGAGAAACTCTTTACAAGATATGGGATTCTTGAATTTATAACAGTGGATCTAGCTACAATGTTTACAGGACATGAATTCAATTACTATATTAAGGAATTTGAGATACAAAAGACTATTCAACCCCTTATTTCGCTCAAGCTAATAGACAGGCCGAAGCCACTAATAAAGTAATCTCTAAGGGGATTGCTAAAATGGTGGATAAAAATCCCAAGAATTGGCACGTTTTCTTACCATATGCTACTTGGGCATATAAGACTTCAAAAAGAGATGCAATTGGGACTACCCCTTACCAATTGGTATATGGGCATGAACTTGTTGCACTAGTAGAGTTAAGCGTTATGTCTGCCAGGATAGCTAGACAGATGGACATAAGTCAAGAAGACTATCAACAGTTTATATCTATCGAATTAATGGATATCGAAGGTGAAAGACTTCAAGCGCTAGCCAAGAGTGAAGCCTAGAAAAAAAAGTAGCAAAGTCTTACAACAAAAAGGTGAAACATAAGATCTTTTTAGAAAGAGACTTAGTATGGAAAATGAAACTCCCTGAGCATGACTATAAAGATCACATTTTTGGAAAATGGTCCTCTAAATTGAAAGGTCTATTCAGAGTCCACAAGTTCATGTCTGGGAATGCCTATTTACTATAAGAGTTGGATGGGGAAATGTTTCCAAAGGTACTAAATGGAAAGTTCTTAAAACAGTATAATCTTAGTATTTAGGAACAATACAATAGAAGCATCCATCATTGAAGGCTTTTGACAAGTGAAACTTAAGAGTGTAATGTTTTAAAACAGAGGGACTTTTCAACTACTGCCTTACGTTTAACCTCGCTTAATAAAACCTTGCATTTGTTCATCAGCGCGATTTGACTACCATGGCTGTCAAACTGAGATAAAGATTCCTGTACCAGTGAAGCACCCTCAGATATCTGACGCTTCACCTGTTTCTTCACCTTTCTCTTATTAGAGAGTTTCTACTCTACCAAAACTCTCTTAGCCTGAAGTTTCTTTTCTTCTTCCGCAAGATCATCAATCTCAACTCTCAGATGATCCATCTCCAAGTCCAACTCCAGATATTTCTTCTTTAATCGATCTTGTTGCTGGAAAACTTGGGATACCTACCGAGAAATGTTAAAGATCATCAAAGGAGGAAGATATGACCTTGTCTTAGCCAATTCAACAACGCATGCTCAATAAGGGATAGACAAGTCCTCCCATACACCAGGATCATTAGTTCCCAACAAGCGAACTTGAGCCATAAGTTCCAGAGATACCTTAATCTACATACTTGGTGTTTCCTGCAATTCAACTCTCTCACAAAAAGCTAATATTTCTTCAAGGAGTTTGATCTCTGGAGATGTGGGTGCTGGAATATAATCAACAATATGCGTTAGTTAAAAATGAAAGAATCGATAAGAATGATGACTTTATAAAGCTAGAATACTTACTTTAATCTAATGCTTGATCTATTAAATTCTTGGTATTTTCAACTCCTTGACCATAAAATGCCAACGCTAAAACATAATGAAGTATGTTAGAAGAAAGCCAAGTAAGGGGGCATAGAAGGATGATTTCCAAATGATATCGCTTACCTAAGTCTGAAGATGTACTTTTTCTTATAAGAGCTTCCTCACCAAGACTTGTCTCTTCAGCAATGTATGCTTGATGAGCAGTCTGAATTCAGCATGCCTAGCTTAAGCGTCTGAGGTGTTGGTTTGCACATGTGCAGGAGTGGATTATGTGGTCTTTGGTTCAACTTCATCATGAATCTCTGCCTCTTGTCCTTGGGCAGCCACAAAAGGTTATGTAGATTCAAGCGATGATCCTGAAGTTGGGTCAAACATAGGATCACTACTTTTTTGTTTAGCACTATCTTGAACGTTCACCACCTTATCCTGAGCGGTGATAAAAGGCTGCTTTGGCTCAATTATTGACTCTGAAGCCATAGCTGATGAGTTAGAAGCTAGGGCATCATTGCTAACATCAGCATCGACAGACTAAGCAGGCTGGGCTACTTGGTTGGATATAGGATCTTTAAGTTGATTCAATTTAAGAGAAGAAACATAAGGTACTTTTAAAATCGGAACTTCAAGGTTGGATCGACAGGGGCCTGATTGATTGCCCACACCATCTTTAGTGCCTAAAACGTTAGGATCACCACTAGATGATGATACACCCCACTGGCTGATTGTCTGAAGCCAAATTAACACCCTGGCTCTTGCTAAAGTCAATGTTACCCTTTCTCTTCTTCATATCAGGCCCTTGATATGTTTGAGAAGAGGGTATAGGATCACAAGGGGGTGACTTCTCTAATGATAGCAAGCTAGAAGCAACAATTTTCTCTAAGGAATCTTGATGGTTTGTTGTATCTTCTAACTCTTCTTTATCATTGTCAACTGAAATAGGGTTGGAAGGCATGATTTTCTCTAGAGACTTTCGTTTCTTTTCAATATTATGAGCAAGATCCGATATGAAGGAAATCAAAGTGAGTAACAAGATGCAAGAAGCTTGTGCAGGTTAGAGCTAATGCACTTACTGGTTAGAGGGAAATCAGTAGTTTTTTGCTCTAGTTTTGTCTTGAATGCAGATTGTGATCTTGTGCTAGGACTTGACATGGGGATGTTCCTATGCCTGTTACTCCTTGATTTCTGTAAGGAACTTGGGGTCAAAAGGGAGACCATCTTTCTTAATCTAGCCCTATCAAAGTGAGGATGGATTATACTCCTGTGTGAATCATCTATGGCCATAGGCTTATAATTAAACTTTGCGACTATCTTAGATGAACGATAATTTAATGGTGAGTAGTCTTTCCCTTCAATTTGATTGAAGACACATCAGTTTTCTTCTTACCTGAAAAGTAGATTGTGAGTAGAAATGAAAGAAGTAATTGAATTAAACATTAAGAAGGAAAAATATATACCCTTATAGTTGCCCACACTCATAGCAAGGTGTGCTTTGTCATCTTCCACAACATGAGCTTGAAGTGGTCCATGATACCACCATTCAAGATAAAACAAGGAAACCACATCGCTGGACTTTCTAGGTTGCAAGTTAGTTGTAGGATATGTAAGGGAGTCACTCTTCCAGACATCCTCTTGAAATTTTGGCCTAGAGTCCCAAGGAATATTTCATGTGGTGACTAGAGGAAAAACAAGAGATTGACATAGACCAAATTGTTTGGCTACCATTTAAGGATTATAGGCTTCGAAACCAAAGTGTTCTGGTTCTCCTGCAGGCAAATCTCTGGAAGGTAACATAGAACACCGAAATAGGGAATCTTCTTCAAAGGTTGTCCTCATGCCTATTGTCTTAAGCCATTCTAGAGTTGCATCAAAGACCCAAAGACTGTTAGGATCCAGGTTGTCTTTCCGGCTCATAATGTACTAACTAACAGGCAGAGGGTCTAACTCCAATAGATAATGAATATCAAGATTGGGTTCAGGGACTTTTTGGTGATCGAAATAGTTGAAACAAATCTCAGCATATGAGCAACATTCCACCTTTAAAGTATTTTCCCTACAATAAGGTTTAGATGAGTACAATGCACTCTCATCTGCCATCTCTTTCTTGACTTCTTCCACAGTTTTCATCATACACAAAGTGGTGTAGAGATGACCCCAACAAGTGACCAACCACAATGGGCCACCAACATTCTCTAAACTCTGACCTGCAATCAGAGTTTCTCTACATCTAAATAGACATCTGTATAATTGTTTTAATAAAATTGGACCTAGAGCTACAACGGATTTGTTCTGAGCAATGTTCACTGCTTGCAATAACAGTGCAAAAATGTTGCCAGACTTGCACATCATTAAACGAGTAAGGGCAAATAAGATAAAGAGCACCTCTTCCTCCTATGACACCATAGTAGAGTATGATGATGATACAAAATATGAGATATAGGCATTGAAGCTGACCTTGCTACTTTTGGATGTTGCTAATATCTGCTTCAGAAGGTTGTGACTTCTGTTATATAAAGGTCCATCGCCTTCAATCAAGCTGAACACTTTAACCTATTGGCCTTCATCATGATAAGTCGTGTTTTGTGCGTATTTATTAGCTTATTTTTGGTTGGTTTTATTAGCTTAGTCGAGTGTTTTAGTCCATTTTGGTGTAATTTGGTTTAGTTTCGATGATTCGATGCTTTTATGGGTAGTTTCGTTGTTTTTGATGTATTTCAGGATTAACGGAGCTAATTGAGTGAAAATGAAGCAAAACGTTGATGAAATACTTGACAAATATGATACCTGTTCACTATTATGCTCATAACGTTTGATATACAAATGATAATGGAGTGATTCAAATTGCATTGGAAAGTAGACTTGAAGAACTTTCCAAAAATATATTACACGCCTCAAACAGAGCTCTGGATATGAAGTTATGACTGATTTAAGATGAGTGATACGCGCAGCAGGGGAGGCACGTCCGTGCCTGGAAGGCAGAACCTGCAACAATTTTGCTACGTATAGAGGCACTTCTGTGCCTATGGAGAGGCACGTCCGTGCCTCCTGGGATTCTTGTGCGCCAAGGCTTGTCCGATCTTCTTATCTTTTTAGGCTTATATAAATACTTTTTAGCCTTGTTTCCTAGCATTCATAAAGTTTTATTTTATTCTCTAATTCACATTGTTAAGAACTAGTTCTCTCTATTTTATTTCCTTTACTTTTGTAATTCAAGATTCAAGATTTACACTTTCCGCCTTCAGTTTAATTCAAGATTTGGTATTTTCTTTTCATCTCTTATTTCTTAATTATGTTTTCTTTAATTATTTTTGTTATTGTTTATTCCATTATGAGTGAATAGATTTCCTATTCCAAGATCTAGGGTAGCCCAATTATGATTGATGCATGAATTAATTCTTTAAATTCTCTAATGACTTTTGCAATTGCTATGCTAAATTGATCGTTATTATGCCAATACTAGGTTAGACGTAATCTTAGTATTGTGATTATTCCATTGTTTCTATCACAACGAGAGTTGGGTTTAAACAGATTTGAGTAGATCAATTTAGGGTTTGATATTCAACACGAGAGTAGTTGGGTTGATAATTGGGAAGTTAGAGTAATGTGTTTAATGTCTCTAATTTTCATGATACCATGAGTATAGGCTTGATTGTATGTTAGGGAAGCCATTGATACTCGAGAGAGGTCCTTGTTATTTATTAGGGTTCACTTTTCCCCGTTCAATTGGAATCGTATGTTAGGGGTAGAAATATAATTGCATCAAGCGTAATTGTGGTGATACTTGATCTTGGATGTTTTAATTACTTGATTTCTTCATATTCTTTAGTTTATTTTCGAATTTTCCATACATTAGTTCCTTAGTTAATCAATCATTATTGATTCTTGCTTAGTAGGTTTTTGAGTCTAATTAATTATTTTTGAACCTTAGTCTCTTGGGATTCGACCCTTGCTTATCCTGCTACATAGTAGTGGTCAGTTAGGTTATATTTTGTTAGGTACGCGACACACCTATCAAATTTTGGCGCCGTTGCCGGGGACTAACGGTTTCATTGGATTATTTGTGATTCGTTTTTGCTAGGCTTATTTCGTTGCTTCGGCTATTTTCTCTTGTGTTTTTGATACTCTTTCTCTAGTTTTCTTGTTGCATGCCCACACGAAGCTCAGGTTCGGAAGATATAGTACCTTTTGATTCTGAAATCGAAGCAATCGCAAGAAGAAGGGCAGGTAGAAGAAGAATGAGAAATGAAACTAATAGAAACATGGTTGACCAACCCACGAAATCCCTTTTGGAGTACGGTATTCCTGATACGACTACCGGAATCCTTTCTAGCATCGTAAGACCACCTGTGACGGCTCAACACTTCGAGCTCAAGCCACAGTTCATACAGTTCATCTCCAATGATTCATTCGCAGGGCTACCACATGATTGCCCCATAAGTCATATAGACAGCTTTTGGGAGAAATGTGATACTATGAAGTTGAACAGTGTTACAGATGATGCAATCAGGCTACGCCTTTTCCTTTATCACTTCGAGATAGGGCAAAGGAGTGGTTAAGAGATGAAGGCACTGGCTCGTTCGATACATGGGACAAGTTAGTGAAGGCCTTCCTAGTGAAGTTTTTAGGGAATGAGAAGACTGCAAGATTGAGGAATGAGCTACAAACTTTTAAGCAGTCAGATGATGAGTCTCTCTATGAGGCTTGGAGGAGATTTAAAAGATTGCAGAGACAATGCCCTCACCATGGCATTCCAGATTGGATTTTGATGCAAACCTTTTACAATGGCATGACTCATGAGTTTCGTATTTACATAGATGTTGCGTCAGGAGGTTTTCTCTTGACAAAGAACCCCACTGAAGTTAGGGAGCTCATAGAGAAGATGGCGGCTAATGATAACTATCATCCTGCAGGCCGAAACACTGTGAAAAAGGGAGGTAAACTTGATGTTTATGCTTTAAATATGCTAACTAGTTCTGTGCAGGCACTAACAAGCAGGTTTGATAAGTTCCAAGCAGGAACTTCTAACACCCCACAGGAGTTGTGTCAGTTATGTAATGTGCAGGGTCATGTTGCTCCAGATTGCCCACAGATTTTGCAGAATACAGAAGAGATGTCAATTGAGCAAGCTAATGCTTTCTACTCCTCTAACCCAAAGAGACCTTATGACCCTTATTCCAACACCTACAATGAAGGATGGAAACACCATCCTTACTTCTCATACAAAAATTCCCAAGCACAAAAAAACCCTCCACCACCACCTCCACCCAACACCTACAACCAACCACCACCTGGTTTCCAACAGAAAACACTTAATGCCCACTAACCAAGCCTAGAGGTGACATTAGAGAGCTTTATAACCGCAACAAACAGTGCCATCCAACATCAAAATAGCTCTATCCAACAGTTGTAGGCTCAGGGTAAACTTATGGAGAATCAGATAAGTCAATTGGCCAACCAATTTAGCCAAGACCTAAAGACTCCAGGAACCTTCCCGGGCCAGACTGAACAATCTCAAAAAGGCCAAATGAATGTCATCACCCTAAGGAGTGGAAAGCAGTTGGAAGATCCTCCTACCAAGGAGCCATCAAGGGAGGTCATTGGAGAAGTAGGTGCAAGTGAGAAGAAAGTAGAAGATGCTAGGGTCGTGGAAGCATCAAAGGAAGCACCACCAAAGCCACTTGCTCCATATGTGCCTAAGGTTCCTTTTCCTCAAAGGTTAGCACAAGCTAAACTTGAGAAAAAGTTCAGTAAATTCCTCGATATTCTTAAAAAGCTTCATATTAATATTCCATTCCTAGATGCCATATCTGAGATGCCTTCTTATGCAAATTTTTTAAAAGATATGCTATCTAACAAGAGGAAATTAGAAGAGATTACTACAGTTGCTTTGAATGCAGAGTGCAGTGCTATTTTGCAGAACACTCTCCCTAAGAAATTAGGAGATCCAGGTAGCTATTCAATACCAGTGAAGCTTGGAGATATTGAGATCAATAGGGCACTATGCGATCTAGGTGCAAGTGTGAGCCTTATACCGCTGTCCATATCCAAGAAGCTATAGATGAGTGAGCTTAAACCTACACGAATATCTCTACAACTTGCAGACAGGTCAGTGAAGTTTCCTTTGGGTGTACTTGAGGATGTACCCCTCAGAGTAGGTAAATTTTTCATTCCATGTGATTTTGTTGTGATGGAGATGGAAGAAGATGTGAATGTTCCGATCATACTTGGTAGACCTTTCCTAGCTACTGCAGGTGCAATCATAGACATGAAGAAAGGTAAGATCACTTTTGAAGTAGGTGATGAAAAGTTGGAATACTCACTTTTGAATGTCATGGGTGCTCCCTCTACGGGAGACACTATTTATCAGATAAGCCAACTTTCGCAACAGGTGAACCGCCTATTGACTCTTCAAGATCAAGCGAAGGTTCAGAAAGAACAATACAATGCTATCTTTCTTAGAAGAGATGAACTATTTCCGAAGCAAATTGTTGAGAAGGTGTGCATCAAGGAGCCTAGAAAGGACGTAATAAGCAAGGATGTTCAAGGCTCCAAATATGTAGCTCCACCGGCCAATGATGAACTGGTACCCTTCTCGCAACGGTTGTCAAAAACCGTGCTTGATGTGCATAACTCTACGTTTGATGGTGGTACCTGTTTGAGAATAGATGCTACTAACCCCCCGTTTGATAGGTATGTGTTTGACAGGAATTTCTTGAAAGGAAAGGATAAAGTTCCACCCGATGGCATGTTAGGCTATATGAAGGTGAATTCGATTATAAGGCAAGTGAATAAGCCGATGAAAGTGTCGCTTGGAGGAATTAATGAACCACATCGCGGTCCTCCTCCTCCGTGTAATGATCCCGGTTGAGCCAACAAGGGAGGTCGAGCTAAAGACCTTTTAAACAAGCGCTAAATGGGAGGCAACCCATTCTCGAGTTCTTACTCTTTTTTCGTTAATTTTTTTTCTTCTTTAATTTCATTATTTTTCTTGATTTTTTTTGTTTTGATTCTTGTGTCTAGCTTTTGTTTTGTTTGTAGTCTTTTTATATAGGTGAAAAGTAAGCAAAAAAAAGAAGAAACAAGGAGGAAAAGAGCCAAGAAGAAGAAAAATAAGGAGAATTTGCATTTCTGCAGAGGCACGTCCGTGCCTCCTCATAGGCACGTCCATGCCTCTGAGGCAAAAAGTTGGGGAGCTTAATTTCTGGAGATGCACGTCCGTGCCTCTGATCTTCGTGTAAAAAAAAAAACTGCATAAGCAGGCACGTCCGTGCCTCTGAGGCAGAATGTTTTGAAAACTTGATTTCTGAAGAGGCACGTCCGTGTCTCCTAGCAGGCACGTCCGTTCCCCCCCCCCCTCGAAATAGAGGCACAGGCTCCCTCACTCTTTCATTCACAATTTCTCCACTTTCAAACTCAAGAGCTTCTCTCTCCTCTCCTTTCACTCAAAATTTTCGGCCTTCCCCTCTTCAATCCATCACCCAAACTCACAAATTTTTACATAATCTTCAACATTCTCATCTTTCTACTTAATTCTCACACTCCATTATCAATAAAAATCATCCCAAACACAATTTTGCCCAATTTTCCAAGAAACCCTAGATTCAAAAATCAATTTGGGGATTTTTGATTTAAAGCTCTTTGGAGCAATTGGAAGGCAAGGAAGGGATTCAAGGGTGCTATATACATCAATTGTGGATCATTTGCGGGTATTTAACACCCACCATACCTTGGGTAACCCCTTTTCTCACACTTTCTCTCTCTAGGTTTTCATGAATAACTTGTTATAAATTGTTCATAAAAATTGTTAGAGATTGTTAATCGTGTTTGGTTTGTTCAATTTGTTTGGATATTTGTGATTATATGTTGGTGTAGTGTGATTGAAAAACTATTATTAATCTTGAAGCATTGTTGGAGTATTGTTGAATTATTGTGGACTTTTGTGAATTTGTGGTCGATTGATTGCTTGTTTGTGTTCTTGAATTGATATACATTGATTGTTAATTGAACTCATGGCATCCTCATCTCACCAAAGAAGAAATAGGCCTAGGAACACCTCTTCCAAAAGCCTTAGAACCCCACCCGTTCCACAACCTCCTCCCGTACCACTTGCCCATATTCCACCCATTGAGACTTTTGGGATCGATTTTAAGGGTAATGAAGAACACTTAAACAATTTTCTTCGCATTAGATCACGACCCTTAGTGCCTACACGATTTTTTGACCAAGAGGCTATGGAAAGCTTGGGTATGGGAGGTGAGGTTCAACGCATTCTTAGCCGTCTAGGATGGGATGGCTTCTTAGCCAAACATGCCAACACCTACTCCAATATCACCTACGAGTTCCTTTCTACCTTAGAAGTCCGTTTTAGACCGGACGGCCACACTCCTAGGGACGTTTCTTTCAACTTGTTTGGTGAACGTCACACCCTTACGGTGAGGGAGGTTAATGTCTTGTTAGGCTTCCCCACCTTCGGCCAAATAGGTAGGCCAAATTACAGTAGGTTGACTGGCTATAATGACCTTAACATGTGGCGGGATTTAACTGGGCTAGATGACTACGACCCTAGCCATTCGAAGACCTCATGTATAGTTCACCCGGCCATGAGACTTATATGCCGACTCTTTTCCTAGACCCTTTTTGCTAGATGTAACACAGGAGGAGTTTGCTCGGCCAAGGAACTCTATTTTCTATGGCATTTGCTTTGCCACCCCGACCCCACTGAGGCAGACGACATGATTAACCCTGGGGCATGGTTTTTAGATCACCTATATAATGTAGCCTTGGGGTCCGGGGAGATTGTTATAGGTGGTATGCTTTCTTTGTTGGTTGTTGGCTATGTGCAGGACTGGGCAGGTATCGACCAGTACAGGGTTGGAGGCCCCACCACGTTGAGCTTTCAGAGCTTCCAGCAGATGTGCTGGGTAAAGAGGCACCGCAACGCCCAAGGTTTTGTGTGGTTGGTCGGACGCCCCACTCTACCCCGACCGGTTCCTTATGCTTACCTCCCGAGGTTCGGGATCCCTCAGGTGGCCGGGAGGGATACATGGATTATCCCTCCTGACTTCATGTGGCCACCACATAACATCGAGGGAGTCCCACTGCCTATGGGGGAGGGAGTCCAGTTGCTTGGTGGTGAGGGGCATGCATATGGTGGTGAGAGACATGCGCACATGGAGCAGGATGCTCCACATCAGGAGACCCACGCCCCACCTACTTTGGAGGAGCAGATAGCCTCCATGAGGGCCGATCTCAACCATGTCGTGCTAGGCATGGGTGACTTGAGGAGGGACGTCAATGAGACCCAGAGAGCGGTCACAAATATGTCGATGTCCCATGATAGCATGGCGACCACCTTCGGCGACCTGCGAGATCAACTTGCCGCCTTCCAGGCTGAGTTCTATGATATAGGGGCATGATGAGACAACACTTCCAGGGCAGTTCTAGTACCGACTCGAGGTATGGTTTTCCCCCCACCCCTCCTAATCAGTAGTTTGTTTTTCCCTTCCCCTTGTTTATTTGCTTTGATTTGTGCATACATTGAGGACAATGTATGGTCTAGCTTGGGGGAGGATTTGCTTTTCACCTTGTATATATTAGATTTATTTCAGTTTTTGGGTAGTTTATTTCTTTCTAGTGTCGAATAATATGCCATTGCATGACTATGCTTCTATGATTATAATCACATATGTGTGCTTTTTGAAACAAAAAGAGTTTTTGAAAACCCATTCATTGATGTGCTTGGATTTGAGCTAGGTTGTGGCCAGGATGGTCTCCCTGCCCTACTTATGTGAATAGTTTGTGTACCCGGTGAGAGTCTTGAGCCTTATTTGACTGATTTCACTCTACCTCAGTCATGTTTCTTCTTGTGTGATTAGATTGTCCTACATATAATCGAATTCTTGGTCTTGCTTTTTGACTAATTGAGACTTTATGATGCATGTCGCGAAAAGATGATTGAAATTTCCTTGTAGAAATTAGAGCCTCCACATTTTAGGCCTTCATGTTTTTTCTTTCTGTTTTTATTTATTTTTATTTTACATTCACCCGTAGGTTGAACCAATTTGAGCCATATTAACCCCTTCTTGATACCCTACATTTAAAGCTTTAGAGCTATTTTTCTAGGTTTATTTTGAAGGTGTTTTACATTTGTTAAGCCCAATGAGTGTGAATGATGTTGAAAAAAACGAAAAGCTCGAAAAAAATGAAAAAAAAAGAAAGAAAAAAAAAAGAAAAGAAAAAAAGAGAAAAGAAGGGAGATTATGAGAAAAGAAAAAGAAAAAAAAAAAGAAGAAAATAAATATGGTCTTAAAGGCCCTTGAAAAAAATAGAGAAGTCTTCCATTTTATTTTTATTTAATCCCTTCCTCTTTGTATGAAAAGAAAAAAAAAACGCAAAAAGAAAAGAAAGAATAAAGGGCTATGTTTATAATTGTATGGAGTTGGAGGAAATAAGGTTGGATTGAACCCGACATTTGAATGTGTAGTGGGATTAGGATTTGTTTTATTTTGAGCACCACATTCCCAAAATACGTCGTCTAACCCTTATTTACCGAGCTTACCTAATATGGATTTCATGATTTTCGTGTTTGCATCACTCACTAAAAGTGGAGAAAGTCATATTGCAAGCCTAAAGAGGCCGGTTGTGTGAAGTTGATATGCATGCTATGCTTAGGTTGAGTGGCTTCATATTTCACCCCGTAAACACATGAGCGTTTATTGTTTTTATTTTCACAACTAAAGTGAGAGCTATTCATGTTTGTGTGAGTTGGTATGGGGAGATGTGTGGTAAGATTGGTTGTCAAGTCCAAGTATATGAGATGAATGGTGGTTTTTGTGCAAGTTGACTCTTGATTTCGTTTTTATTGTGTTTTTGAACTTGATGACACATTGTGATTGTTTGAGGAGTTGTCATTCTCCTCCCTTATGATTCATGGTTAAATGCTTGAGGACAAGCATTAGTCTAGCTTAGGGGAGTTTGATAAGTCGTGTTTTGTGCGTATTTATTAGCTTATTTTTTTGTTGGTTTTATTAGCTTAGTCGAGTGTTTTAGTCCATTTTGGTGTAATTTGGTTTAATTTCGATGATTCAATGCTTTTATGGGTAGTTTCGTTGTTTTTGATGTATTTCAGGATTAACGGAGCTAATTGAGTGAAAATGAAGCAAAACGTTGATGAAATACTTGACAAATATGATACCTGTTCACTATTATCCTCATAACGTTTCATATACAAATGATAATGGAGTGATTCAAATTGCATTGGAAAGTAGACTTGAAGACCTTTCCAACAATATATTACACGCCTCAAACGAAGCTTCGGATGTGAAGTTATGAGTGATTTAAGATGAGTGATACGCGCAGCAGGGGAGGCACTTCTGTGCCCAGCACAGGCACGTCTGTGCCTGGAAGGCAGAAACTGCAACAATTTTGCTACGTATAGAGGCACGTCCGTGCCTATGGAGAGGCACGTCCGTGCCTCATGGGATTCTTGTGCGCCAAGGCTTGGCCGATCTTCTTATCTTTTTAGGCTTATATAAATACTTTTTAGCCTTGTTTCCTAGCATTCATAAAGTTTTATTTTATTCTCTAATTCACATTGTTTAGAACTAAATCTCTCTATTTATTTCCTTTACTTTTGTAATTCAAGATTCAAGATTTATACTTTCCGCCTTTAGTTTAATTCAAGATTTGGTATTTTCTTTTCATCTCTTATTTCTTAATTATGTTTTCTTTAATTATTTTTGTTATTGTTTATTCCATTATGAGTGAATAGATTTCCTATTCCAAGATCTAGGGTAGCCCAATTATGATTGATGGATGAATTAATTCTTTAAATTCTCTAATGACTTTTGCAATTGCTATGCTAAATTGATCGTGATTATGCAATACTAGGTTAGACGTAATCTTAGTATTGTGATTATTCCATTGTTTCTATCACAACGAGAGTTGGGTTTAAACGGATTTGAGTAGATCAATTTAGGGTTTGATATTCAACACGAGAGTAGTTGGGTTGATAATTGGGAAGTTAGAGTAATGTGTTTAATGTCTCTAATTTGCATGATACCATGAGTATAGGCTTGATTGTATGTTAGGGAAGCCATTGATACTCGAGAGAGGTCCTTGTTTTTTATTAGGGTTTACTTTTCCCCGTTCAATTGGAATCGTATGTTAGGGGTAGAAATATAATTGCATCAAGCGTAATTGTGGTGATACTTGATCTTGGATGTTTTAATTACTTGATTTCTTCATATTCTTTAGTTTATTTTCGAATTTTCCATACATTAGTTCCTTAGTTTATCGATCATTATTGATTCTTGCTTAGTAGGAATTTGAGTCTAATTAATTATTTTTGAACCTTAGTCTGTTGGGATTTGACCCTTGCTTGCCCTGCTACATAGTAGTGGTCAGTTAGGTTATATTTTTTAGGTACGCGACACGCCTATCACATCACCATAATGGGATAGGCCAATGAGGAAAGCAATATCAGCTAGGGGTGTTCAAAAATACCCGACCCGCTGACCCGATGACCCGGTGTAAATTAGTCGGGTTTTTTTTAAAAAAAAAAAATCAATTTTGCAGGTCAGGTACCAGAGCCGAGAAATATATGTTGCTGTGGGGTCGGGTCATGGGCCGGTCTTTTTAGCCGGCGGGCACCCAAAGACCCATTAAGTGTTTTTTTAAATTTTTTATTTCTTTCGGATCCTTAATTAGTAGCTGTTAGGGTTTATTGGCTTTTCACATTTCCCTACTTTTACAGCCGTATTTCCCTCTCTCTCTTTCTCTGGTTTTTTCTTTTAATCTCCGTATTCATCTTACATTATTTCATTCCTTCTCTCGATCTAGCCTATTATTGAAATACCTACTCCTTAAATTCTTGACTCATGGTCGTTCTTATTCATCAATGGATCTCGTGATTCATGTTTTAAATCAATCGATCTATTTCACTCGTCTTTAGGAACTTGGGCCACTTCCAAATGATTGGCTTGTAGTTGCAGCACATTAGATCATGAAGCAAGTGATCCAATGGAGTAAATCATTGTCATGAGCTACTGGTACTACCAAAGTACCAATGGTCTTTTTTTTTTTTGTAAAATTTTTTTTTTGTATGTATTATTAATTTGATACTACACCTCGAGGACCTCCAATAGTTCCTTCTTTAATATTATTATTATTATTTTTACATTAGATCTTTTGTTTTTATGTTTGGTTGTTTAATGTTCCTTGATACCAATAGGCAACAACAATATATATTTTCCTATGTTATGGTAACACATTTTTGGGTAGCAAATTGTTATGGTAACAAATTCGGGTACCCTATGACCTGACCCGAGAAAATCGGGTACCCGGTTTTCTCGGGTCGGGTCATGGGTCGTGTTTTAAACTATCCAAAAATATGTGTACCTACTTTTTTGGATACCAAAAAGCCCGGTTACCCGGATTTAAACACCCCTTATATCAGTAAGGGTTACAATCATGCAACCTTGGCGCATGATAAATAGTTAACACAAGATCCCAGAGCGACATGAGGGCACATGTCAACGACCCGTTGAATGGAATCTTACCATATGTCGTCAGTCTAAGGAAACTGAAAATGCTCTTCTTCTCCCATGAGGAGTGGAATTTGGAAAGCTGCATGAGCCAACCCCTAGCTGTGAGGTCTTGTATCCAACCTTTAATTGGATTCTTGCTTAAAATCCAATTGTCGTTTGGATGTTATTCAATAAATGCAGCAGGGCGAGGTGAACCTTTACCGAGGATACACTTAATTAACTTGGGCTAAATTTGCTTTCAAAAATCTTGCTGAGCATTAAGAGAAGAAAGATGAAAGTGAAACGCTGGCCTTATGGAGGCTGTGCCTTTCATAATGCCGTGTTCAGTGGTCGAAGATGAAATATGCCAAAGGAAGTCAGATATGAAGTTCTGAGAGTATTTGCTTATCAATTCGCATAATTTATGAGCCTCAATCGAACATTCTTTAACCAGATGAGGTTTGAGCACTTCTTGCAAAGGAAGAGAGGTCATTTTGTACTTTGCAAAGATCAAACGAATGAAGGTTAAAAAGATTGGAAGGTTAGAGAGTTATTTGGCGATGAGATAATGTAAAGGATACTTTGAAGGTTTTTATAGCTTTTCCAAGTGTTGGAGAGTAAGTTAAATTGTGCCGTTTGATTTCATTCAGACACAAAACGATGCAAATGGTTTAACAGAGTCTGATAAAAAGAAATTAATTTTAAATTGAAATTGAGAGGCGCAACCTTAAACGCAGCGTTTTAGGGCTCAACAAAAAATTTGAAATTAAGCAATGATAGCAAGAAATTACCAAATTACCCTTTGATGTAGCTTATCAAATAACAATGTTGATAGCTTTTTATAAGGTAATTGCTAAGTAATTTCCGAAAAATCACATATTATATAAATTGATCAGGGCATTTATTTCAACTCATAAATACAGGTTGAGATAATTAAATCTCTTTTCACTGAAAATACGGAAGGTGTCTGAGAAGCCAACTTCAATAAATTTTCCAAAAACTTCAATAGATTTTCCCTTAATCTTTTCCTTCACTGTAGCTATGGAAAGTCCAACTGCTAGTACTGTCGAGTCTCATCCAAATGGGGTAACCAAAGTTGACTATCTATGGAGCTCCCTAGGACAGAGAAGCTTTGCTTAGGAGAAGAGGATAGCCAAGAACTAGAAAAAGTGTTGGCTTTGGAGAAGTGGGATAGGATGGAGAAGGTCAGAAGGAAGCTAAAAAGGCAGAAGACGCTGAATGCCATCACCAGGCTAGGTTTGGCAATGCACGTTTTAGCTTTAATTTTGATTTGGTTCTATGGGATGAACTAGTTATGAGGAAAAGGAGTCATAGGCATGGAAGGGATGAAGGTGACCTTGCAAAGAAAAGGCAACAAAAGAAAGCAAATAAGTCACCACCAAGACGTTTGAGCAGGATGGTGATAATAGAGCAAGGAGATAGTTCTGATCTATCTTTTGATATGTTCGAACAAGCACACAAAATCCTCAAAAGCCCTAATCACACTTGGGATTGATCAAGGCTAGGGTTTGTTCGGTTTGATTTCTTTTGTCCCAATGAACTAACTTTTGATTAAAGAGTTAAGTACTCAAACATGATGTGTTGCATGTTCTTAGTTGTACTAAAACTAAGTACTTAAGCATGTTTTTGATCATGTCTTAACTCTTTAAAGGATATTTTCTATATTGTTTAAACTTGGATATGTCTGATTAAATATTTATTCAATGTAAAGTATAAATATTTTGGTTATTTCATCAGGCGATACAATTGATTCATTATAATTATACCCACACAAATATATTTTTTATGGTTTGTAAATTAAAATATATGGGTTATAATTATAATTACTTACTCAATTTACCAAGTGACAGATAACAATATTTGTTGACATTTAATTGAAAAAACACTTTTAAATTCTTCATAAAATTAAATGATTAGTAATTATTAACTTGCAAGTGAAAGTTACCAAGTAATTTCCATGACGATTTATCTTAAAAATTCATCCCCCTTAATAAATTTTTTGGATAAACGATTTCGAGAATGTGGAAGGTTACGTGGTTTCACCACGATACATTGAAGTAACGGAGAATGTTAAACGTTAAAGGACATAAGGGTGATTATATATATGTGTAGTCAATTCACTCAAATTTTCCTTCTTCATTAAGCCAAGCTTATTTCTCTCTCTAAGAATCAACATTTAGAGTTTGTTTCTTTTCTTGAATTACTCGAATAAAATAATTACAATGGAGGAGGAGTTTATTCATGAAGAAATGCCACACGATGATGAAGAATTACAAAATGAGAATCAAGGAGAGCAAGGTCAAGCACAAGATGAAGCGATAGCGCCATGGCTAATATTTGTACCAGAAAATAGCATTGAATACTTGATGAAAGAATATTGCTCTTTGAAGTATCCTGGTGTCGTTCCAAATCACCATTTGGCCATTAACATGCACTCAAAATGGATCCAGAATTATAGGAAAAGGAAGAGATGAATGATCAACAGACGAATTATAAAAAAATATGGAGATAAACTATTGATCATAAGAGATCTTGTATCGCCATCGCTTTTACCGTGGGTTCAGATGCTGATCTTCTTAGAATTAACATCTTACCCAAACTTGAGGAAGATGATGACAAGGCCAATGCTGCGTTAGTATGCAAGGGTTGGGCGCGAGAAGTAAGGGTCGTTTATCCCCCCACATGTAATAGGCTACTCGTTCGTTGTGGCACACATTACAATGTCAAGGTGACTAGAGGTCCAAAAGGGGAGGCCCATATCCTGAGATATTGGTGTGCATGTGAGTGCTGGGATCACTCAATCGCTCGGCGTAGCGTGGATTGGAGACTAATGAGTCCTATTGAGGACTGGGATTTCGAAGCCTATCTGAAGGACCTCATTATGAAAAGGGCGCTAGCAATGATCAAAGATGATCCTAGGTACTAGAGGCGTTTCAATAAGTATATCATTGTATATATTTAGCCTTCAGTCTTCAAAAGAGCATACACGATTCAAAACTTATAAGTTTTGAAATGCTCTCCTTTTGTAATTATTTCATCTCTATAAATATTAAGTAATGTCTAAGAATTATGTGTTCTTTAATATTTACAAAATGGAACATACACAGTACTTTTTATTTGTGTGAAAAAAGTCATAATTTGGTCGGTTTCAAATGCATCAACCACCCAAATTAGGGGGGCATTTGTTATACCCAAAAATCGGATTTTTGACTTTTTTTTTTTACTCTTATTGACTTTCTTAACTCTAACCAAATACAATGAGTCTTAGAGTCAGTGAAAAACCTTTGGGCTAACTTAGCCAAGAAATAAGAGGAATTGGGCTAATATCATTTGAAAGCCTAATGGACGAAAGCCGGTTTAGAGGCAATGGATATTTTAATTTTCGAATAGAGTTGGTGCCAAGAAACATAACCGCACAACAGTTTTGGGAGTAAGCCATAACCGCTCCATTTCGCTTATAAATAAGGAGTGTGAGGATCAAAGGAGGACATCAGCTAATCAATCAACAACAAGCATTTCA
Organism: Chenopodium quinoa; assembly: GCF_001683475.1. Lineage (NCBI taxonomy): Eukaryota > Viridiplantae > Streptophyta > Magnoliopsida > Caryophyllales > Amaranthaceae > Chenopodium > Chenopodium quinoa. Next base: position 2,493,158 of record NW_018743218.1, read on the forward strand.
TTTCTTTTAAGCTTTCTTCTTAGCTTTCGTAGTTTCCCTTGGCTTAGTAGCCAAGTGATAGTTTAGTTTATCCCTTAGCATGTATTGAAGATCGTTTGTCTTTTCCAATTGTATGATCATGGATGTAACCTCTCCTTAAACTCATACAGTTGTAGATTTGACTTTATCCTTTAATTAATGGAATGCATTCGTATCTTTTGTTATATGTTTATCTACTCGCGTCGTTTCTTTGAGTAATCTAACTTGCTTTACTTTCTTTGGGAAAGCTTCCTTATTGTTTGTGTTGTTACGTTAGCAAGGTTATCAATCTTTGAAACCGGCAAGTCGAGGGGCCACCCCCTAATACTCTAGAACAAGATAGCGTATTTAACTTGTTGGCAAATAACAATATTTGCCCCGAACACATATTTATAAACTTGAAGATTTAATGTATAGTTTTATACATGTATATTTAACAACAATCTATAATAACATAGATTAATCTCATTTCTTTTATTTTCTCATACATAAAACCTATAGCTATTTTGAATATGTAACCCAAAATATGTGTTATTGAACTTTTTAAGATAATGTTGTTCTATTCTATAACAATTGAAGAACGAAGTAAATTAATGATTTTAGGATACTTGATTTTGGATTATATATGTTGATGTTCAATAATGATTAAAAAAATATTTTAAATAATACGAGTACTGATATAAATGTAACTAATTAATAATCTGTATTTATATTTCATCACATAATTTTTATTATAAACCTCATTTTCAATATACATATAATATCTTGGGGCATCACTCTGGGCAAAAAACTAGTTGGGAATTTAAACACTTTTTCAGGTTAATTCACTTATTGTAATCTATTACCTCCAGCATTTAAAAAAAAAAAAAAACAAAATCAAAATTTGAAACTGCCGTCATTCAGAAAATTCCATTTCATTTATATGAGGTTATTTATATATTTATTTATATATTCGTAATTACTACTTACTTCCAATAAACTAGCAGTAACAAAAAAAAAAAAGGAAAAAAAAGAAGTATTGAAAAAAAGAAGTATCGAGTCTGCTTAAACACTAACATTAAGAAATGTGGAAAGCATTTAACATTACTTCATATAATATGTAATTAAACATGTACAAAAGAAAGAACATTTCAAAACGTAAGAGTCTTGAATTGTGAATGCTCTTAAATAAGGCCTAAATATATAGAAATATATTTATTGAGAAGCCTCCTAGTAACTAGTATCATCCTTGATTTTAGCCACAACCCTCTGCAGAGTAGTATCTATAAGGTAAGCTTCAAACTCGTCATCGCTAAGCTCCACTAACTCCCAATTTGAAAAGAATGGTGTCCTTCCAACAAGTGTATCATTCCGATAAAGGGTTCGGAATTATTAGAAAGCTAATTCTTCAGTGAGGCCGCTTTCGATCAGTAATATTGATGTATAATTAATGTTACGGCTTAATCTTGACTGAACCCTTCAGGTCGCATTCCAATCAAATAACCGATCCGAGACGACGAATCAATCCAAAGGATTAGATGAGTCAATAGAGTATTACGAACAAACACGTCGGGTATCAAGCTTAGAGCGTCGAAACCGAGCGTCTCAAGTTAATTCGAATTCAGAATTCGACGAGACATAGAATCAAGCAAGCGACAAGTACGACCCAAGCCGTAGCCTAGCATTGGCCAAGTCATGCAAGTGTTAGGCGAGGCGAGGTCACCAACCGCATGAATGCTAGCATGGTGGGCATCGCCCAGCACTCGCACATCCTATAGCATGAGCATCGCAAGCTTCGTGCTATGCGTGTGTGTGATATGGCTGTGCGTGCTTGCTAGCATAGCAGCACCAGCCATCGTAGCATGCTGGGCATCGCACAGCACGGCTCGCAGCATCGCAAGCCATGCGTGTGTGTGCTGTGGCTATGCATACATGGCTGTGCGTGCTTGCTAGCATAGCAGCATCAGCCACTCGCAGCAGCAGCTGGGCCACGCTATTACACGCAACGCAACAGCAGCAGCAGCCCGCAATGCATGCGTGGCTTGCTTTCTCCGCGCATGCGATGTGCGAGCTGGCAGCCAGCCCAACCTTGGTGCTAGGCGCCAGTTGAGCAGCCTTGGCAGCTAAGGTGGGTAGCTAGCCAGCTGTGCAAGGGAGGCCAGCTCACGGTTTGTGGAGGCGACCGGTTTAAGGAGTTTGCTTGGGGAGCAAGTGTGGTATGGCCCCCGCTCATTCTTCCCTTAAATGGTCCTCACCTAACCTTGCTCACCATTTGTTACTTGGCGCTTGTTGATTCATTTTGTATTTTAATTTGTTTTTAGATTTAAATAAATTAGGAAAAATGAAATTCTCCCACATCGATGGGGAATGGGAAATTAAGGCTCCATTCCATATAAATACCCAAGTTTTGGGTTTTGGAAAAAGCACTTGAGTTGAACTCAATAAGGCATCTCCTTGAAAATGAGAAAACCTTTAAGTTCGTAATACTCTAGTTTTTCTTTGGTCTAGCCCGGCTAACCTTCGGGTAGAGACCGCCCGGGTCGGGTTGTGGGTGCAAGCCATCGGAGGCTTACGCACCTGCGAGGCTAGAGCTTTCAAGTAAGAGCTCGTAAGAGAGCGAAGCTCACGTCGAGGATAAGAATGTCTTTTCTCTTTCACTCTATTGTTGTTTAATTATGTGATTGTATGTTTAGTTACATTAATCAATGTGCGGGTCTTGGGCGGGTTTCATACCGCGTAGTGTCGGACACTACGAAACCCAACAGCGGTATCGGAGCCGCGCTCACTTTAATTATTGTAACTAATAATTAATTGAGGTGATTTAAAATGGATTTAAATTTCTGGTTTTGGTTTCTAATTAGATTAGAAACTCATTTTAATTAGTCTTAATCTCGCACTTTACTAATTTTGGCTCATGAACCTAGATTTTGACCCAAAAGTAGTGAAGGTGGAATCGATGTTCTAATTTAACCTTTTTTAGGGCTGTCCAGAAGCCAAACTCCACCCATAAACATGTTTTTGAGGGGTTTTTCGTTTTTGACGAAAAATTTTAAATCTTTAAACCTAGATTAATTATGGCATGTTAAAGGTAGATTAAATGTATGGTTGCATCACTAATCTACTGCAGTAATAAACCTTATTAAGCATGTTTATGAAGTCATAATTTGTGCTTGATTTGGTATGCTCATTTTTCACATAAACTTGAAATTTCACAATGTTGCAAATTAATTGCTTCAATTGTGAATGTTTATGGTGAATGTGTAATTTTGAAGTCCCTAATATGTCAAAGATCCAATATTTAATTGTTTATTTGATTGAAACTTTGATTTCTAAATTCCATGTTGAACTAATTTTTGGATTTAATCATTTTAGAGTTGATTAAAGTCCTAAAAGTTCAAAACTTATGATTGAAATTTAATTAATCTTCATATTGGAAGATGTAATTTTTCAATTATACACAAGTTAGTGTTGGAAATTTTTCATTAGATGAATAGGTTTATTTTTCCAACCTCTTTAATTTTGTCAAATCTCATTATTAATTTATGTATGGTTAAATGAATTGTGAGTATAGCCCTTCATTTTTGTAGCATCATGATGAACCTAAAATTTAGTTAAAGAATGTTTCTCGAATAATTTTGGTTTGTGCACTATAAAATTGAATTTATTTAAGTTAGACTTGTTATATTTTCATTCTTGTTCAATGTTAGTTCTAAAATAAATTTAGAATCAATTTCATGCCACACACATATCGGGATTATAATCTCGAGACAAGTGCAGGCAAATCAAGGCAAGGACCGCTCAAAAACACACCCTTGGGCTAGCCGGGCTGCTCACGCAACCCACATGTGGCTACCAAGGTGTGCGTGTGGGCTGGCTTACCCCCTTGATGCGCTAAAGTGTGGTGTGTGCATGTAAGTGCACACTTGTTGCTGCAGTATGAGTGCATTTGCTGCGGTATTGTGCGGCACAAGGGGTAGCAAGCCAACAATGCTAGCAGGCCACCCACAAGCTGCCAGCGCCAGCAACATGCGAGCATGCGTAGCATGCTGCGAAGCTGCTGGTGCCAGTAGGTGTGGGGTGTGCTTCTGGTTGGGTAGGCCAACACCCTAGGCACGCATAGCCAAAGGCCTTGGTGCCTAGCAAGCCTAGCCCCGTGGCTTGCGTGTTAGGCACTCGGCCATTTGGTGGGCTATATTTTAGCGTTATTTGGGCCGTTTTAATTATTTATTTAACTATTTTAACGAGGCTAGGCCTCGGTTCCTCCGGCACTTGCAAATAATTTGGAAAAATATGGGTTAACCGGCTTAATTAATTGGATTAATTAAGTTGGATGTGGAATTTAGTGGGTGCTTTGCTAATTACTTGAGCTAATTTATTGCGTTTAAATCACATAATCGATTAACAACTTTGACTAGTTTTAATTAGGGGCGTTAATCGGATTAACCACCTAAGTTAGTTACTAGTTTGCGCGTTTTATGCATTGTTACTGGTTTTATGTTGTAAAATGCATGGGCCATTAGCAAATAGTGAATGGATGAATGAAATGTATATTGTATCACAGGTTTTGTGAAAATGGCAACTAGTAGGGCCCGACTAGGATAGTAAATACAGATTGCGATCCGTTATGTATTTTTGTAAATCTAAATACGGTCTGTGTACCGTTGCGTATTTTTGTACCTTAATATTTAGATTAATCCTAGTCATAGTAACTAGTAGTTGCATATTCGATGGAGATCTCTCAAAGAAGGCGTTTCTAAGAGGACAAGCCAAGAAGTTGCATCAAAGACCCATGGTGATTTGAAGATTGAAGGGGTTATGCTAGTTGCCAAATGCATCTTTTACTTTTGTTCTATATATATAATTGTTTTTATATAAATGATTGATTGGTATGATAGATGCATGTTTAGGATTTCAAATGTTGCGATGATTAATTAAGTTCACTTAAATCAATCAACATAGAAACCTTAGTTCCCTATAAAATTGAGCTAAAATTTGTCATTCCAAGAACAACACTTACCAAACTAATGCGCGTAGTGATGGGCTACGCCAAAGCGAGGCATCACTACTTCCCTAGGAACGTAAGGTATACTAGGTATACGAGTTGGTCTTGGTTAAGCTCAACGATATCAGTAAGGAGTCCTTAGATTTCGTGGCAATGGAGATAAAATGTCAAGAAAGCATTAGATGCGACATTTTATTGAACCAAGAGTAGCTTAGAGCTATTAGCAATTAGATTGCTTACCCTAAAATATTAAGTGTTAAGACAAGCCAAAGCATGCTTAATCACCTTTTATTTTTGGGATCTTGGAATTGTTTTATTCTCGCGTAAAAGGGACTAATATTAATTCGTGGATAAAACGCTCAATAAGATTAAAAATTCGAGAGGACGAGTAATAAAGTCAACGTGACAAAACTGACAGTCAAAGTGCTTTAGAAGCAGCTATTGACATTAATTAGAGTGCTTCAAAAGCAGCTGCTGACATTGGTCAAAGTCAAACCGACAATGCAAATGCTCAACCTATTACCCTACGTAGGTCGCAACGGCTAAGATCTCAACCAGACAGATACCTCGGTGTTGTCTTAACCGAAGATTAAGATATCCTAGTTATGGACGGAGATGAGCCAGCAATGTACAAAAAAGCTATGACGAGCCCCGACTCTACAAAATGTCAAGAGGCCATTAAATCCAAGATTGACTCCATGTTTGAAAATCAAGTCTGGGACATGGTTGATTTGCTCGAAAGTTACACACCTATCGGTTGCAAATGGATTTTCAATTTGAAAACTGACAAAGATGGAAATGTATCTGTATACAAAGCTAGATTGGTGGCAAAAGGTTACAGGAAAATTCACAGCGTTGATTATGATTAAACCTTTTCGCCAGCCGCCATGATTAAGTCCGTCCGGATTATCCTAGAAATTGCCGCATATTATGATTATGAAATATGGCAAATGGATGTCAAAACCGCCTTCCTCAATGGGATTTTGGAAGAAACTGTGTACATGACACAGCCGGAAGGTTTTTTCGATTCAAGGAATGTTGGGAAGGTATGCAAGCTTGAAAAGTCCATTTATGGACTTAAGAAATGGACTTAAGTAGGCAAGCAAAAGTTGGAATCTGCGATTTGATGAAGCCATTAGTGATTTTGGTTTTATCAAGAATCCATATGAATCTTGTGTTTACAAGAAGGTCAGTGGGAGTGACATCGCATTCCACGTCTTATATGTCGATGACATTTTAATCATTGGAAACAACACTAAATGTTAGAGTCCGTGAAGGGCTTGCTTGGAAAGTGCTTTTCAATGAAGGACTTGGGGAGAGGCATAGTAACTATTAGGCATTAAGACCTATAGGTATAGATCTAAAACGATGATTGGATTGAGCCAAAGTAGTTATATTGATAAGGTACTAGCACGATTCAACATGGAAGGGGACAATAGAATGGACCTACCCATGTCACATGGCATAACTCTCAGCAAGAAGCAGTGTCCACAGACAGCTGATGAGCGAGAGAGGATGAGTTAGATTCCGATTCCATATGCTTTGCTTATTGGATCGATCATGTATGCCATGATATGTATTAGGCCGGATGTATCGCATGCCTTGAGTGCTACGAGCCGATACCAATCAGATCCAGGAGAGGCGCATTGGACTGCGGCCAAGAATATCCTAAAATACCTGAAAAGTAACAAGGATAAGTTTCTGGTCTATGGTTGTAGTGATGATTTGGTTATTAAAGGTTATACCGACACAAGCTTCAAGACTGAAAGAGACGACTCCAAGTCGCAATCAGGGTACATATTCTGCCTAAATGGAGGAGTGTTTAGTGAGAAGAGTGCTAAGCAAAGCACCACTGCATATTCTACAACTGAAGACAAATACTTGGCAGCTTCGGAAGCGGCTAAGGACGCAATTTAGATTCGTAAGTTCATTAGTGAACTTGATGTTGTACCCTCCATCAAGGGTCCGATAGACCTCTATTGTGATAACAATGGAGCTATTGCTCAGGCCAGGGAGCCAAGGGTGTTGGGTTTTGTAGTGTCTGACATTACGTAGAAGAGAAACCCGCCCAATACCCACCCATTAATTAAAGCAACTTAACATGCAATCACATAGTTAACAACATAAGAGAGAGAAGGAGAAAAGACATTCTTACCCTTAACGCGTGCTTCGCTCGTTTAACGAGCTCTTACTTGAAAGCTTAACCTCGTAAGTGCAAAGGCCTCCTACGGCTTGCACCCACGACCCGACCCGAGCGATCTTAATCCTGAAGGTTAGTCGGGACATGACCAAATAAAACTCGAGTATTACAAACTTAAAGGTTTTCTCATTAATGATTAGATGCCTTATTGAGTTCACCTCAAGTGATTTTGCCCAAACCCAAAACTTGGGTATTTATAGGGAAAGGAGACTTGATCTCTCTTCTCCCATCAATGTCGGAGATCAACAAGCTCTAAGTGTCACATGGATGAAGAAGGTTGGTGAGGACCACTAAAACGGGGGACCAAAGCACCTTGCTCCCCAAGCCAAACACCAAGCAAATGGTCCCCTCCCATGACCGGGTTGACCAAGCCACATGGCTGGCTGACAGCCTGCCTTGGCTGCCAAGGTTGCCAGCTGGCGCCTAGCACCAAGGCTGGGAAGCCCAGCCAACCAACACACATCCAGCCTGCACATGTGTTGTTGCGATGTTGTTTCTTGGTGCGTGTCTCTTCTTGGTGCTGCTACGCAAGCACGCACACCCCACTCAGCTTGCACCCGCATGCGTGCAGCAAGCAGGCCACACATGCGGGCTGGTGTTGTGCTGTGAGGCGATGCGGGGTGTGCTTATGCAAGGTCTAGCTGCGTGTGGCTGATGCTGCTGTGCTAGCAAGCACCTATAGCCACAACGCATGCATGCTAGGAATTCTGCCTGCGATTCTTGAGGTAGCAAGGCCCAGAAAGCACTTGCGTGCTGCTAGCCTTGCGATGCTTGCGGCAGGGGTTCTTTTTGTGAGACACTAGCATGCATGCGCTGCTAGCAAGCTCGGCATGGTGCGTGGTCTAGGCTAGCGTAGCACTCGCATGGTTCGGCCAACGCGAGGCTACGACTTAGCTCGAACTTGTTGTTTGTTTGACGCTCGGTTTTGACGCTCGAAGCTCGATTTCCGATGTCTTTGTTCGTAATACTCTAATGATTCATCTAATCCTTCGGATTGATTCGTCGTCTCGGATCGGTTATTCGATTGGGGTGCGACCTGAAGGGTTTAGTTAAGATTAAGCTGTAATATAAATTACACATTAATATTACCGATCGGAAGCGGCCTCCACCTAGGCATTTCGATCACTTGACCTCCCTGAAGATTTAGCTTTCTCAAAATTCCTAACCCTCTATCAGATTAATACACTTGTTAGAAGGACACCATTCCTTTCAGTCTCCCACTCGTCCTTCCGGACAAGTGTGCAATTAGTGTAAAGCCCCTTTCCTAAGTCGCTTAATGTCTCTTCATGAACTCTAAGGTAAGATTCTTCATCATCCTTATTACGTCCAAAAGTGTTTCTCGATTTCCGTGTTTGACTGTCAGTAAGCAGATGATTTCTAAAATCCATCTGAGCATGGCCATGCATTTTCACAGTCTCGCTCTTTGAGAGGCCTTGTAAACAACAAAGACATATTCCCTGTCTTGCATTGTTAGCTTCCCTTACTAAGAGGACCTAGTTGCCCGAGTGTTTCCGTTATTATCCCCATTTACGGCAGATGTTTGACAACATCAAAACGACTAGTACTTAAACAAGAGAACTTACAGTACTCATGGTCGAGGAAAAAGGTTCCGATAGCTATAATGAGAAATATACTTATGACGATTTTATATTTCTTAAAGTGTTCTCATAGGCGATCTGGTATAGTTCTAAACCAATAAGAAACGGTGTTATAAATCATACTACACACTAATCTCAAGTGGTCATTAATCATCCATCGTTTAAATGACCTTGATTAGGGATAATTTTTAATTTAAATATTCAATGTTCACTTAATAGGTGTTTCTTTATCCAAGACATGGTCTTAATACCGTGTTTTGAATATTCTCATAAATCGAATGGACTCATTATTTAATTCTAAACCACAATTAAATAGAAATGGAGTAATAATGAATTTGCACAAAATTTAATTGCTCCAAAACTGAATGGTTCAACATAGTGTTTTACATTAAGACATCAAGTTTAATTAAAACACGTATTCAAGGAAATCAAAGCCAATCTCCAACATGCTTGATTCCCATTGCCTCAACGTGCTTGTTATGCTTCACTTAAGGCAAATGTTTAGTCAATGGATCGGCTACATTGTCGTACGTTCAAATCTTACAAATTCTTATTTCACCCTCGGACTTCCATTCCGTTATCATGTGAAATCGCCGCTTGACATGTTTGATCTTCTGATGTTCCCTTGGCTCTCTGGCCTGAGCAATAGCTCCATTGTTATCACAATAGTTGTCTATTGGACCCTTGATGGGAGGTACAACATCAAGTTCACTAATGAACTTACGAATCCAAACTGCTTCCTTAGCTACTTCTGAAGCTGCCAAGTATTCAGCTTCAGTTGTAGAACCTGCAGTGGTGCTTTACTCAGCACTCTTCCAACTAAACGCTCCTCCATTTAGGTAGAATATGTATCATGACTGCGACTTGGAGTCGTCTCTGTCAATCTTGAAGCTCGCGTCAGTATAACCTTCAACAACCAATCATTGCTCCCACTATAGGCTAGAAATTTATCCTTGTTTCTTTTCAGGTACTTTAGGATATTCTTGGTCGCAGTCCAATGCGCCTCTCCTGGGTTTGATCAGTATCGGCTCATAGCACTCATGGCATACGATACATCCGGCCTAGTACATATCATGGCATACATGATTGATCCAATAAGCGAAGCATGTAGAATCTGATTCATCCTCTCTCGCTCATCAGGAGTTTGTGGACACTGCTTCTTACTGAGAGTTATGACATGTGATATGGGTAGGTGCCCTCTTTTGGCCCCTTCCATGTTGAATCGTGCCAGTACCTTATCAATATAAGTACTTTGGCTCAATCCTATCATCCCTTTAGATCTATCCCAATAGATTTTAATGCCCAATATGCATCGTGCCTCTCCCAAGTCCTTAATTGAAAAGCACTTTCCAAGCAAGCCCTTTACGGACTCTAACAGTTTAATGCTGTTTCCAATGAGCAATATATCATCGACATATATGATGAGGAACCCGATGTCACTCCCACTGACCTTCTTGTAAACACAAGACTCATTTGGATTCTTGATAAAACCAAAATTACTAATGGCTTCATCGAATCGCAAATTCCAACTTCTGCTTGCCTGCTTTACTCCATAGATGGACTTCTTAAGCTTGCATAATTTCCCTACATTGCTTGAATCGAAAAAACCTTCCAGCTGTGTCATGTACAAAGTTTCTTCCGAAATCCCATTAAGGAAGGTGGTTTTGACATCCATTTCCCATATTTCATAATCATAATATGCAACAATTGCTAAGATAATTCGGACGAATTTAAGCATGGCAACTGGCAAAAAGGTTTCATCATAATCAACGTCGTGAATTTGTCGTTACCCTTTTGCCACCAATCTAGCTTTGTATATAGATAATTTCCATCTTTGTCTGTTTTCAACATGAAAATCCATTTGCAACCGATAGCTGTGTAACCTTTGGGCAAATCAACCAAGTCCCAGACTTGATTTTCAAACATGTAGTCCATCTTGGATTTCATGGCCTCTTGCCATTTTGTAGAGTCGGGGCTCGTCATAGCTTATTTGTACATCCATCCATAACTAGGATGTCTTGATCTTCGGTTAAGACAATACCGAGATATCTGTCTGGTTGAGATCTTGGCCGTTGCGACCTACGCAGGGTAATAGGTTAAGCATTTGCATTGTCGGTTTGACTCTGACCAATGTCATTAGCTGCTTCTAAAGCACTTTGATTTTCAGTTTTGTCAGGTTGACTTTGTTGCTCGTCCTCTCGAACTTCATCGAGTTTGATTTTCCTCCCACTTGTCATTTTGGAAAGGTGTTCCTTCTCCAAAAAGACACCATCACGAGCAACAAACACTTTGTTTGCGGATTTGTTGTAGCAGTAATACCCTTTGGTTACTTTTGGGTATCCCACAAAGAAACACATGTCTGATTTTGGGTGAAGCTTGTCAGAAATTAATCTCTTGACATATGCTTCGCAACCCCAAATCATAAGAAAAGACAACCTCGGAGTTTTCTTCGTCCATAATTCATATGAAGTCTTTTCGACAGCTTTTGATGGAGCACGGTTCAGTGTTAATGTCGCGGTTAGAAGTGCGTGTCCCTTGAAAGATAAAGGAAGTTCACTAAGACCCATCATTGATCGGACAATGTCTAACAAGGTTCGATTCCTCCGTTCGGGCACTCCGTTCCATTGTGCAGTTTGGGAGGTGTCAATTATGAAATAATACCATTTTCTTTCAAGTGATTGACGAATTCGTGGCTCAAATACTCGCCACCTCGATCCGATCGAAGTTCTTGATTTTCTTGCCAAGCTGATTTTCAACTTCACTTATAAACTCTTTGAATTTCTCAAAAGGTTTGGATTTGTTCGACATAAGGTAGACATAAGCATATCTACTATAGTCGTCGGTAATGAAATATCAATAACCTTGCCTTGCGGGTGTACTCATCGGTCCACTTACATCCATATGTATAAGACCCAAGAAGTCACTAGCCCTTTCTCCTAACTTGGAGAATGGTTGTTTTATCATCTTTCCTAATAAACATCCTTCACAATTTTGAAACGACTCTAACTCGAATGAGTCAAGAATACCTTCATGAAGAAGTTTCTTAATGTGTTTGATGTTAATGTGGCAAAGACGACAATGCCACAAGTAGGTTTGATTCGAATCGATGGTCTTAGCTCTTTTGACGGTATTGTTAATGTTATAAATTTGTGTGCCTAAAGAAAGCACATAAAGACCATTTTCTGAATATGCCTTACCATATAAAACATTATCTAAATAAAACGAACAACTATTGTCTTTTATTCGAAATTCAAATCCCTTGGCGTCCAACGCCGATATTGAAATAATGTTTTTGGTAACTCTTGAAACATGATAATCATTGTCAAGTTCTAAAACAAGCCCAGAGGACAAAGACAAATTGAGAGTTCCGACGGATACGACAGACATCTTTGCTCCATTGCGGACCCAAAGCTCGACCTCTCCCTTCTCTAGCCTCCTATTTATCCTTAGTCCTTGAGCATTGGAACAAAGGTGTGAGCCACATCCGGTATCTAATACCCATGATGTTTTGCTAGCGAAGTTTAAGTCTATAACAAAAATACCTAATATAGAAGCAACGGTGCCGTTCTTCTTATCTTCCTTGAATTTGAGGCTATCTTGCTTCCAATTTTCTTTTTTCTTGCAGTAGAAACATTCAAAATCGGATTTAGAAGATCGAGGCTACCTTCTTGTCCTTTCCGCTCTTAGCAGCACTTGACTTAGGCGGAAAATTCTTCTTCCTTTTCCCTTTAAAGCTTCTCTACTTGCCCGAGCGCTTAAATGGCTTGCCCTTTCTCATCATGAGCATGTCATGTTTCCCCTCATCCTTGAGGGTTTGCTCGGCCTGCTTCAACATACCATTAAGCTCAGTGAGGGTTTTCTCCATGCTGTGCATATTATAGTTTATCTTGAACTGATCATAGCCTTTGTGCAGCGAATGAGAATGACGTCAATTGTCATCTTGGTTGAATACCCAGAATCAAGCCTTTCCATGTTCTCAAATAATCCGATCATTTTAAGAACATGCGGGCTGACTGGCTCTCCTTTCTTGAGCTTGCTCTCAAGGATCTGCTTGTGGGTTTCGAACATATTCTGAAGTTCGGAAGTGATCTCAAAAGCAGTCTCCTTTTCAAAGAAAGTCATTTGAAGGTCTAGAGACATAGTGGCCAGCATCATGCACTTGACATCCGGTGGCACTTTGCCATCGGTTAAGGGCAGCTTGAGTGACCTCCTCATTGGGAGTGTCGGGCATTTCCTCATCAAGGACGTATTCCTTTTGCTCTTGCATGAGAACAATATGCAAGTTCCTTTGACAATCAAGAAAATTTGGCCCACTCAACTTCTCCTTGTCGAGAATTGAGCGTAATGAAAATTGGTTGTTTGAGTTATTTGTAGACATGATTCTACAATTGAAAGAATTTGAAATGAAAAACCATTCATAGACCAATAAGTTTGAAATTTAAAGCATACATGCAAATTTTCAATCTTATTGAGCGTTTTATCCACGCATTAACATTAGTCCCTTTTTGGCGAGAATAAAACGATTCCAAGATCTCAAAAATAAAAAAAGTGATTAAGCATGGTTTGGCTTGTCTTAACACTTAATATTTTAAGGTAATAAATCCAATTGTTAATAGCTCTAAGCTACTCTTGGTTCGATAAAACGTCGCATCCAATGCATTCTTGACATTTTATCTCCATTGCCACGATATCTGAGGACTCCTTACTGATATCGTTGAGCTTAACCAAGACCAAATTGTATACCTAGTATACCTTACGTTCCTAGGGAAGTAGTGATGCCTCGCTTTGGCTTAACCCATCACTACGCGCAGTAGTTCGGTAAGTGTTGTTCTTGGAATGGCAAATTTGGCTCAATATTATAGGGACCTAGGGTTTCTATGTTGGTTGATATAAGTGAACTTAATTAATCTTCGCAACATTTGAAATCCTAAACATGCATCTATCAAACCATTCAATCATATATAAACACAATTATATATATATAGAACAAAAGTAAAAGATGCATTTCGCAACTAGCATGACCCCTTGAGTCTTCAAATCTCCATGGGTCTTTGATGCAACTTCTTGGCTTGTCTTCTTAAAAACGCCGTCTTTGAGACATCTCCACCAAATATGTAACTACTAGCTACTGTACTAGGATTAATCTAAAAATTAAGGTACAAAAATACGCAACGGTACGCAGACCATATTTAGATTTATAAAAATACATGATGGATCGTAGTCCGTATTTACTATCCTAGTCAGGCCCCACTAGTTGCCATTTTTACAAAACTTGTGAAACAATATACATTCCATTCATCCATTCACTATTTGTGAATGGCCCATGCATTTTACAACGAAAAACAAGTAACAATGCATTAACACGTGAAACTAGTAACTAACTTAGGTGGTTAATCCGACTAACACGCCTAATTAAAACTAGTCAAAGTTGTTTATCATTTAATGTGATTAAGACGCAATTAGTTCAAGTAATTAACGAAGCTCCCACTAAATTCTGCTTCCAACTAAATTAATCCAATTAATTCAGCCGGTTAACCCATATTTTGCCAAATTATTTTGCAAGTGCCAGAGGAATCGAGGCCTAGCTTCGTTAAAATAATTAAATAAATAATTAAAACGGCCCAATTACGCAAAATGATAGCCCACTACATGCCCAAGTGCCTAGCATCAAAGCCACAGGGCTAGGCTTGCTAGGCACCAAGGGCCATGGCTAGCTTGCCTAGGTACTGGCCTGCCCAGCCAGCAGCGCACCCCACGCCTGTTGGCACCAGCAGCCTCGCAGCATACTACGCATGCTCGTATGTTGCTGGCTCTGGCAGCTTGTGGGTGGCCAGCTCGTATGGCAAGCTTACTACCCCTTTGCCGCACAAACCGCAACAAACTACTCAAAACCGCAACACATAGTAACCAAACCGCAGCAACAAGTGTGCACTAGCTTGCACACACCACACATTAGCGCATTAATGGGGCAAGGCACTTCACACACACGTACCTTGGCAGCCACATGTGGGTTGCGTGAGCAGCCCAGCTATCCCAACGATGCCTATTGAAGGGTCCTTGCCTCGAATTGCGTACACTTGTCTCGGGATTTTAATTCACGATTTATGTGTGATAAAAATTAGTTTTAAATTTATTTTAGAATTAATTTAGAGCAAAAATGAGAATAAAACAAGTCCAACTTAATTATTTAATTTTAATAGTACACAAGCCTAAATTATTCAAGAACCATTCTTTAAATCAATTTAGGTCCGTCTTGATACTACAAAATTGAAGGGATATACTCATAATTAATTTAACCATTCATAAATTAATAATGAGATTTGACAAAATTAAAGAGGTTGGAAAAATACACCCATTCATCTAATGAAAAATTTCCAACACTAACTTGTGTATAATTGAAAAATTACATCTTCTAATACGAAGATTAATTAAATTTCAATAACAAGTTTTGAACTTTTAGGACTTTAATCAACTAAAAAATGATTAAATCCAAATATTAGTTCAACATGGAATTTAGCAATCAAAGTTCCAACCAAATAAACAATTAAAGATTGGATCTTTAACATATTAGGGACTTCAAAATTACAAGTTCACCATAAACTTTCACACTTGAAGCAATTTATTTGCAAAAATGTGAAAATTTCAAGTTTATGTGAAAAATGAACTCACCAAATTAAGCACCAATTATGACTTCATAAAAATTATTAATAATGTTTATAATTGTAGTAGATTAGTGATGTAACCATACATTTAATCTACCTTTAACATGTCATAATTAATGAAGGTTTAAAGATTTAAAAAATTTCACCAAAAACCAAAAACCCCTCGAAAAACATGTTTCTGGGTGGATTTTAGCTTATGGACAGGTCTTAAATAGGGTAAAAAATAATTTAGAACATCAATTCCACCCAAAAATCACTATTTTTGAGTCGAAATCTGGGTTTGTTCGCTAAAATTAGTAAAAATACAAGATTAAAACTAATTAAAACGAGCTTCTAATCTAATTATAAAGCAAAACCAAAATTTAAATCCATTTTAAATCACCTCAATTAATTATTAGTTACAATAATTAAACTAAGCCCGGCTCCGATACCGCTGTTGGGTTTCGTAGTGTCTGATACTACACGGAAGAGAAACCCGCCCAAGACCCGCCCACTAATTAAAGCAACTAAACATGCAATCACATAATAAAAAACATAAGAGAGAGAAGGAGAAAAGACATTCTTACCCTGACGCGTGCTTCGCTCGTTTCACGAGCTCTTACTTGAAAGCTTAACCTCGCAAGTGCGAAGGCCTCCTACGACTCGCTCCCTCGATCTGACCCGAGCGATCTTAATCCTGAAGGTTAGTCGGGACTTGACCAAATAAAACTGGATTATTACAAACTTAAAGGTTTTCTCACTAATGATGAGATACCTTATTGAGTTCAACTCATGTGATTTTTCCCAAACCCAAAACTTGGGTATTTATAGGGAAACGAGACTTGATCTCCCTTTTCTCATCAACGTGGGAAATTTGCATTTTCCCTCAATTTTATTTTAATCAAAAACAAAATAAAATGCGAGGCAATCAACAAGCTCCAAGTGTTACATGGAGGGAGAAGGTTGGTGAGGACCACCAAAGGTGGGGACCAAAGCACCTTGCTCCCCAAGCCAAACACTAAGCAAATGGTCCCCTCCCATGACCGGGTTGACCATGCTTTCTAATAATTCCGAACCCTCTGTCGGAATAATACTCTTGTTGGAAGGACACCATTCCTTTCAAAGGGAACATCAGAATGTTATTGATCGAAACAGGTGATTTCACATTATATGGAATGGATGTCCGAGGGTGAAATCAGAATTTGTAAGATTTGAACGAACGACAATGTAGCTGATCCACTGACTAAACCTTTGCCTCAAGTGAAGCACAACAAGCACGTTGAGGCAATGGGAATCAAGCATGTTGGAGATTGGCTTTGATTTCCCTATATATGTGTTTTAATTAAACTTGATGTCTTAATGTAAAACACTATGTTGAACCATTCGGTTTTGGAGCAATTAAAATTTCTGCAAATTTATTATTACTCCATTTCTATTTAATTGTGGTTTAGAATTAAATAATGAGTCCATTCGATTTCTGAAAATATTCAAAACAGGGTATTCGTTAAGGTAATGAAATATTTTAATCGAAAATTATCTATAATCAAGGTCATTTAAATGATGGACGATTAACGACCACTTGAGATTAGTGTGTTGTATGATTTATAACACAGTTTCTTGTGCTATGAGGACATGATTGTCATAAATCATTTGCACAGGTATTGGTTTAGAACTATTCCGGATCGACCTATGAAAATACTTTAAGAAAAATAAAATCGTCATAAGTTTATTTCTCATTATAGCTATCGTAACCTTTTTCCTCGACCACAAGTATTGTAAGTTCTCTTGTTTGAGTACTAGTCCGTTTTGATGTTGTCAAACGTCTGTCGTAAAAGGGGATTATAATGACAACACTCGGGCGAGTAGGTCCTCTTAGTAAGGGAAGGTAACAATGCAAGACTGGGAATGTTCCCCTATTAATAATAGGGAACATGTTTTTTTTGTTTACAAGGTCTCTCGAAGAGCGAGACTGTGAAAATGCATGACCGTGCTTAGATGGATTTTAGAATCATCTGCTTATTGACAGTTGAACTCGTAAATCGAGAAACACTTCTGGACGTAATAAGGATGACGAAGAATCTTACCTTATAGTTCATGAAGAGGCATTAAGTGACATAGGAAGGGCAAGTGGGAGATTGAAAGGAATGGTGTCCTTCCAACAAGTGTATTATTTCGATAGAGCGTTCGGAATTATTAATAAGATAATTCTTCAGTGAGGTAAAGTGATCGAAATGCCTAGGTGGAGGCCGCTTCCAATCAGTAATATTAATGTATAATTAATGTTACGGCTTAATCTTGACTGAACCCTTCAGGTCGCACCCCAATCGAATAACCGATCCGAGACGACGAATCAATCCAAAGGATTAGAGTCAATGGAGTATTATGAACAAAGACATCGGATATCGAGCTTAGAGCGTCGAAACCAAGCGTCTCAAGTCAAGTCGAATTTAGAATTCGACGAGACGTAGAATTAAGCAAGCGATAAGTACGAGCCAAGCCGTAGCCTAGCATTGTCCTAGCCATGCGAGTGCTAGGCGAGGCGAGGTCACCAACCGCATGCATGCTAGCATGGTGGGCATCGCCCAACACTTGGACATCGCACAGCACGAGCATCGCAAGCTTCGTGCCACGCGTGTGTGTGCTATGGCTGTGCGTGCTTGCTAGCATAGCAGCACCAACCATTGCAGCATGATGGGCATCGCACAGCACAGGTCGCAGCATCGCAAGCCATGTGTGAGTGTGATGTGGCTATGCGTGCATGGCTGTGCGTGCTTGCTAGCATAGAAGCACCAGTCACTCGCAGCAGGAGCTGGGCCACGCTTGTACACGCAACGTAACAGCAGCAGCAGCTCGCAATGCATGCGTCGCTTGCTTGCTACGCGCATGCGATGTGCGAGGTGGCAACCAGACCAGCCTTGGTGCTAGGCGCTAGCTGAGCAGCCTTGGCAACCAAGGTGGGAAGCTAGCTAGCTGTGCAAGGGAGGCCAGCTCACGGTTTGTGGAGGGGACTGGTTTTAGGGGTTTTCTTGGGAAGCAAGTGTGGTATGGTCCCCCTTTCCTACTTCCCCTAAATGGTCCTCACCTAACTTTGCTCACCATTTGCCACTTGGCGCTTGTTGATTCATTTTGTATTTTAATTTGTTTTTAGATTAAAATAAATTGGGAAAAATGAAATTCTCCCACATTGATGGGGAATGACAAATCAAGGCTCCCTTCCATATAAATACCCAAGTTTTGGGTTTGGGAAAAAGCACTTGAGTTGAACTCAATAAGGCATTTCCTTGAAAGTGAGAAACCTTTAAGCTCATAATACTCTAGTTTTGCTTTAGTCTAGCCCCGATTAACCTTCGCGGTAGAGGTCGCTCGGGTCGGGTCAAGGGTGCAAGCCATCGGAGGCCTATGCACTTGCGAGGCTAGAGCTTTCAAGTAAGAGCTCGTAAGCGAGCGAAGCACACGTCGAGGGTAAGAATGTCTTTTCTCTTTCTCTCTCTTTGTTGTTTACTTATGTGATTTCATGTTTAGTTATATTAATTAGTGTGCGGGTTTCATTCAGCGTAGTGTCGGACACTCACAAGGGTACTTCCCGAAAAAAAATAAAAAAAATAAATCAGATTTTTGACATTATATTGATATTTCTTGACTTTGACCTAGAAAATTGGGTCTTAGAGTCAACAAAAAGCCTTTGGGTTGAACTGGCAGAAGTATTAAAAGAATTGGATTAATATCGTGCAAAGGCCCAATGCAAAAAGCCGGTTTGGAGGAAAATGGATATATTAATTTTGAAAAGATTTTGCGCTAAGAAAGCGTAACTGCACATCACTTATGGTAGTCATCCATAACCGCTCTAATTTGCCTATAAATAGAAGCGAGAGAATCAAAGGAAGACATCAGCAAATCAATCAACAACAAGAATTCTTCTAAGCTTTCGTAGTTTCTCTTTGCTTAGTAGCCAAGCGATAGTTTAGCTTTTCTCTTAGCATGTATTGAATATCGTTTGTCTTTTCCAATTGTATGATCATGGAGGTAACCTCTCCTTCAACTTATACAATTGTAGACCTGAATCTATCCTTTAATTGATGGAATGCATTTGTATCTTTAGTCATATGTTTATTTACTCAATTCTTTAAGCAATCTAACTTGTTTTACTTTCTTTGGGAAGCCTCCTTATTGTTTGTATTGTTACGTTAGAAAGGTTATCAATCTCTGAAATCGACAACTCGAGGGGCGGCTCCCTAATACTCTATAACAAGATAGAATATTTAAATTGTTGGCAAAAGAGCAATATTTGCCTCAACAAGTTTTTTGGCGACCATAGTGGGAGATCACTAAACTATATGGCTTTGTTAATTCGGAGGTTTCTCTCATGGCTCCTAAGTGTTCAGCACGCAAAGGAAACACTCAGGAAGTTGTTAATTCATTTGAACTCAATCTTGAGACTATTTTAGAGGATCAACAAGGTCTAGAAAATCAACTACCAATTGAACACATGGCACACTCTTCTGAACAATTCGAGCCTCATGCTCAAAGGCAAGATGAATTAATTTTAGTAGGAGTGGAAGGTCGTTCTCCCACAAGAAACTTAATCAATACATTCTACATGAAATATGTGGATATTGTAAAGAGTCTAATGGAAGATCTAAAGGAAAATCAAAGAGAGTAGTTTGATAACTACTATCGTGTCATGGTAGAAGAAACCGCTAAAAAGGTAACTGTCGAGTTAAGGAACTTTGACTTTACTACCCAACAAGCGGTTACTAAACAATTGGATAGGATTATTCAAGATATTAATGATACACTTAACGCTAGTAACATGGCTTTATCAACAAGTGTAACAACCGAAGTAGTTACAAGGCTTGAACCTTTAGTGGAAAGTCATAACCAACTGAATGAGTAGTTGATTAATGTTCTAACCGCTTTAAATAGTAGGATTACTGAAGTAAATCAAAGGGATAATATCCCCTTGGGATACCCTAGAGTTGAAAATATGACTAGATCTCATGCAAATCTGCCCTATCTATCAGTTCCAAGAAGCATCCCTCCTATTGGTTCTATGAGGGGTATCAGGGTCAAGGGAGAGTTATGATTGAGGGCTAGGTTATGAGTTAGGCTATAACCATAATGACCAGGGTCCATCTTCTTCGTCCTTGCCTCCACTTGTTACTATAGACCCGTTAACCACTTCAATGGGTAATATGCCTCCTTTAGGAACAGAGATTGGTGTTAGTTATGCTAACTATGGTATTAGAAACCTACCAGGTCCAGTATGCCATACACAAGCTGCTGCATCTGCATAGAGAGTGTCCTCTCAAACTATTGGTATGAATGGTCTACAATCTCCCACATAACCTAGAAATTATAACCAACATCCATATGGATACCCAAACTGTGGCCAACCTACACAAGGTTCCTCATGGAATCAGGGTCAAGCAAGTGATCTATATCGTGAAAGTATATAATGATACCCCAACACAATCTTAATACCTTATGAGGGACAAGCACTAGATATAGGGGTTTTCATTATCCTCAAGGGAATCATCATAACCCTTTTCTATGCAAGATGCACCTTTTCTGCCTAATGGGCCAATACAAGGTCAACCTCCACAAATGAGTCAGGAACCTTTGCTTAGGCAGGTGGAGGAGATGATCCAAAGGGCCATAGGTCAGAATAATGGATGGGATAGAAGAGGAACTTGTAGTCCATACCTAGAATGGATTGATAGGATGTATTCATTCCCAAGAGGATTCAAAGTTCCTGAATTCTCTCCTCTTTTCTTAGGCAATAATACGATGTGTACTAAGGAACACTTGGTTAGATTTAACTGTCAGTGTAGAGAGGTAGCTAAAAATGAATTCCTTAAGCTTAGAATGTTTTCCAGTTCTCTTATTATCACTACATGCTCTTGGTTTACTTACCTACCACCTAACTCAATTCAAAATAGGCAAGATATGCAAACACAATTTCTTCGCTATTTCACCAGAGTTGAGGCAGGGGTTACTATAGGTGATCTGGCTAAGATAGTGCAGGAAAAAGGAGAACTAGTAGGAGACTACATTCATAGATTTTAGAATGCCAAGATTAGATGTCACTTAAACATACCTAAATCGTCCAAAAGGATTTATCTTTCCCCTTCAGGAAGAAGTTTGAAGGATAATATTTCTCTAATTTTGTAGCACTGTCTAGTGTTGTGATGGCTTATGAGAGATGTTTAGAGGAAGAGTCTAGATCTAAACTTAAATATTATGCTAGCATGGACGAAGAGTGTGATTAGGAAGAGGACATGTACGAGGCATTAATAGCTGAATTCGTGCAGGGTCCTCCATTTGAATGTCCACCCTTAACTAACTAGAGGTTTACTTATAAAAAAGACTTAAAATCTTATCATAATAGGGAATATACCTTTGACATTAGGAGGTGTGATGAGATCTTAGATTGGTTATTGAGTCATAAAAAGATTAAGTTAGTAGTGATACACCAAACTAGAAGTCCTTAACAGGTTAAAGGAAAGAACTAATGTAAATGGCATGATGCTTTTAGTCATAAGACTAGCGATTGCATAATATTTAGAAATAAAATTCATGATGAAATAGATAAAAAGCACATAAATTTCTCTAATGAGAAAGTTAGCTCTTGTGAATTAGAGTTAGAGTCTGCATTAGAGTCTGAAGTCTTTGTAATGAATTATTTTATGGTAAATGCTAACATGGATATTGTGTAAGACAACATACAAAAGCAGAAAGAGGTTACTATGGCAGTTAGATTGTATGAAATGCTAGTCAGAGAATGAGTGATCGTATCACCACCATGCCAAGATGAGGACTATGAAGATATGATGATACGTAGATGGAACTTTAGTTTTGTTCATGCTACTAATGATTGTTTGGCTTTTAAAGGGAATCTAAACAAAATGATTAGAAAAAATGTAGTAAGGATTTTAGAAAAGGAAAATCCGGCGATGAACCTTGCTAAGTATAACCCTAAAGGAAAGAAAGATAAAGCCAAGGTGTCTGAAAATGATCAGAGAACTCGGAGTTCGCTTGATAAGACAAATATCCAGAAGTAGAAAGCACAATCTTACAAAGAAGCAATGTAGTTATTTCCTCTACAAGTTAAAGTAGTAGAGGGACTTAAGAATTTGCGACACAATCTTTGTCATTCTTGTATAGATCTGTTGCATTTTGAATTGGTCAGGAATAAGACCATCCCAAATGATCTGGATTGGATACCTAGACATCAAAGGGCTCATCACAAAAAGAGAATAGAAATTAACAATCTTACCACTTCTGTGATGAACAGGCTAGGTTATTACTAGGTGAATGAGGGAAAGGAGAATTTTTATAATCCTTGGCCCCTGTCTAGACGAGATGACCATGCGAGCATGAAAAAGAGAACAGAAGGAGTGCTGAAAGAAAGAGTGACAAGGATGATAATATGAGGCTTAGAGAGAAAAGGAAATCCACCAAAAAGAAAAAATCAGTCAGAAGGAGTCTAAACAGCAAAATTCAAGCGATGACAGTTCAGTTAGATGAAGATGCCCTGCAGAAGGGAGTCCTCATAACCATTCAATCACAAATTGTTCAGCCTAAAGTTGACACAGTGATTAAACAACTAATGGATGGTGAAATGTATAGTGGGAGGCCTAGCGATGATATCTAGAATCATCCCATAGTGAAGGAATTGATGAAGAACATCCTATAGAAAGATCAAGTTCCAGAATATCATAAGGAAGAAAGCTTAGGAGAGGATCTGATGGATACAGATCATCCTGCATCTGACTTAGTAGACTATGATCTGAAAGTTTTGAAGTTAGATCTGGAATTTCTGTCAAAGTATTCAGAAGAGGTTCGCAAGGAAGATTGCAATACCATGCCTTTACCAGTGGAGTTTAAAGCTCAAGTGGTGAAACCTGGCACCAGTTCATGGGCAGATTGAGTGTATTAGGCAGAAGTCGGAGGTAAGTATAAACTATCTACTATATCTGCTGAATTGAATAAGGTAACATCTAGCTCTCCTAGTAGAGAAACAATGACACATGATTAGGAACAGTAAGTCATTCAACATTTGTTTATAAACTACAATGTTAATAATGCACACAACAAACCACTCTTTGTAACTGTGAATTTCAAAGTGTATGAGATAGGAAAAGTATGAGTTGATACAAGAGCCACTATAAATCTAATGCCTTTATCTGTTTTTAATAAAAGTAGTAAGATCAAGAAAGATTTGGCTAGTGTTAAGATTAATATTGCTAGTTTCAATGGTAAATCTGAATGTATTGAAGGGTCAGCATGTATTGAAATCCATGTAGGTACAACTAAGACTATTTTAGCATTCTTTATAGTAAGACGAGAAGCAACTTGTATTGCTATCCTAGGTAGAGAATGGTTGCATCAAACGTATGCTATTCCCTCATCTTTGCATCAAAAAATAATATTGTGGAATGGTGATGAGTATGAGGTAGTTTGTGCTAATGTAGAAGATATTGTGATTGATACTAACCAATATTTTCCGAGGGTTCTTGTGAAGTCAACAATAAAGACAAATGAGATTGTACTCAAACTTGATTCTCAATTAGTTCCTAAACTAAAGGTAGTGTCAAGTGTATCCCTAAAATAGAAGAAGTAGATGCAGATGAAGACAAATAGAACTCACCTGCAGAGTCCATCTCTGGGTTTGGAGTACTTAAGATTGGATATATATTTAGTATCTTATCTGTGTACAGTTGTAATTTAAATAAAATTTATGGATAATTAAACAAAAAGAAAATCCAGATCTGGTACATTATTATCTCTTCAAAATTTATTTGCAAATTATTATTCTCAACATGATATAAAGGTTAACACAAACATGGAAAATCCTAAATGTTTATCTGATTACTCAAACTCTAATGATCATACTCGCCCATCGCCAGGCTCTGATAAATAGTGTTATGGTGGAGAAGAGAATAAGAAGGTATGGGCTAAGAGTGAAGATATCAAACATGAAGTCCATAATCCTCTTGAAGAGGTCAATCTTAGAACAAATGATTGTCCCAGGTTTATTTACATAAGGAACTACTGGAAAAGGACAAGTCATTATTGATTGACATACATCATAAATATAAGGATCTCTTTGCATGGGAGCATCATAAAATGCCTGGTATGGATCCTTCTATTATCCAGCATAGGCTTCCCATCAAACTAGGTTACAATCCTATAGTCCAAAATCCAAGGCGTTTATCGCTAGAATTGATTCCAAAAAGAAAGGAAGAAATTGCTAAACTCTTGGAGGCAAGATTCATAAAACCCACCAAATATGCAGAGTGGATAGCCAACATTGTGCCTGTTATTAAGAAAAATGGCAAAATCAAAATATGCATAGATTATAGAGACATCAACAGTGCATCCCCAAAAGATCAATATCCCATGCCTATAGCGGATATGTTGATAGATGCCTCATCAAGACATGAGTTTGTATCAATGCTAGATGGTTTTACCGGGTATCATCAAATAAGGATTGCTGAAGATGATCGCTCAAAGCCTGCATTTAGGTGTCCAGTTTCTTAAGGGCTCTATGAATATGTAGCAATTCCATTTGGACTTAAGAATGCATGGACAATGTATTATAGAGCTATGAATCTCATATTTGATGAAATGATATCCAATTTTATGGATATTTACATAAATGATGTTTTGGTGAAATCCCATGACTTATCAAAATATTTAGAACATCTCATTCTGGCTTTTGAAAGAATGAGGAAGTTCAACCTAAAGATGAACCCCCTGAAATGTGCCTTTGGGGCTAAAGCTAGTAATTTTTTGGGATTTCTAGTCCATAAGAATGGTATAGAGGTTGATCAAAATAAAGCTAAGGCTGTCCTTGAAGCATCACCTCCAACCAACAAAAAGGAATTGCAAAAGTCCCAAGGGTAGATCAATTATGTTCGGAGGTTTATCACTAACTTGGCTGGGAAGACAAAAGTATTTCTCCCTCTCCTTAAACTCAAACAACGAGAAGAGTTTAAGTGGGAAAAAGAACACTAGGAAGCCTTTGAAAAAATAAAGAGAAAGCTGACTACTCCACTACTAATAATTCCTCCTAAACAAAATGGAAAGCCATTAAGGTTGTACCTTTCAGCTACAACACATTTAATTGTAAGCATTTTAACCCGGGAGAATGAGCAGGATCATGAACAAGCAATTTTCTATCTAAGTAGAATCTTACATGATGTTGAAACAAGATACACCAATGTAAAAAAAATGGTGTTTGAGTTTGTATGATGCTTCCATCAAACTTAATCATTATTTTATGGCTTTTCTAGTGGAGATAGTTTCACCAACAGATGCATTCAAATACCTATTGAGTCATCCTTTCATCAAAGGAAGGTTGTGTAAATAGAGTATGCATCTGTCATAATTTGAATTGACATATGTGCCTTAAAAGGCCGTCAAAGGACAAACATTAGTAGACTTCTTGGCTGATCATTCACATGGAAAATGTAATGGTTCAAGAGGAGAAATCATGGACTATGTTCTTTGATGGATCTAGTAGGAGAGTGTTGGGTTTTACGGTGGGCAAGCACCGTGCGGAACCAAAACCCGCCCCGGACCACATGCATAATTAATATAACTAACTAATAAAAATGCAATTAATAAAGCAATAAACACATAAGAGAGAGAGAGAGAGAGAGAGAGAGAGAGAGAGAGAGAGAGAGAGAGAGAAGGGAAAAGGGAAAAGACCATCTTACCCATAAAGCGTGCTTCACTCGAACACGAGCACGACCCCTGGAAGCTCTAGACACGCACGCACGAATCCTCCTATTTTGCACACCCACACGCTCGAACAAGACTCCTATCTTGTAGCTTAGACAAGACCGAACCAAACTTTGGAATTTTATGAACTTAAAGGTTTTCTTACTCTTAGGGGATATGCCTTATTGAGTTCTATTCAAAGTGTAAATTTCCAACTCCCAAGATTAGAATTTATAGGCAAAGCACCCCCTTTCCCACAATAATCATTCCATGTGGGAGAAGTGGTAAAATGAGAAAATCTATTATTTAATTTAATTCTAAATTAAATTAAATAGCATGAACAATAAGAAAATGACAAGTGTCACCACACAAGAGAGGGTAGGTTGGAGGACCATCTTGGCCTTGGAGAACAAGGCAAGGGTTTTTCCACTTACTTGGACCGTAAGGGTAGTAGCCCAGCCTTGCACCACAAGGCTAGGCTCGCTAGCCTCATGCCAAGCCCACACGCATAGCAGCAGTAGGCCTCATGCTATGCTCATAATTTTATCACAATATGTCGTTTGATTATTTTCTCGTTTTGTTGATTCCTAGAATCGTCTCAACATGCGACGCTCTAAGATCAGAATATGACGCCGGAGTTCGTAAAATCCTTATTGAATGTAGGGAATTTTTTTACCGCCATACATGTGGGTCATGTTTTTAAGCATGGCGGTGCTCCAAGGAAAAGAAGTTAGAGAAAAAGGGTCGCCAACAAGTTTTAGAAACTTGTAAACCATTCACGATTGTGAAGGTTACACCCCATTCATAATCACAGAGATTGCTAACTCCATAGTATTAGGTTTCGTGATGTCCAACACCACGCGGAAGGAAACCCGCCCAAAATCCGCACACAAGTTAAAGTAACTAAGCATGCATTAAAACCATAATCACATGATTAACAAGAAGAGAGAGAGAATCATTACCCTTGAAGCGTGCTTCACTCTAACTTAGAGCTCGGAATTGAAAGCATAAAATCCCGCAAATGCACGAACCTCTAACGGCTAACACCCTCGCTCCCCGAACCGAGCTGGCCCTAACCCCGATGCTTAGTCGGGGCTAGGCCAAATATTACTTAGAGTATTAGAACAAAGCTTTTCTCTTCTTGGAGATCCCTTAATGTTCACCAACTCAAGTGCTCTTTCTCAATTCCAAATGATTGGTATTTATATGGAAAGAAGCCCTTGAAATCCTATCTCCCATCAATGTGGGAAAATTAGAAAAATGCAAAATGGAATTTAATTTAATTCTAAATTAAATTAAATATCCAAATGAATCACCAAACGACAAGTGACATGAGGAGAGCAAGTGGTTAGGTGAGGACCACAAGGGGGGGACCATCCTCCCCTTGCTCCCCAAGAAAACCCTCACAACAAAGCAAGCCAATAGGCACACGCTAGCTAGCGGCCTGCCTTGGCAGCCAAGGCAGCCTCGCTAGCGCCTAGCGCCATGGCTGGGCATGCTAGCTAACCCGCCCGCAAGCACATACAGCCAGCAAGCCACGCACGCAATGCGGGCTGCTGATGCTGCTGCGTTGCTTGTGCTAGCTGAGCCCAGCTAGTTGCCGCGACCATGTGCGAGGCTTAGCGACCATTTGCTTGCTGCTGGCCTTATGATGGTGCAGGGCTGACTGCTAACTTTCCTAGCAAGTGCGACCATCCATGCTGGCCTTACGATGCGCAAATACCCTATTAACCAGCCATGGTGCAAGGCTTAGACGCTCTAAGCTCGGAATACGACGTCTTTGTTTGTAAATACTCTATTGGCTCATTTAATCCTTCGGATTAATTCGTCGTTTCGGTTCGGTTACAGATGAGTTCCATTTATGGCACTCAAATGGCATTATCTTAGGATGATTTTAGTTGCTTTAATAGCTTTCTTTATGTTCTTTCCCTTAGTTATAGTCTTTTATTCTCTAGTTGGTCTCATTCTAGTCTTTTCTACCTTTTTCTTGTATTTTCTTGGACTTTATCATTTCTTCCCTTTTACTTGTTTTTCTTTATTTATTTTCAGGTCTAAGGTGAAGTCCAAGGCCCTTCATGGTGAGTCCTCAGGTTAAAAGATGCTCAAAGTGCAAGGTGGAAGCTCTCATATAGCTCACAAAGCAAGGGATGACTTACTCCAAGACATGATGCTTATGCCCTCATGCTGCACTCACATGAAAGTATGGTGTTGAACCCACCGTAAACTCATTTTGGGACTGCTATCCCAATGACGATTAAGAGGAGCGCACCTCTTGCATTGAAGAACGCGCGGAGCAAGTTTCCTGTTCCAGTGGCGCGGGTGCGCCACCTGAGCTCTTTGTTCCGTACCCTATTCTTTGCGACTGCGCATTCCGGAGAGAGGGTGCGCCAGTACGGGTTTATTTTGGTCGTCCACTCTATTTCCCCTTAGTTAGTTATTCTAGAGGGAGAATTATTCATTGAATTCATGAGGGAGGCTAGAGAGAGAAGTTTTTGGAGTTAGTTTAGGGGAGCTCTTAGATTTTAGAGAGAGAAACTCTTTAATTTTGATTTGTACTTCAACATTTGCTTCAATCAAGTTTTGATTTCCTTCAATCAATAATAATTAGTGAGATTTTCGTCCTTTAATTCCTTTCCATTGCTTGATTTTTCTTTTGATTCATGAATGATTGTTTGACTTGTTGATCTTTTGGGTAATAGTTTGATTCATTTGAATTTCTACTTGATTTAGCTTAAGATGATGATGTTTGTGATTTACTTAGTTTTGTTCTTCAATTTCGATATGCTTAGTGAGTAGACTCCTTGCTAGGGAGATGGTGAAGCATGCATGAATGATGGATTGTTGCTAATTGATGGATTTTGATTGATTGAATGTTGAGATTAAATTGGTTGATTGAATTGTGCATGTGATTGAATTGTTAAGGAGTGATCAACCTTGATTTTCAAGCTAGATTACATTGTGATTTCTAATGACACAAACCATTGATTTAAGGATTGCAATTATCGATTGAATTTGATTTGTGATTCTTCTTGCTAGTCATTCATAGAGGAAACTTAGCTTGACTTCTAGGAGATAACCTATTAGATTCTCTTGATTGCAGTTACTATTTTCTTTACAACATTTGCTTGATTTATTTTCCTTCAATTAACATAACTATCATGATTGTATGTGGATCCAAATCCCTAGTGCTTTTGATATTGATTTTTGATTAAATTTTGCTTGGTTTGATTAGCTCACTTGACTACACATTCATACACTCTTTGAAATAGCTTAACACATAGACTATAGTGATTGACCCATCATTCCTCGTGGTTTGACCCTCGACTTTCCCTATACTTGATTTAGGTTTGTTTGAGTGTTATAAATTTTGTTGATAAGGTTTTAAGAATTTAACGACGTGTTTAGAAATCCTCTATCAAATTTGCACTGTTGCCGGGGAATGGCGTAGTTGTTTGCTATAGTTGTTGAGTCTATTTTATTTTATTCGAAAAAACACAAAAAGATTTTTCCCTTTTTGGCTACATTGGTAACCGTGCTACTAATATTTTCTTTTCAGATTGCTCCACCTATAACACTGGCGAATGATTTTGAAATTAGACCGGCAGTAATCACTTTGATAGAGAGGCGACAATTTAGTGGGGCCAAGAACGAGAGTCCTCTAAACCACCTCAAAGAATTTGAGAAGTATTGAAACACTATCAAAGTGAACGGAGTTTCGCTAGAGTTCATTCGTTTAAAGCTTTTCCCCTTTTCTCTCATAGGGCGTGCCTTGGAATGGTTGGATAAAGAAGTCAAGCCAAACTCATTAAGGACTTGGGATGAGGTTACTAAGGAATTTCTATCCCGGTTTTACTCCCAAAAGAAAACAGTGGAGGCAAGAGCACTTATCCAAAGTCTCAAGCAAAGATCCAATGAAAGCCTCTATGAAGCTTGGGTAAGGTATAAGGATTATCAAAGGGAGTGTCCTCACCACGGAATTTCTACCTACCAAATTATTCAGTTTTTTATGGTGGCCTAAGCCCTCAAGGGAAGTCTTGTCTTGATGCGGGAGCCAGAGGACCCATAATGAATAAAACGGAAGAGGAAGTTATAGAAGATATAGTGAGGCACTACATGGATTGGAAAGACGGTGAAAAAGAGTCAACTAGCAAGGGTAACTCTTCGGTGAACTTGGTTGATCATCTCAATGCCATCAAAAACTTGTCCTCACAAATCTCAACTCTAGGGAAGGAGATGACTTCTATCAAAGCCAAATTAGAGAGTGCTTCGTCTCTAGAACCTATTCTTCCCTCCCAATTTAAGGGGAGAGGTACATCTTCTAACTTTAATCCCCCTCCCTTTTCTAATAACATGCCTAGTGGATGCTTATTTTGTGATGTATGTGGTTCATATGATCATGATGCTTTTAAATGCCCTCATGCTTTTTCGGATGGATGTGATGATTTTAATAGTAATGAGAATGAGCATATGAATTATGTGTCTAATAATAAAAATGGTCCAAGGTTTGATAATCAAAGAGGCCAATGGAATAGGAACTATCACAACCAAGGCAATTTTGACAACTATAGCCAAGGTGGTGGTTATAGGAACCAAGGAAACCAAGGTTTCTGAGGTAACTATAACAACCAAGGCTATAGTAGCCAAAATCAAAGCAAAGGTTATGGTCATCATAATCAAAGTTATGGTAACCATAATCAAAGCTATGGCCAAAATCAAAATAGGGGTAACTTTCAAAACAATGCTCAAAGGGGTCCCCCACCCGATTTTGTTCCAAAGACCCAAGGTCAAGGTGATAATCCCTATGCTTAACCTTATTCTTCTAGTTCTAATTTGGAGGGAATCATTTAAATTCAAACCAAGTTGTTGAACACTTACATGTCGGCTAGTAATAAGAAATTCAATGAAATATTGACTCATAATAAAGTGTTAAAGAGCCAAATTTCCCAACTAGCTAATGCCTTAAAAGAGTATGCAAGCCCTTATTTTTTACCTCCTCAAGGTTTAGATCCTAAGAGACCCATGAATACTATTGTAACAAGAAGTAGAAGGATTCTTAAGGATAATTTGCCTAAGAGGAGTTTAGCTAAGGAAAGCTCAAGTGATGTTTTGGTTGATGATGAAGGAGATAGAGAGCTTTTGGGGTGAGGTTGTAGATGAGAAAACCATGTGAAAAAGTGAAAGAAAAGGAAGTTGTGAAACCCAAGCTCCCTTACCCCTGAAAATTCATGAGACACAAATTGGATGAACAATTTGGGAAATTTATTGAGATGCTTAGGCAACTTCATCTTACCCTTCCATTCACCGATGTTATTGATCAAATGCTGCATTATGCTAAGTTCTTAAAAGATATTTTTAGTGGAAGAAGGACTTGGGATGCGGTAGAAATGGTTAACCTAACCGAAAATTGTAGTGCAATCATCATGAACAAGATACCACCTAAGTTAAAAGACCCCAGAAACTTTATATCCCTTATGTCATTTAAAAGATGAAAATTGAGTGTTAGCCTTATGTCATATTCGGTTTATCAAAGACTTGAGTTAAGGAAACTTTTGCCTACAAACATTACCTTGCAATTAGCCGATAGATCAATTAAGATTCCAAAGGGTAAGGTAGAGGATGTTCCTTTGAGGGTAGGAAAGTTTGTGATTCCGGTTGATTTTGTGGTTCTTAAAATGGATGAAGACGCTATCATTCCCATCATACTTGGTAGACCTTTTCTAGCTACCTCGGGTGCCATGATTGATGTAAAGAGTGCTAAGATTTCACTTAAATTAGGAGAAAAGGTTATTGAATTTGATTTGGATGAAAGAATGAAATACCCCTCTTTTTCACTTGAGAATTGCATGAGAATTGAAATTGTAGAAACATTGTGAATTCCATGCATGAGCACTAGCTCACATCAAATGATCCTCTTGAGTGTGTTTTGTTGAACAAGGAAAAGATAAGTTATCATGACAAGGAAATGGCATTCTTTGAGACGCTCATTGATGGGAGCATGGAAGAGAGTGATGACCATATTTGCATGGGAATTACAAGTCAAGATGCATTGCAAATGGCCTCAACAAAGGAAGGTAAAGGTTTTCCCATGGTAGAGCTCAAACCTCTACCATCACACCTTAGGTATGTATTCTTAGGTCCTAACTCTATTTTTCCCGTGATTGTTAGCTCCTCCTTGAGTGAGAATCAAGCTCAAGATTTATGTGGTGTGTTGAGAAGACACCAAGGTGCTTTAGGCTATACCATTGATGACCTCAAGGGTATAAGCCCCGCCTTATGCATGCACCATATCACTCTTGAGGATGGCACTACACCAAGAATTGAGAGACAATGAAAGTTACACCCTCAATGGGGGAAGTAGTTAAGAAGGAAATCACTAAACTATTAGATGCGGGAATTATTTTCCCCATTTCTAGCTCTAGGTGGGTTTCCCCGGTCCATGTTATCCCAAAGAAAGGAGGTATGACTGTTGTAGAGAATGAGAGAGGTGAGCTCATTCCTACAAGGACGGTCACGGGATGGCGAATGTTCATAGACTATCGACGTCTAAACAAATCCACCAAAAAGGACCATTTTCCCCTTCACTTCATAGATCAAATTCTTAAACGTCTAACGAGGCATAAGTATTATTGCTTTCTTGACGGTTATTCCGGGTTTTTCCAAATTCCCATTCACCCGGATGACCAAGAGAAAACAACTTTTACTTGCCCATATGGAACTTTTGCTTATAGGAGGATGTCTTTTGGGCTTTGCAACGCCCCCGCCACCTTCCATCGTTGTATGATGAGCATATTCGGAGATATGTTGGAGGAGGAGATGGAAGTGTTTATGGATGACTTCTAGGTGGGTGGTGTTTCATTTGAAGATTGTCTTGTGAACCTTAAAAT
Organism: Chenopodium quinoa; assembly: GCF_001683475.1. Classification (NCBI taxonomy): domain Eukaryota; kingdom Viridiplantae; phylum Streptophyta; class Magnoliopsida; order Caryophyllales; family Amaranthaceae; genus Chenopodium; species Chenopodium quinoa. The sequence goes on from NW_018743218.1 coordinate 2,526,208, forward strand.
GTGTTTGGCTCGTTGTGAATAAGTGAACTTGGTCTTGAATTGGGAGAAGTGCCATTTCATGGTTGAGGAAAGCATATTCCTAGGCCACAAGATCTCTCACAAGGGTATTGAGGTGGACAAAGCAAAAATTAAGGTCATTGAGAAGTTACCACCTCCGGTTAATGTGAAGGGTGTGAGGTATTTGTGGGGTTTTATAGGAGGTTCATAAAGGATATCTCTCTCATAGCAAAGCCCCTTAACGATCTTCTCCAAAAAGACACTAAGTTCAATTTTGATGATAAATGCTTGGAAGCCTACTACAAATTAAAGAGGGCTTTGATCTCTACCCCTATTGTCCAAGCTCCAAGATGGGACTTTCCATTTAAGTTAATGTGTGATGCAAGTGATATGGATATAGGAGGTGTTTTGGGTCAAAGAGTGGAAAAGAGGCTCCATGTCATCTATTATATATCCAAGACTCTAAGTGGTACTCAACGAAACTACATAACAACGGAGAAAGAATTATTTGCTATAGTTCATGCATTTGAGAAGTTCCGTAACTACTTGTTGGGTTCCAAAACTATTGTCTTCACGGACCATGCAGCTCTCAAGTGCCTTATGGCTAAAAAGTAATTGAAGCCTAGGTTGATCCGTTGGGTGCTTGAACTTCAAACCTTTGATATAGAGATTAGAGACAAGAAAGGAGCAGAAAATGTAGTGGCAGACCAACTATCTTGCCTTGAGGATTTCCAAATTCTCGATGATGGTTCTCCTATTGAAGATAGGATTCTAGATGGCTCCTTATATGGCATTAGTGTGATGGAGCTCCCTTGGTTTGCCAATTTGGTCAACTACCTTGCATGTGGGGAGTTTCCACCCTCATTCTCTAAGAATCAAAGGAAGAAGCTTAAGAGAGAAGCTAGGCACTGTTTGTGGGATGACCCCATCTTGATCAACCGTGGGGTTGATGGCTTGCTAAGGCATTGTGTCCTAAATGAAGAGGTGTCAAATGTTTTGAAGATGCGCCACTCGGATCCTAGTGGAGGTCATATGGGTGTTTCTAAAACCACTTCCAAGATTCTCCGATGTGTTTTATGGTGGCCCCATCTCTTCAAGGATACATGGGGTTTTGTTAAGACATGTGATCAATGTCAACGAACCGCAAACATCTCAAAGAGGAATGAAATGCCTCAACAACCTATCCTTGAGCTAGAAGTGTTTGATGTGTGGGGAATTGACTTCATGGGACCATTTCCTTCATCTTATGGGAATTAATACATTCTTGTGGCGGTGGATTATGTGTCAAAATGGGTTAAGCCATTGCCTCCCCAATAAATGACCACAAGGTGGTAACAAAATTGTTTGAGAAGATCATATTCCCAAGGTTTGGCGTTCCTAAGGTCGTGATTAGTGATAATGGTTCACATTTTATGCACAATGCCTTTCAAAGGATGTTGAAGAAGCACGGAGTTCATCAATGCTTTGGTCTTCCATATCATCCTCAAACTAGTGGACAGGTTGAGGTGCCTCATCGTCAAATCAAATTAATTCTTGAAAAGACAGTTGCTAGGAATAGGAAATATTGGTCGGACAAGCTTGATGATGCTTTATGGATCTATAGAACGTCTTTTAAGACTTCTATAGGCACCACTCCTTACCGCTTAGTTTATGGCAAATCTTGTCACTTTCCGGTGGAGCTTGAGCATCGCACTCATTGGGCTATTAAGAAGATTAACTTCGATTTGGCCAGTGCGGTAGAACAACAGTGGCTTAACCTCCACAAATTAGAAGAGCTTTTCTAGGATGCCTACGATTGTGCTAGCATTGGAGGTGCACGACAAGCTCATTGAGAAGAAAGAATTCAACATCGGTGAAAAAGTTCTTGTTCTAGGGTGGCTCCGGAGCCTGGCTGGGTGACTAGCTTTGACGTCGGTCAGAAGTTACCTGCACAGTAAAGGTGGTTATGCCCTCGGGGGTGGCTTCGAGGAAACCCCCTCCGGTGGTTAAGTTAGTAAGGTGCTGGGAGCACGGGGCAGCTCTGCGGGAGCTACCCTATACAACTAGCCCCTCAAGAGGTGGTCTGAGGTACTCAGAACGGCTCTTGCTAAATGGAGATTTTCTTCTGTCCCGAGGTTAGGAGCATGGAAAGAGCTCTGTCAGAGCTATCCAATACAACTAGCCTCTCAAGAGGTTGTATGAGGTACCCATGCCAGCTCTTCCAAGTGTCTGACTTTTTTTAGGTCATTACTTGGCTGGAATTTCTGACTGAAATCTTCCTCATACAAATAGCCCCCCTGAGTCTCACATCTGCACTCACCTAATTTAAGGCTTAGAGAGTTCTGCTAGTGAGATTTATTATGCTGGCTTGTCCATTTTATGAGTTTCAATTACTCCCGCTGAAGTTATTTCAAAGCGACGAGCTGAGGCTGAGCGAGTAGCTTTGAATTTTTTTTTTTTTGACAAGATTACGCATAGTGGGTGGTTATCTCCCTTAGTTGGATAGGTAACTACCATTTAATGTTCGGTATTCCATTCCCTTTCTTTGCCCTTCATATTCCGCGCTTCTATTATTCCCATTCTTATTTTAATTTCGAAATTTTTCTTTCTCTTTCTTCTCTCATTTACTCTCTTGTCATTTCATATTTACTTCTCTCTTGTTCGTACTTCTAACTTCTCCTCTCTCTATTTCCTTCACTCTAAATTTTGCAATTTCGCTCGGGTGCCACTTGCCGCAAGTTCGCTGTGAATTTCGCTATCGTTGCCCCCCGTTTGTTGCTCATTCATCAAAAAGGTACCGTCTTTTACCCATTCCTTCGCCATTTTCATACTTCCTTCGCTGAATTGAGTTTATTCTTTCTCAGAGATTGTCCCTTTTCTCCTTATGTGTTGTTAACTTGTTCCTGTACACTTCCTTTTTGTTCAAAGATCAATTCTTGTCTTGTTGTTGTTGTAATTTTTTTTCCCCTACGCATACTTGTACTGTTCATTTTTTAATTTGCTTTTCTATCGCTCCTTTTTCCTTTTCTTTTCTTCTTGTTTCGTTTCCTTATTGGAAATTCTTGTTCTTTCCCTATTTTCCAAGTTCGAATCTTTTTTTGGTCATGTTGGACGCTTCTGATAGTCATAATGACTCCGCCCGTTCTTACGGTGACGATGCCGAGTCTGAGTCTACTTCTTCCTCCGAGTCGACTCGCTCAGGTAAGCCATCTAGGCCATCTGACCCTTTTTCTTCTCCCATTTCCTTTTCTCCCCTTCAAGTTATCTTCATCAGGGGCTGAGTCTGCCGCTTTCGCTTCTGCTTTTCTTCCTGAGACCAGAGGCGGACGTTCTGACCCTAGCGCGTTCCGCCCCTATCTCCGTGGTAGGGTGTGCAGCGATACTTTTGACCCTTATTGCGAGAAGGTCTTGATGACCAGGGGGGTTACTCTGCCTTACCTACTGCATCTGCGGCTGCGGGCTGCCCTCCATACGCGACTAGCAGCGGAGGTTAGAGCTAACCCTCCTGCCGATGCCCCTGAAAGTTCATACGTTGATGTGTTTCCCTTGCATAAATTTTCTTGGCTGGATGATATATCATACATCGTTTTGATCATTATGTAGACCGTAACTCCTCTCTTGCCGATATTCCATTGGCCGCCCCCCAGCCTTCCTCTCCTGGTGATGCTGCTCTGAATGCCTGCCAGCCTTGGTATGTGGACGAGGTGGTCCCTCCAGGTGACTCTACATTTTATTTGGATGATAAAGCTGATGGTCCTCGTCTTTGCACCCTAAGTTCTGACTAGCGGATGTTGGCTGCTCGTCTAAAGTTGGCTTAATGCGGTATAACATTCTATAGGCTGGGAGAGGGCTAGGAGTTGGTGCTGCCCAAAGCTGGGTCCAGCCTTGCCAATCCTCCAGCGGGTTACATTGCTGTCTTTGCTTCTCAGCTAGATGTTGGGCTGAGGTTTCCCTTAGACCCAAACTTGGACAAGTTGCTGCGTGGCTTCAGAATTCGTTTCTCTCTAATTTTGCCTGCGTCTTTGCACACTTTAATATGCCTGCTCTGGATAGTGCGCTTCAAACGTTTTCCAAAGTCTCTTTAGCTTTAAACGGTGTGCTTATGGTGCTGACTCTAGCTGGTTTTATCTTACGCCCAAGCCTAAAAGATTTTTGTCTTACCTTAAGCTGTGTCACTTCAAGGACCAGCAAGGGAAGTTCTTTTGGCTGCGCGTTCCTGCCGATTTTGGTTGTCCCCGCTCTTTTAGCTGCGTCAGGTCGAATATGGGAGGTGTTACTCTGCAGGCGGCTGATGTTGCCAAAGAAACTCGGGCCTTTGATCACTTTGCGGGTGAGTCTTATGCCCCCAAGTTGTGGCTTCCTAATGGGATATATTTTTTAGGAAATTCTCAGCTCTCTGCTATGCGCTTGTGCCCAACACATGAGTCAGGTTATGATAAGTGGATTTTCCTTTTTGTCTTATCATTATCTTTGTTTTGTTTTTTGCTTAGCTCTCTGTAATACTGCGATTGACTTGCATTTCTCTTATTCATAGGTTATGATAAGTGGATGATACCTGGAAGCCTCTTGTCAAGACTCTAGGGTATCCTCCCTTCCCCCTTGAAGAGTTAAAGGTTTATGATGTTGCCCGTTTAGGCGAGACGCGTCATTTCCCTGTGGAGTTTATGCATAGTTCTGCTACTACTAGTACCTCTGCTCGTTCTACTCCCACTGTTCGAGTAGAGGTTAAGCTTGAAGCTTCTACTACTGGTAGTGAATAAGTTAAGGGGGTTGCTGATTCTCCCCAAAAGTCTGGGTCATTGGTGGCGCCGAATGCTTCGGTTGCGGCCTCCGGTCGGTGGACAGCCAAGACTATCGATGAGGATAAGGATAAGGTCTACACTCGTGAAGTCCTTGATGTTAATTAAACTACTGACCGCACAGTTCACAGCAACGATGAGTTTGCAGATTTCTTGTTTATTGTTGCCTCTTTTGATGATCCAGCCACTAGTGGGGCCTCTGAGCCTGTGTAAGTTGATGTATCCTTTGGGTAGGAGCCGCAGGGTTCTATTTCTATTGGGGATGTTCTTCCCTCCATTAATGAAGGTCTGCCTCCTCTTTCTGAGAGTCGACCTCTCCCATCCTCTATTTCTACCGAGCATGTTCTGCCCGAAATTCCTATTGCTGCGGGATTAACTGTTGAACTTCCTGCCTCTGTATTTTCTTGTGCTGCGGTGACTCGCAGCCTTGTTTTTCAACCATGATCATATCGCGATTGTCTGCACAGCCGTCGCCGTGGTGGACTTGAGCCTAATACTTCAGGCAGGGGAGGCCATACACCTGTTATTGATTTGGAGTGTGTTCCTCCTCCACGTGAGCCTTCTCCTAAGAGGGCTAAATTCCCTACTGTGGACGACTTGCTTGCTTCAGCCTCTGGCCACTCTAAGCTAGTCACAACGCTTAATTCTCAAGTTGGGGCTGCTCCTACCTTTAGCGAACTTAATCGTTATGTGAGTCAATATTTTGGGGAGACTTACACTCATCCCTTCTCTGTTTCTTCTAAATTCGCAGGCGGGGTTTTCAAGACAGCTGGTCCCTTGGAATTTTCTGAAGTTCACATTAATGCAGCTCTAAGGCCTGCGTCATGTCCTTCTCAGGTGGCTGACGAGTCTTTCTGTCCTGCTTTAAATGTCAGGGCTGACGAGTCTATTTTTCTAGATGACCCTCTTCAAGGAGGTACCTTAGGATATAGGCTAACTCAGGGCATTCGCCTTCCCGTTGACCTTGGGAATGAGTATGTCAGCTTTCCTGCTAATGTTGCCTACCATGACCTACAAAAGGTACTGTTTTATTTCGCTCTTAGTTGCCCATCATTTTTAATCGGAGTGTGTACTTGTTTATTTTCTTCGTTTTGTTTTTCAATTCTTACTGAACTTGTTTTCTTCTTTATTGGCTACCCATCTCACTCACTCTGTTGAGAAGGGGTATTAGTCTTAGAGTTCAAGTTTAAAAGAGAAGGTGGCGGACTTGGAGGGGGCTGGGAACGAGAAAGCAAAGCTGGAGCGTGGATTGAAGGAGAAGGATGATGCGCTGCGTGCCGCTCAACTGCAACTAACCGAGTACCTCCCGGCTGTGCAGAGTTGGCAGAATGTGATGGCGAGCTGAAGACGACTTAGACCCAACTGCAGAGTTTGGAGGCGACTGTTGCTCGTTTGGAGGGAGACCGCACTGCGGAGCTTAATGCAGCTTGCAGGGATGCCTTGGTGGAGTTTGCCTCCTCTCAAACCTTTGCAGACTTGCTCACATATAGACATGATGGAGGTTGGGAAGCTGCTCGTAGGTGTGTTAATTATGTATTTGGTACAGAAGAGGGGCAGCAAGTGAAGTTTGAGAAGTTTTAGAATAAAGTTGATTAGGCTGGGAACCAAGATATTTATGCGTATCTCGCTGACCACCCTCGTATCGTTGCCTATGAAATTCCAGACCACGCTGTTCTTAACAAGGTTCCTGCTGAGTCTTCTGACCTTTTTGGTGCTATTGGGGTGGACGCTCTCCCTGCCAACCAATAAAGGCTTTGGCGGCCAACTCCCTCTTCCTCCAGCGGCTCGTCTGAGTACCTCTCTCCCCGCTCCATAGTAAGCTAGTGTTCGTTAGCTTTTGCTTTCTTCTGCAATTGGGGTGTTTGGCCGCCAATAGTTGTGTTGTTTTTGAGGTCTTTGATTGTCTTGGCTTACTGCCAGAACTGCATGCTCTTCTTCTCTTTCTTAGAATAATATCTTTGTGTTTTTCAAACTTGCACTTTTGGTTTTTACCCAGTGGCAGGGGCTGTCTAGCACATAATTTGCAGTTTATTTCGCTGTACTTTTTTTGGTTTTCAGCTTTCTTAGGAAAATTGTTACTTAGGCAGGGTTACGGGGTTTATTTCGCTGTACTTAGGCAAGGATTTATTTCGCTGTACTTAGGAAAATTGTTACTTCAGGCGTCCTTTTCGTAACAATTTCCTTTTAGGGTTGAAAACACTTTCAGCGTGTGATTGTGGCCCCTTTCTTTTGCGTTTTCATGCCCGTCCTCTGCCTTTAGGGCAGGGTTATGGGTTTTTGTGCCGCTACTTTATTTTAGTGCGGTTTTGATTGTTATGCCACTGTTTCTTTGAAGAGGGTTTCTACCCCTGCTTTGTTATAACGAGGCTTTAGTGAGATGAAAGTGTTATGTCTCATTTTTCATAGCTCATGTTGGGCTTTTCTTCGCTGTAGCAGTCCTTGCTTTTCCCTGCTTGCATTGGCAGAGAAGTGTGATATCCTGCAAATAGACAAGTAAGTAATGCCATAAAATATATTGTTCTAGGAAAGGCCTCACGCAGAGGTTAAATATTCCATTGAAAAATGTGGAACGCCTCGCGCAGCGGTTAATGTTTTATTTCTTTAAAGTTACAACTTAGCCAAAATAAAGATTCGGGCTTTTCTTTACTTAGAATTAAATAGGCAACTGAAATAAAAACATTGAACTACATGAAGAACCTCTTTAGGACGTTAGCATTAAAGTTGTTTCTTAGGATGCAGCCATCTTGGTTAGAGAGCAGGTAGGCCCCTAGCCCTACCTGTTTGTGTATTATGAAGGGTCCTTCCTAGTTTGCACTCAGCTTCCCAACTTCCCTCTGCCAATAGCGGTTGTTCTTCTCATAACTAAATCCCCTTCACTGAGCTCTATATGCTTTACTTTTCTGTTGTAGACCTTAGCTATTCTTCTCTTCTAAGCAGCTAACCTCAAGGCAGCTTTCAGCCTGACCTCTGGCAGGAGATCCAACTCTTCTCTCAGCCTATCTTCATTTTTCTGGTTGTCATAATGTTGTACCCTTAAACTTGGGAGTTGTACCTCGATGGGAACTACTGCCTCAGCTCCGTACGCCATAGAAAAAGGACTTTTCCCTATTCCTTCTTTCTCTATGGTTCTATTTGCCCATAACACCTCTAGGACTAAATCAGCCCATAAACCCTTATGCTCCTCCAATTTCTTCTGCAGGGCATTCAATATCTGCTTTCTGGCTGCCTCTGCCTGCCCGTTACTCGACGGGTGACAGACGGAAGCGCTGGCATACTTCGTTCCCATCTCTTTGAGGTAATCTCTGATGGTGTCACAATCAAACTGACAGCCATGATCGAACACTATACATTGTGGAATTCCGAATCTGGTGATGAGAGTTTTCCATATGAACGATGACCTGAGAAGCTTTAATGTACTTCGTAGGCTCTGCCTTTATCCATTTTGTGAAATAGTCCACAACAACGATAAAAAATTTCCTGCCCCCTAAGCCAGCAGTGAATGGCCCTAAGATATCCATTCCCCACTGGGCAAAAGGGACATGGTTGAGAATTGGAGTGAGATCGTTAGCAGGCTGATTTATCACTAGGGAGTACTTCTGGCACCGCTCACACTTCTTGACATAATTCAGGGCGTCCTGGGTCAGGATTGGCCAGTACGCTCCTCGTCTGATGATTTCTACTACTAAGGCTTTTCCCCCTATGTGGTTTGCACATATCACTTCATGGGCCTCTTTCATGAATTCCTGTTGTTCCCACTCTGGGACACATCTGAGGACAGGCTTTGAGTATCCTTTTCTGCACAACTCCCCATATAATACTACGTATCTATATGCTTCTTTTCTTATTGCCTTCGCTTGTTCTTCATCTTCAGGTAGCATTTCGTGTAGCTTGTATGCCAATATGTCTGAGTACCATGCCCTTCTTTAGCCAGCGCAATTTACTTGCTGTTGTTTCTCAACACTTTTCTCTTCCAAGACTTCTACCATCACGGTTCTGCTAAAACTCTACAACGTCAAACTCCCCAGCTTGGAAAGTGCATCCGCTTGAGCATTCTCAGCCCTAGGGACCAACTCAATATCAAAGCTAACTAACCAGGCTGTCAATTCTTTTATAGTTGACACATATTTCTACATCAATGGCTCTCTAGCCTCATACTCCCCCCTAAGCTGGCTTGCTACTAGTTGTGAGTCATTCTAAGTTGTACTTTTTTAGCACTAGCTGCCAAACTCATCCTCAATCCTGCCAGCGTGGCCTTGTACTCAGCTTCATTATTGGAGGCTTAAAATTTGAACTTTATTGCATGTTCAAAAATATTGCCTTCCAGTGATACCATAATTACTCAAGCTCCGCTGCCTGTGTTGGCAGCCGAACCGTCCACAGCTACCTCCATGTCCCAATCTCTTCCTCTATCTCTTTATAGATTGCCTCTACTATGAAGTATGCCAAAGCTTAAGCTTTTATTACTGTTCTAGGCTTCATTTCTAGCTCGTACTCAGTCAATTTTATTGCCCATTTTAGTAATCTACCTTAGGCATCCATTCTTTGCAAAGCTTTTTCCAGCGGGTAATTTGTTAATATTTGTATCACATGAGCATCAAAGTATGGTTTCAACTTTCTTGCAATAGTGACAACGGCCAGGGCTATTTTTTCTACAAGCGTGTATCTCTGTTCTGCCTAGGTCAGGACGTGGTTGACAAAATAAACTGGGTGCTGATTTTTTCCCAATTCCACCAACAGGTTTGACGCTATTGTTTGCTGCGACGCATACACATATAATTATAGCTTCTCTCCTACCCCAGGGCTTGTCATCGTCGGCAGGCTGACCAAGTGTTCTTTTACTTTGGCAAATGCCTCCTTTTCTGCTTGTTCCCATTTGAACATACGATTGCCTTTCAGGAGCTGAAAAAATGGTAAAGCCTTATCTGCTAACTTACTAATGAACCTGGTTAAAGCTTCTATTCTACCTATCAACCTCATAACATCCTTGACACTCTTAGGCTTTGGGAGACTCAGAACAGCTTGTAATTTTTCTGGGTTTGCATCGATTCCCCTTTCACTCACCAATAAGCCTAAAAACTTTCCTGTTGTTATCCCAAATACACACTTCTTTGGGTTTAACTTTATGTGATACTTGTTCAGCGTGTTGAATGTTTCTTCCAAGTCAGAGATGTGGTCTTGTGCTGTCAGACTCTTTACTATGGTATTGTTTACGTATACTTTTACATTCCTCCCCTTCTAGCGAGAAAAGACCTTGTCCATCGTTTTCTTGAATGTAGCCCCTGCATTCTTCAGGCCAAAAGGCATTGCGACATAGTTAAATACTCCTCCATTGTGATGAAGGCAGCTTTCTTTCTGTCTGGCTCATACAGGCTAATCTGGTGGTAACCCGAGAAGGCATCCATAAAACTCAGGAGTGCATGCCCACTCGTCGAGTCTACCATCTGATCTATTCTAAGTAGAGGATAGCAGTCTTTTGGGCAGGCTCGATTCAGGTCTGTGAAGCCTACACACATTCTCCACTGTCCATTGGCTTTCTTGACCATCATTACGTTTGCTAGCCATTCTGGGTAGTCGCAAGGTTCTATGAACTTCGCAGCCAGGAGCTTGTCTACTTCTTCTCGGATAGTCTTATTTTTCTCTACAAAGAAATTTCTCAACTTCTGCTTTACTAGTCTCGAGTCTTTCTTGACATTCAGACAGTGTTCCATGATCTTTGAATTAATACCCGGCATTTCGTCCGTTGAGAATGCAAACACCTCCGCATTCTTTCTGAACAGCGCTATCAGGTTCACCCTGACACCAGGTTCGATGTCTTTCCCAATCTTCACTGTTCTAGACTCGTCTCCTTCGACCAGTGCAACATCTTCATGCTCCCCCTCTAGGGTTGGACGGGCTGCCTCTGCTTTCTCCTGCTCGAATTTTCCATGGCCAGCTTCTATTTCTCATTTTCTTCCTTGTACTCTTGCCTCTTCCTTTTTCTAGAAACTTTTTCCTCTTTTGCTGCCTCTTTTGGGACTTTGGGTTGAGAGCCATATTTCACTGGGTTTTTAAGAGTAGTAATGTAACATTGCCTTGTTGTTTCCTAATAGCCTCTCAACTTGGCTAAGAAGCCTCTGTTGTTAGCATAAGCCAGCGCTAAGTGCAGCGTGGACACCACTCCGCTTATTTTGTGGATGAGAGATCTGCCTATAATTACATTGTAAGGGAATTGAGAGCTTATGACAAGGAATTCTGCCCTCACGTTCCTGGCCTGAGCTCCTTCTCCCACTTGAACTGACAACTTTATTATCCCATCTGATATCATTCTTGAGCCATCAAACCTTGTGACTTCATAGTTAACCCTTCTGAGGTCCCTACTGTCTAGATGCATTTTATGGAAGGCGTCAAAGAGCATGATGTTGGCTGAACTACCTCCATCTACCAGAACTCTCCTGACTTTCCAATTCACAATTGTTACGGAAACTACTAGGGGATTATCATGTGGGTATATTACTCTGTGCTGATCCTACTCGTCAAACACTACCTTTGGCTGAGGAGGTGGCGGTTGCCATTTTCTGCGTTCATTATAGTTCACTTGATGAACCATGTTTCTGAGGTCAGCCCTGGCTCAACTGGTTGTTCCTCCATGCACGTGCCCCCCACTAATCACCATCACGTCTCCTAGCTCTCTCTTGTCTTTGTCTTTTTCCTCCTGCTTGTTCTTGTCATTCCTGTTATCCCTCCATCGGTCAATTCTGGGTATGTCATTACCTCGACTCCTATCCTACCCAACGTACTGCTTAAACTGATTCAGATACCCCCTTCTTAAGAGGCCTTCGATATTGTCTTTGAGCTGAATGCATTCCTCTGTCGTATGTCCTTTATCTCTATGAAAGTCACACTTCTTTGGGTCTAGGTTATTTGTGGTCATCCTTGGTGGTCTCTGCCACTTGTCATCATACTTATTCACATTGAAGATGTAAGATCGGTTGTGGGTCGGCGAGGTATATTGTTCATTCCTGCCCTGCAACCTACCTCTACCCTGCCTCCTCTGGCCAGAAGATCTTTCATTGTCCCTTCTCTACTGATATGTCGTGCCGTATCCGGCAGGGTTAAGCTCTGGCTTGTTTGTCGCTTCTGCTCGACTAAGCTTTTCTCGTCTATTCGGCTTGGCAGAGGCAGACTTTTTGGCTAACATAGCTCGGTCTATCTCATCCCCTTTGATGAAATCATGGGCTTTTCCTATAGCTTCTGCCAGATTTTCAGGTTCTTTCTGCCCATATATTCTCTGAATGCTAACCCTGGGAGTAAGCCACTCTGCATTGCAAGCAACGCCACTTTTTGGCTCATGTTGGAAATTAATGTTGCCTCTTTGTTGAATCGAGTTATGAAGTCTCTAAGTGACTTAGTCTCTCCTTGCTTTAGTGACATCAGATTCATTGTCATTCTGGTGCGATCCACTAATATGACAAAATGATCTATGAATAACCTCTTCAGGATATTATACGAATAGACTGACCCTTTCTCTAATGAGCGATACCATTCTACTACTAGTCCCTCCAGGGTTGGAGGAAATGCTTTACACCAAACTGAGTTGGTTCTGGTGTATAAGACCATGTGACTCTCGAAGGCAGATAAATGGTTCTTAGGAGTCGTTGTTCCATTGTATTTGCACAAAGGCATCTTGATATTTCCATTGGTTCCTCCAAAATCTCTATGCAGAAGGGTGAGTCCTCAGGGATCACGATGATCTTCACCTTCTTGGAACGTGCTGGGCTGATTCCCAGCTGGAGCCGCTCCTGATTCCTTCAAACTCCACTCCTTGTTCAAGTTTTTTCCCTCTAGCTCCTTCACCTTCTTCCTCAAGGCTACTAACTCCTTCTACTCTAGGTCAGACTCTACACGGGTGACCTGACTTGGGTATGCCCAGTAGATGTCTGCGGACGAGTGGAACTCGACCCTTTTCCAAATGAGTTCAGCACAACTGTCATAGCAACCAACTACTCCTTACAGCACTAGGACAAATTATGCAATACCTCTGGTATGTGCATCGTCTGAAGCTTTCCTGTCGGTGTTTGAGTAATCACCTCGTTGTTCTGGTTTGTGAGCAGCATTTTGAATCGAACTGTTTGGGCTGGTCCGATTGGTTTATAGGCTCCATTTGTGTTTTTAATGATACTAGAAGAGCTTCCAGCTTGATTTGGATTATGGGTACTGACGAGATTAATTTTGCAGTTGTTTCTAGGGGATCGGGTTTATTTAGTGGTGTTTGAGCATTATCGGTCAATGGTGTTTTAGTCGTGGGATCTGGTTTTTCCCCCGTCATGGCGACTTTTCTGACCTCGAACAAGCTTCACTGGTTGAGCTAAGGTGTTGGAACTACCCCCTCCTTCTAGCGCCAATTGTTCTGGGGTGGCTCCAAAGCCTGGCTGGGTGTCTGGCTTGGACACCGGTTGGAAGTCACCCATAACGGTGGTTATGCCCTTAGGGGTGGCTTCGAGGAACCCCCCTCCGATGGTTAAGTTAGTAAGGCTATTTAATGAACAATGATGGATAAGTCATGAAATGTATGTGTCTAACCCCTTTCTTGTTGCATTTGGGTTAATATTTATAGTTATTCCATTCTTGGTGCTACAGGATGAGGCCTGCTGAGGTCAGCCGCAAAGCTGAGCCCCTAGGAGGTTTTCCTTGACCTTGGACCGGATTGGCTTAAGTGTGCACCTCTTAAGAGGTGTTGGGGCACGGGGCAGCTCAGCGGGAGCTACCCTATCCAACTAGCCCCTCAAGAGATAGTCTGAGGTACTCAGGCCGACTCCTACTGACTGGAGATGTTCTTTTGTTCTAAGGTTAGGAGCATGGAAAGAGCTATGCCGAAGCTATCCCATACAGTTCTCCTCTATAATTCAAAGATGAAATTATTCCCCGAGAAACTTATATCTCGTTGGAGCGGACCATTCGTTGTTCAAGAGGTTTTCTCTAATGGAGTTGTAGAAATTGTTCCTTTAGATTCCAAGGGTTCATTCAAAGTCAATGGCCATAGACTTAAATGGTATTACGATAGAGTTTGTCGGCCTTATTCACAAGATGTCTCTCTATCATCCACCTTGAAAGGGTGGAGAGCGTTAAGCTAATGACATTAAATAAGCGCTTTTCGGGAGGCAACCCAAATTTCTAACCTTCTATCTCATTTTTCTTTGATTTTTTTTTTTTTATTTTTCTTCCTTGGTGTTTTTGGTTTAATTGATAACCTTTTTATTTTTCTTGATTTTAGGTACTTACGATTTGAAGAAAGTTTGATTGCCAACAATCTTAGTGCCATTTTTTATATTATAAAGTTTGTATACATAGTTTGGAGATTGGAGTCGGAATTGAATCTTGGTGGGTCCATAATGGCGCTCTCATGAATCAGGGATGTTTAACCCACCGTTAAATAGCTATGAAACTGCCATGTTTAGTGGGTATAACAATCCCGGGATGAGCTAGTTCCTCGTGCCCACCGATGCACCCACGAGCGACTTGCACCGCACACGACCGAAGCTTGCGCGGGCGCGCAGCGCTGCTGTTCGCTCCTTTAATTCGTGCATCCTCTCTTTTCTTTCAATCTTTATCTTTCTTCTCTATTCCTCTACTGTTACTTCACTTAATTTTATGATTTTTATTGCTTCATTTTATCACTTCATCACTCTTAATCACTAACTCACTTAGTCTACAATTCCATATTCCCAAATTTCATGTTCTATTTTTTATTTCTCTCTCCTAAATTTGGGATTTTTGGGTACCTTTTTTTAAGGGTTTGGAACTTACATTTGGAGTCTATACTTGTTAGTTTGCATCATTATTTCATTTCACTATGGGTTTTCTAATCACTTAAGATGGCACCACTCCGTCGTCCTAAGAGAGCATGTGGTTCACTTAGTGCCTCTTTTAAAGTGGTTGTACCACCTCCCTCACATGTTGGTGAGACCTATGGGATTGAATGCACACAGCAAAAACATTGGGATAACTTTGTAAGACTCTCTTCTAAGAAGCTACTTTCAACACGGTTTTATGATGCTTCAACCACAACCAAGCTTGGAATTGATGAGGATGTTCGGCGGTTGGCTAGAAACTTGGGCTTAGAAGATTTCATTGGTCTAAATGCCCCTACCTATTCCCGATTGACCTTCGAGTTCCTTTCCTCACTTGAGATTCATGAAACCGAAGAGAATGGCATCACTGTTTGAACTCTCTCCTTTCAAATCTTCAACAATGACCATGTGGTTTCGGTTTCGGTTTGTTTCATCAATGAGATGTTCAAGTTCCCTTATCCGTTGGATGATAAAGAGTATATCTATCTGGTTTTTGACCAATTGCAAAGTGATCATGGTTATAAGGAGCGACGATGGTGGAGGCATATTTCGGTTCAGGATCGTTACATACCTCAATAGTCAAAGGCAGCCTCCATCATTCACCCCGCTTTGAGATATTTCAATCTCTTCCTTACATATGCCTTCTTCTCCAAGGAGTCTCTTGGTGCTATATCTCGTGAGGATTTAAGTTGGCTATAGTTGGCAGATCGACCTTTTGGTGAGATTGAGGTCATCGATTTTGGGCAACACTTGTTAGATCGCTTCATTGATATTCGTGATGGTGTTTTTCTTTCCGAGAGCATACAATTTGGTGGTTTGATCACGATTATTGCTCTCTCTCTTAACAAGAAATATGATCGCATGCTTATTGCCCTTGAACCTATTTGTGATCGTCGTGAGAAGACCTCTTCTTATCTAGTTAATGAGTATGCTTTGATAAACCAAAAGTTCTTGGAGCGTACTTCGAAGAGCGATGTTTATATTTGGAAGGTTTCTAGGACGTCCGATTGGTTCATTATTCCGCACCCAGAAGCTAGGGGTCGTCGCTTAAACACTTCCCTTCCTTGGCGACCTCCTAAGTGGCCCGTTAATCCGGCTCTCAAAAGATTTCCTCTACCAAATTTTTGTCACAATCCGGACGCTCCCAATCCTACTCAATTTCAAGATTTGCCCCCGAGATCTCGTGGAGGTACTCCTACTCTTTCTTCCTCTTCTTATTCCCCTTCCCAACTTAACTTGCATAATTTACATGCTAATATTGACTCTATCACTAATGTCTTGTCCTCTTCTCTTGGACATGATTTTGTTCTTGGCTATGATTATCATGCCCGTCAGGTTTATGATTTTCTTGTTAGGAGAGGCGATATTCAACCCTATTTGAACTACCCTTATCTCCTGATCTAATAAGGACCTATTCCTTAATGGGTTCCCTTTGATCCCAACCATAGACCATCTCTTTGTTATCCATATTAGGAGAGGCCTCACTTGCCTCCTAATGCTATTTGTGGGACCACTCCAGCTACTTATGACTACAAGCGGCCCAGGGGATGCGACTTTGACTATGACCCATCTAACCCTAATCCCTTCCCTAACTTTGAGACCTTTGGTAGGTGGGGGCTTTCTGGTGAACCTATTTTGGATGATTGGTCACATTTATTTGAGGAGGAAAGGGCTAGGAGAGAGTGTATTTTGAGAGGCAAGGCACCGATGGTGGTGGGTGCTTCTATGAGGTCTAGTCATATATTTTCAGAGACCGGTGAGGGAGTACCCATTCTACCCCTTACCATAGTGCCGAGTGATTCTCCTTAGCTACCCCCCTTACTTGCTTGTTTTACTTTGGTACTGCTTATAACACTTACTTGATGTTAGGATTTAAGCTTAAGGGGGGGGGGGGGGGGGTAGCTTATTACAAGCTTCAGGGACTATTTACTTGTTTTGATGTGCTTCATTTCTTTTCCCCTTGCTTTTATGATTCACTTTGGCTATTTTTATGAGCTCCTGATGGTTGGTTGGTTGATGTTGTTTCTTAAGGTTGATTGTTTTCTTGTTGTTGAGTTCTACTATCCCATTAAATTCCATTAATCCAAATCCCTTAAAATCCAAAATAGTTTAGCATCGCAATCTTTCTTTTATTTCTTCTCTTTATTTTATTTTTCATGAGGTTACTAACTTTCTATTTTGTGTAGCTTTTCTCTTTCTCCTTTTCTTGTCTCACGTTCTAGGTCCTTTGTTGGATCATATTTCACATAGAAATGGTGCTAGTTTTCTTGTTATCACATTTGTTCTTTTCACTCGGGATCACTCGGTGTGACCTTTCTATTTTCTTCCCCCTTTTCTCCTTTTATCTTTATTGTGTGCATAGTTTAGCTTTAGATTAGGGAAGTTGAACGGTTCAAGGTTGTATGCTATTAGCACCTTGAGGGTGTTTGGGGCCATTGGCGCTGTTGTCAAATGGCCATTGTTTGTCGATTGGGATTTATTTGTTTTAGCTTACACCTTTTACCTTCTACTTCTCTCTTTTTCATTTCTTTTCTTTTCATTTTCCTTTTCTTTTGAATTTATATATCATTTTACAATACAAAAACATTTTCATTTGAGGCAAATTTTTATTTGTATCTTGTATTTGCTTTCGCTTTGGACTTAGAAGCTTTTCGGACTTGCATTTATGGATATTACCCTTCCTAAATTATACTAGTTTGCACGGTTTGAGAGTATGTTCGGTTGATTTTAGGATTGGGTATGCTAAGGTAGTTTGTTAAGAACTTTCCGAACCTTGAAACCCTAATCTACTTGTTTGTGGTAAGAAGATGTTGATTCCTATAGTGAATTTGAAGCCGAGTGTTAGTTTTTGCCACAACTTTGTGAGGTCTCATTTTTCTAGCCTTCTACCTATATTGGGTGAGTGGCATGGATCCTTGACTACCGCTTTCTCTTATCTAGAATTTGAATTTTATCTCCCAAGATCGCGACCGAATCATTTGGGAAGGACAAAGACATCTTTTCAAGTTGGTTACTTTTCGTTTTCTAGATTTAGTTTCTATATTTTTGATTTTGGGTTAACATTTGTCTCCTTGCTACCATTTGAGACTTATACCATCTTTTCAAGCATATTACTAGTGTTCTAGCCATTTGTCTCATTTTTGTCTCCATTCTTAGTTTTTGTGAAGCATGTGGTCCATCGTTTGTTGGTGCTTATGGTGTATAAGTGTGGATATCTGGTTCTTTTGCTAAGCAAGCATGTGTTGTTCATAGTTTGTGAATAAAGGCAAATACAAGTTGAAAAAGTCGTCCATAGTTAAAAGAGGCGAGGACAAAACAATAAAAATAAAGAGCAAAAGCTAATGCTAAGGGGAGAAAGAAAGAACAAACATGAAAAACTCAAAAACTTTTTATTGAGGACAATGCATTCTTCAAGCTTGGTGGAAGCGTTCCTACGCTCTTTATGTATAGTTTTGTGATGTGGCGTTAAATAAGCTTGGGGGGGAATTTTGGTGATTAGGGGATTTTCTTCGCCACGTGGACCAATAATATCCTGCCACGTGTCATCCACGTGGACCAATCAGGCCTCGACACGTGGCAGGCTGAATTGCCAACTGAGCAAGTGGCCTCCTACGGCCCAAAATTCCAGGCAAAGCCCAATCAGCCCTAGGTTTACTGAAACCTAGTATTGGGAACGCTTTCCAACACCCTATAAAAGGGAGGTGTTTCCCTCTGAGGAACATCTATTCAGAAATATTCAACACACATTAACTCTCCATCAAAGAAAGTCAAACATCTGACACCTCGAACTGAGCAATTACACATTGCAGATTCTCTCTTGGAATCCAAGAGAGACCCTTTACTTTCCGCACTTTACTCCTTATACATGTTCTAACTTGATCGTCAGAGGCGGAGCTCCCACCCACCGGAGTCTCCGTTGTTTTGCAGGTACAGGCGTCCAGAGGTCAGTCTTGGAATTGTAACTCTCCCGAAACATTTGGCGCCGTTTGTGGGGAGATTACTTCAAAGATGACTTTACAAGAACCTGTACCACCTCTTAATGAGAAGCGGCCTACGGCCGACGTCCAGGTCTTCTCAGACCAAGATACAAATGACAACTATGAAGTCGCAACCCATACGGCCCCTGACAGGTCCCTCAGGACACGGCGCATCCGTCCCACCGAAAGGAGGGAACGGAACACTGACCAGGTAGGCCCCAGTGAAACAGTCGGCCAGCCGACAGGTCAGCCTCTGACGGCCGAAGGATCCACCCCCATCACTAGAAACGAGCTCATGACCCTCATGACAAGTTTAAAAAGGGAAATAAAGGATCTTATTGATAAACGGACGGATGTCCCTACCAAGGAATAGTCGGCCAAGAAACCCTCTTATTTTGGGAGGAAAAAGCCGGTCAAAGACCGAGAGGCCACTCCTTACCCTAAACCAAGGGAGGAACGGAAGACTTAAATAAACTTGGCTGGACTGTGGTTCCCTAAGCTAGGGTAGAGGAAGGTCATCCGACATATACAGCCAGATGGTTCCAAGAAAACATATTCCGATGCTCGGATGATAATCCAGTAAAAGAAGAATATGCAACTGTCAGAGTCGGCCTCCACGTCGAACTTCAATAACAGTTTTTAGAATGCCTCGCTAAGGTATTCTCAATCAAACCAAGAAGACTAGACAGGCGGCCTGTCCGCCCATTCTAGTCCTTAGATGTTCCAGGCGGCCCCGTATGTGCCTCAACATCCATACATGTCGTATGGACCACCTTATATGCATCCTACCCTCTTCAAGGGGCAGGCGGCACCCAATATCCAGCCTTTGGGTTGGCAGCTCCGACTGCTAAAACTTGGGGAACAGCCTTCAGCTTTCTCCAAGGAAATAACTGAGACCGCATAGCCGGCCTAGGTGAAGAATGTGTTGGTAGGCACTTATGATGGTACCTCCAACCCAGAAGACCACCTGATGGCATCCACCAATGTTATGTATCTACAAGGGTTGGATGATGCTACTTGGTGTAGATGCTTCCCGGCCACATTAAAGGACGTCGCCAAGCAATGGTTCGGCAACCTGCCAGCCGGATGCATCAATAACTTTAAGACGCTGGCATACCTGTTCGCGTCAAACTTCGTAATGAATATCCCTGCAAAGAAGACAAGTCTTGACTTAGGAGCCATACAGCAGGGAGAGAAGGAGGGGCTCCGCTCATATATCAGGCGCTTCAATCTAATGAAAATTCAAATTCAAGGGTTTTCTTATGAGGTAGCTTACAAAGACTTCTTTAAAGGTCTGAAGGACGGGTCGGCCTGCAAGTTCGACCTTATTAGAAAGAGGGTGGCTACCCTCCAAGAGGCAATGATGGAGGCGGACGCCTATATATAGGCAACCGAGCTCTGCAACATCAGTAAGCAATTGGACTCAAAGAGGTCTGACAAAAAAGAGAGTCGACCATTAAGGCCGGCTAAGAAATAAGAAAAGAAAAGAAAACAAGTCTGGGTGGCTAAATCCTCTAAACAGTCGTCCTAGAAGAAAACGAGAGATGCAAAGACGTACTCCCCAAAGTACGAGTTCAATAAAGACTGTTATTCCATCCTCATGGAGATTAAGGATCCGGTCTCTATTGACAAGCCGGCTCTAAGAAGGGTTTTGCCAAAAATCGGAACAAAAACAAATACTACCACTACCATGAGGACATTGGCCACGACACCAACGAATGTTATAGCCTCAAGCGGCTGTTAGACCGTCTGGCTGATAAAGGAGTCATCAAGTCTTGCATCTTGAGGTCCAAGGTTACCTTGCAGACTAACCCTAGACAGTCGACTAAGAAGAAGCCCCACTTTGCTAATAGCTCGGATACGGATGAAACTCCAATCTATAAAATAGCAGGTGGCTTCGCTGGAGGCGACCCTACCATCCGGGGAAATAAAGAATATGTCAGGTGCCTCGATGTTAACTCAGTCGACGAGGGACAGGCGTCCAAGGACTACTTCCCCGAAGTCGTTGATACTGAGGAGGACAAGGGCAAAATCAAGAGGTCGCATGATGATCCTATTGTCATCGAATGTAAAGTAGCCAACAGATCATTTGTTTGAGAACAAATGATCCTATTGTCATCGAATGTTAGAGAAATGTTTGTTTATAATCAAGATTTGGCCGGATCCTCATTAACACTAGGAGTTCGTCTGATCTCATCAGTCACAAGTGTCCAGAAAGGCCAACCAAATGATGGCCGAGAAAAAAGACAAGCAATAGCAATCACTGACCGGTCAAAGGCTGGATGAACTCCGTCCCCAGCCGGCTAGTGAACACATGGACATCGTCCTAGATGACTCTCGTTCCGACCGGACAGTGAAGGTCGGGACGACTGCTTTTGCTGAACTTGGTGCAGACTTGCACCACTTGTTAAAGGAATTCAAAGACATCTTTGCCTTTGAATTGGACGAGATGCCAAGCATCAGCCCGGATCTAGCCGTCCACAAACTTGTTGTGGATCCTAAAAATAAGCCGGTAAGGCAAAAGAAGAGGAACTATGGTGAAGAAAGAAGTCAGGCAGCAGCCGCCGAGGTGAAAAAGTTGTTAGATGCTGGTTTTATTCGGCAATGCTACTTCCCTGATTAGGTTGCCAATGTTGTGCTTGTAAAAAAGCCAAATGGAACCTGGCACAAGTGTGTAGACTATACAGACTTGAACAAGGCATATCCGAAGGATAGCTATCCTCTCCCAAAGATCGACAGTCTGGTCGACTCTACAGCCGGCCATTCTTTGATGAGCTTCATGGAAAAAAGATCAAGAAAATACGGCATTCGTCACTGATCAAGGGTTATTCTGCTATACTGTGATGCTATTTGGTTTGAAGAATGCGCCTGCTACCTTCCAAAGAATGATTAATACAGTCTTCATTTATCAAATAGGAAGGAATGTGGAGGCATATATTGATGATATGATTGTTAAATCAAAACTCCAGACGGACCATCTTACAGATCTCCGAGAAACATTTGCCACACTTAGGCGGCACCAGGTCATGCTAAATCCCAAAAAATGTGTTTTTGGTGTTGAGTCTGGGAAGTTTCTCGCATTTCTGATTGATCAAAGGGGGATAGAGGCCAATCCAGAAAAAATACAAGCAGTCATAGACATGCAGTCGCCCCGCACTGTAAAGGAAGTTCAAAAATTAACCGGTTGTCTGGCGGCATTGGAGAGATTCCTCAGTCGGTCAGGCGACAAGTGCCTCTATTTCTTCCAAGCAATCAAGAAGAAGGCTATGTTTGAATGGGGGATGAAAGAAGAGGCAGCCTTCTTAAAGTTGAAAGAACACTTGCACTCTTTGCCAAGGCTCGTCAGTCCTCTGACAAAGGAAGTGTTATACATGTACTAAGTCGTCTCTGATCATGCTCTCAGTGTTGTTCTCCTTGCTGAAAGAGACGGTTGCCAGCTCCCCGTCTATTTCATCAGCCATGCCCTGAAGAATACTGAGTTACGGTACCCCATGGTTGAAAATATTTTTGGCTTGGCCCTCTTCATGGCAGTCAAGAAGATGAAGCCTTACCTTTTAGCACATTCGGTCATGGTCTACACTAACCAGCCAATTAAGCGGCCACTGACAACCATGGAATCATCCAGCCGAATGATTAAGTGGGCAATTGAAATACAAAGCCTAGAAATTACTTTTGAGCCAAGGAAAGCAGTAAAAGGGCAGGCACTTTCCGACATCATTGTTGAAATGACTAGGCCGGCTGAACTAGAAAATCCTGACCAAGTCTGGAATTTATATGTGGACGGAAGCTCCACAATGAATGGATGTGGTGTAGGCGTCATATGTCAGTCTGATGAGGGAGACAAGTATGAGTATGCACTAAGTTTTAAGTTCCAAGCCTCAAACAATGAGGCAGAATATGAAGCCCTACTAGCCGGCATTCGTATGTGCTAGGTGGCCAAGGCAAAGAAAGTGGACGCCTGTTCTGATTCATAACTGATTGTTAGCCAATATCATGGTGACTATGAGGCCACACATACGGCTATGATCAAGTATCTACAGGCGGTCAAAGAAGAGGCCGGGACACTTGAGGAATTCCACCTAAGTCAAGTGCCCAGGTCCGAGAATACCCAGACGGATGCCTTCTCCAAATTGGCATCATCCGCCTCCTGTGACACACCAAGATCTATTTTCTAGGAAGTGATGGAAAAAAGGAGCATTGAGGAGGAACCTATTGGAATCCTTTATCAAAGCTCAACCTGGATGAAAGGCATCCAGGCGTAATTAACAGACGGCACCCTGCTGGTTACTTACCTAGAGATGATTGTAATAAATAAGCGTGCGTCTAACTTTGAGATTCACAAAGGGAACTTTTCAAGAAGGGTTATCTACAACCTCTTTTGAAGTGTGTTACCCTAGAGAAGGGCCAAGAGGTCCTCGAAGATTTGCATTCAGGGTTCTGTGCCTCCTATATAGGCGGCAGGACACTAGCAAAGAGTGCCAGGCGGCAAGGCTACTTCTAGCCTACCCTTGAAGCAGACGCCATGGAGATGGTTAAAAAATGTGACAAGTGTCAAAGGTTTGGCAAGCTCATCCATCGTCCGGCCACTGACCTGACGGTTATCCATAGCCCGGTTCCATTCGCCAAATGGGGCATGGACATTTTGGGTCCCAATACGTCTGGTACAGGCGGACGGAGATATATTTTGGTAGCAGTCGACTACTTCACCAAGTGGGTAGAAGCAGAGGCAGTCAAAGGCATCAAAACCAAAGATGCCATCTCCTTCATTTAGAGAAATGTCATCACTCGGTATGGGTTACCCATGTCTATGGTTTTTGACAATGGACCTGAATTCGAGACGCCTGCTCTTAAGAACTGGTTGGGGGGCCAAGGGATCTCTCATTGTTTTGCATCAGTCGGCCGCCCCCAAGCAAACATCCAGGTTGAAGCATTTAACAAGTTAATCTCTAATGGCATCAAAAAGAAAGTTGAAAGAGCTGACGAGCTACCGAATGTTCTGTGGGCCATCAGGACGAATGAAAAAGTGGCGATTGGTGAAACTCCATTTCTTATTATTTATGGGGCAGAGGTTGTTTAGCCTATTGAGCACTATGAACCAACTCTTCGAGTCATGCTTTATGACAAAGAGGCCAACTGGGAAGCCATGCCGCTAGCATTAGATTCACTTCCAAAACGCAGGGGCAATGCAGCCTTGCGCCATGAGATCTATCATTTGAGAATGACGAGAGCTTACAATAAAAGAGTGCACAAGCGGCCCCTAAAAGTAGGGGACTTTGTGTTACGAAAGATGGAAGCAGTCGGTAGGGCCAACGAGTCAGGGAAAGCTGACTCCTAACTAGGATGGCCCCTACCGAATCTATGAAGAAGTTAGAGGCGGCACCTACCAACTGGAAACACTAGACGGCAGGAAGCTAGCCAGAACTTGGAATGTTGACAGCTTAAAAAAGTACTACTTCTGATATTTGTAAATCATTTGTAAACATATCAATAAAGTTTGCAATTTATTTCAATTATTGTACAAGTCTCCTCAGCAGGGCAAGCCGCCTGTGCAAAAAACAGTCGGCCTTATATCTTTTAAGTACTTAAGTAAAAAGGTTAGGTCTAGACGACTTAGCAATCTGTTCTTTTCTGAACAATCTAATGAGGCCACAGGTCGGTTGATCAACCTAAGGCCCATGGCCGAATGATCTTTTTAAAATTAAACTAATGCGTCTGTCCCAAAACTTGAGCAGGCGTCCGGCGACATCCATTCGGGTGAATTTGTCGCAGAGAGCATCTTCCATTGGGGTGGCACATTGCTCTATAAACCTAAAACAAACGGCCCTACCAAGTGTCCCCAAGGACAACCTCGCAGTCGTTTGACATACATGAGACGAAGATAAACGTACCGCTCCCCGAACAAGTGGTAGACAGTTAAAATCCGAGTCAGAAACCGCCTATCATTACTTGGGATAAATGCAGACGGTGCAATTTGAGTAAATAGCTAAGCAAAACATGGCAAATAAAGGAGGTCATGTGGCCTAAGCTGCCTGATTCTTCTACTACTCAAACAAAAGTGACGGACACTGATTAACCCCAAGGTTAACTCATAGTCACTCAACCAACCTAGTACGGAACCTAAAAGGTATTAGACAGCCGCCTATTTTTTGGCAAACAGAGGTACTCGACCACTATTCTTACTAGATTGACTATACTAAAGCTACCGCCTGTAACCCAACAGGCGTAGCTACTTCGGTTGGACATCCCGTTTGACGCCTACTTCTATGCAGCTACCATAGCAGACGGCCAGCTAACATCCAATAAAATGAATTAAGTACCAAACTTAGTACATTGCATTTCGTATGAGGAACCATGCGGCCAAAGCCGCCTGCTTCTTCTACTCACTCAAATCAAAGAGGCAGATTGATTAACCTCAAGGGTTAACTCATGGTCACTCTAGAAAACTTAAGAGGGAACCTAAACGGTGCAAATCAAGCCACCTGTTTTTTGGCAAACAGACTGTATTCAGCCACTATTCCTCTAAGTTGCACAAACAACAAACGGCCACAGCCGACTATTTCTTTTGATTACTCAAGTACAAGTGACGAAGACTGATTAACCTAAAAATTTCATAGTCACTCAACAATCTACATTTGGAATCTAAAAGGTCTAATGAAACCGCCTGTTTTTGGCAAACAGACGGCCTTCGGCCACTGCTCCCATTATTGTTAGCACACCGAGGAAGCTACCTTGATTAAAAACATCCAGATTGGCGCCTGTTCTATACGCACCAAGCAGACGGACTATTTACAATCAATAAAATAAACTAAGTACGAAACTTAGTGACAAAACCAAGGTTCGTCAAGAACTATATTGAGGCAGAGAGCCGAGTTATGCTGAGTGTTTGCATGGGCAATGGCGGACTGTCCGCCTTGTTTGAGGCAATCACCATAGTGATTTATGAAGTTGTTGTCCTCCATCATGTCCTTGACCAGCGCTTGTTTCTCCTCGTCGACCCGGGAAGTGTATTTTTGGGCAAGCAGGGTCTCCTGGTTGGCCAGCTTCTACTTCATCTTGTCTACCTGGCTACGGACTCCCTTGGCCTCCTTTTTTGCCTCCCTTAGAGGCCCGAGCTCAGCCTTGAAGTCCGAGACGGACTTCTCTAGCTTAGAGATCCTCTTTTTTGCCTCCTCTAAGTCCTCTTTGACCTGCAAATTGGCAGACGCCTGATAATACAGTATGTTAGTGGTCAGAATTTTGTTTTAAGCAATCTGGAACATAGCTTTGTCATAATCAGAGGCGACCCAGGCCTTCGCAGCCTTTACCTCTTTGTTCTTTTCGTTTAGGGGCTTGCGGAAACCATACACTCGCAGCATAGCCTGCACTCGGCCAAAAAACAGTCGTTAGTAACGGGTGCTAGGCAATTATTTAAACAAAGGAAAAATTACTAAGTATACCTCGGCCAGGAGAGCCAAGATGGCCTCAAGGTTAAGGGTGCCGACTCCCTGTCCTTGACAAGGATGGCCTTCAGCATGGACCTAGCCATTTGAACCAGATCCGGCCTTTGAGGGACATCTCCACAATCAATACCCTGTAAGTACTTAGTGTAAATGCGGCCAATAGACCGACTGCTCTTAGAAGTGCTAGGCGACTGCCAATTGAATTTGACCCTCAAAGGGTAAGGGAAGGGACACAAGTCCTTGATACCTTCAGTGGCCGCCTCTTTCTCATTATCCTTCCCTTGCCGACTACCGCCTGGGACAGCTGGAGATTTTAGGGGTACATGGCCTCCTGGCCTTGAGGCCACGTGCTTCCTGGTTCTCATAGGAGTCGTCACGTCACCAGCCGACTGTTTCCTAACCTTAAGAGCCGACTTGGTGGAGGAGGAAGGCTTTGCATCAGTACCCTACAAAATAACAACAATAAGTAAAAAAAAAAACAAAAAAAAAACAAGGCGGCAGAAAACTAAATGAAAGTTGTTCAGTTCAAAGTTCACCTTTGACGCCTGTACAACAGGAGACTCTTCAGAGGGTCGCTTGCCAAGGATGGTCGAGCGGTACAGAGCAGCGGCATTTTTGGAGGCCGAGAGTTTCTCCATGGCTTTGTCTGCAAATGATGAACCAAGGAGTTAGTTTGATACAAAACAAAACAAAATTTCACAAGACATGTAAACAGGCGGACAGCTACCTCTCGGCATCTCATCACTTAGGCCACATGTGGCTAGATATGTCCTATCATATCACCACTTATACTTGGGAACATAGTTTTGAGGAATGAAATCCCTCACCCCAGTCTCGGGGTTCGCTTGTATGACAACTTTGAAGAGTCCTCTGTCAAGGATCTCCTCTTTGTCTTTACAGGGAACAGGCGGCGGCTCAGAGCCACTTGTTAGGAAAGGTGGGTTCCTATTACACCTGTTAAACTTTTTGTTCCTAACTGTGTCAGGGCTAGAGATGATGTAGAAAGTCATCCTCCAATCTTTCCACTTATTCTCCTTCTCCACAGTCATCAGGTAGCCTTTACAACTGATACCAGTCGGTCTCGCTTGTTTTTGGGGTCCGGCTGAGGTTGTTCATATGAGCGAATGCCTCAAAGCTTGGTTCTACCTCATGCATCTCGGAACCGGCAACAGAGCCCAAGATGTTGAACCAAGAATTAGGGGCTAGTTGCCAGACACCCAACTGGTATCCGTCCGAAATCCTCTCTACAGCCGGATGTAGAGGAAATCTCAAGCCGGCCTTAATGGCCGCCTCATAGCAGCCGAAACAGGCGTCCCCGTAGCTGGACTGCTCAGGCCAGACTACCGTGTCCTCGGCATCCAGCATACAAATTACATACCCATGTCCCATGACATGTTCAGTTCTAAAACTCTTAAGTTTTTCAGCCATCACCTTCCGCCTGCCCTTTAAAACATGATGAAAGTAGGCGCTGTATTGCTCTCGGTTAGAAGCAGACGGCTCCGCCCAGCCTGGTCCCATGTCTACTGAAAGGGACTCTCGCGCAGTCTCTAGCCGAGAGTGCCTCTCTTCAGATTCATCCGAGACTCTATTTGAAGTACTTGGCTAAGATTCGCTATCTGAGCTCTCGGATGAAGAGTCCGCCTGGTTTGCCAAATCAACAAGCACATGCATAGCATTTTCAACCTCTTCCCCTGAATTGTCTAAAATGGAATCACTACGGGTACTTGGGGTAGGCGGCACGTCAGACAATTCGCTGACAGGCGCATGAAAATAGGAGCCGTCTGAATTTGTCACCCTTGTTGTTCTTTTAGTTCTTGCCATGGTGTCCTACACAGACACATAGACAGTCTGAATTGGGGCAGTTTGCAAAGGGTGATCCAGCAAGGGGCATTCGGCACTCCTATTTCTAGATTCAGCCGTCCCCGGTGACCGGTTGATCACTAACCTAGGTTGTGCCGTGTGCTTTTGGGAAACCATTTTCAAAAGGAAAAAAAAGTACAAAAAAATTAAAGGAAACAGACGATTACCTTTAGTTGATGAAGATGGAAGAACTTGAAAGTCTACGGCAAATGTAAGAACAGGCAGTCTGAAAAACAGGCGGTCTGATGCAATCGGTTGTTCTCACTTAGAAAAAAGACAAAGTTCTCTAGAAATTTTTTGGAAATGTCCAACAAATTATTTGGACATCCCCTATTTATAGGGGGTGAATTCCTAGAGATAGTGAAAAAAACGGTAAAAACCGTTCTCCAATCATGGCGTGACACCTGTCACAGGCGCCACGTGGATTGCCACATCACCCTTGTGAGGGGCAAATGATTAGGGGATTTTTCCCCACCACGTGGACCAATGATATCCCGCCATGTGTCATCCACGTGGACCAATCATAGTCTGCCACGTGCCACCTCGTGAGAGGTCCAAGGTGGACCAATCAGGCCTCGACACGTGGCAAGCAGAATTTCCAACTGAGCAAGTGGCCTCCTATGGCCCAAAATTCCAGGCAAAGCCCAATCAGCCCTAGGTTTACTAAAACCTAGTATTGGGCACATTTTCCAACACCCTATAAAAAGGAGATGTTTCCCTCTGAGGAACATCTATTCAGAAATATTCAATACACATTAACTCTCCATCAGAGAAAGTTAGACATCTAACACCTCGAACTGAGCAATTATACATTGCAAATTCTCTCTTGGAATCCGAGAGAGACCCTTTACTTTCCGCACTTTACTCCTCATATACGTTCTAACTTCATCGTCAGAGGCGGAGCTCCCACCAACCGGAGTCTCTGTTGTTTTTGCAGGTACAGGCGTCCAGAGGTCAGTCTAGGAATTGTAACTCTCCCGAAGGACATCAAAAAACCCCGGAACAGTTGGTATTTTTGTTTGAATTTTGGATGACACCTTGGTTATGGTACTAAGAACTAGCCATTCTTTGCTTCACATTTTAAGTTTCCCACCAAATTTCAAATTTTTAGCCTATCATTATCCCTTCTCGCCCTTAAGTTACAACCTTCAAAGCCCTTTTGACCTTTATGGTTGAGTCACAAGTCGGTGGAGGGAGATAGGAGTCAAGCCTATGGAGCGTGTTTGCATAGTCAAGATGTCGGGTAGCCCCACATCTCTTCTTTTCCGATTCCTTCGAGGAATCATTGAGATGCTCACTTGAGGTGGATTTGAAACTAGTAGGGAGAACGCGGTAAGATTGTTTGGAATGAAGATGAATTGTGTTTTGTTAGTTCTCTATACTTATCATATTTGATGTTTCAATCAACCTTGGATATCTTGGAATGTGCAACCCTTTGCTTGTTTAGAAAGTTTTATATCTATTTGTGTTTGTCTTTTTGTGAAGGTCAATTTCGAAAGCATTTGTGTTCCTTTTATTTTTGGTTTCGTTTTCCTTTTAAGCTTTGCCTCGTTTACTTTGAGAGTTATGGATTAAGCTCTTTAGAAACCCTTACGCGACCTCACTCGTCCTCATTGGCGACCTTGGGGTTTTAAGGGCTTGTTGTAGCTAAAAAAACCGTGATTCCTACGAAAGTGAGTCAGTGTATATTCTTGTCCCCTTCTTTACCTTTTTCTTTATTTGAATAAATCTTTCATCCAACTCCTACTTGCTTTTGCTTTTGATCGAGGACGAGCAAAAGCTTAGCTTGAGGGAGTTTGATGAGTGCCATTAATGGCAGTCAAATGGCATTATTTTGGGATGATTTTAGTTTCTTTAATAACTTTCTTTTTCTTCTTTCCCTTAGTTTTAGTCTTTTATTCTCTAGTTGATCTCATTCTAGTTATTTCTCCCTTTTCCTTGTATTTTCATAGTTTTTATCGTCTTTTCCCTTTTACTTGTCTTCCTTTCTTCATTTCAGGTCTAAGGTGAAGTCCAAGGCCCTTCATGGTGATTTCTCGGGTTAGAACACTCTTAAAGTGCAAGGTAGATGCTCTCTTATGGCTCATAAAGCAAGGGATGGCACACTCCAAGACTTGATGCTTGCGCCCTCATGTTGTGCTCACATTAAAGTATGGTGTTGAACCCACTGTAAACTCATTTTGGGACTGCCATCCCCAATGACGATCAAGAGTAGCGCACTTTTTGCATTGATGGACACACGGAAGAGATCCCCTGCTCCAAGGGCGTGGGTGCACAGGCTGGTGGCGCAAGCGCGCAGGCTGGTTGTGCGAGCGTGCCACCTGAGTCCCCAGTTCCGTACCCTTTTCTTCGCGACCGTGCATTCTAGAGTGAGGGCGCGCCTGTACGGGTTTCTTTTGGACGTCTACTTTATTTCCCCTTAGTTATTTATTCTAGAGATAGAATTTTTTTTGGATGCATAGAGTTTTCAGATAAGCAAGTTAGAGAGAGAAACCCGTACAGGCGCGCCCTCTGTTCCGTGCAGGCGCCCCACCTAAGCTCTCTGTTCCGTACCCCATTTTTCGCGACCGAGCATTCTGGATAAAGGGCGCGCCTGTACGGGTTTCTTTTGGACGTTCATTTTTTAAAGGAATGGCGTCCTTCGAACAAGTGTATTATTCCGATAGAGGGTTCGGAATTATTAGAAAGCTAATTATTCAGTGAGGTTAAGTGATCGGAATGCCTAGCTGGAGGCCACTTCCGATCAGTAATATTAATGTATTATTAATATTACAACTTAATCTTGACTGAACCCTTCGGGTCACACCCTAATCGAGTAACCGATCCAAAACGACGAATTAATCCGAAGGATTAGATTAGTCATTAGAATATTATGAACAAAGACGTCAGATATCGAGCTTAGAGCGTCGAAACCGTGTGTCGTAAGTCAAGTCGAATTTAGAATTCAACGAGACGAGAAATCAAGCAAATGACAAGTTCAAGCTAAGTCGTAGCTTCGCATTAGCCTAGCCATGCGAAGGCTAGGCCAGCATAGAGCACCAACCGCATCGCATGGCTATGCCGGAAGCCAAGCATGCATATGTGTAAAAGGCTTGCTGGCCAAGCATGCTTGCGAGGTTGGTGTGCCTAGTCACACGCACGCTCGCACCAACACGCATAACTGGGCTAGCAAAGGCCCTACCGAGAACATCGAGCTGCTAGCAAGGGCGAGCATCACCCTTCGCAAGCAACGCACCAGGTGCTAGCATAGCACGCTGGGCATCGCTAGCGAGAGATGCACCCAGCAGCAGCCCGCTAGCAAGCGTGGCATGCGTGCTGGACTGCCCGCACTCGCTACCGAGCTGTGCATGCTTGCGTGCTGAGCAGCACAAGCAGCAGCTAGGCACTACCCAGCATAAGTAACGCAACAGCAGCAGCAGCCCGCATAGCGTGCGTGGCTTGCTGGTTGTGCGTGTGCATATGCGGGCTGGCTGGCAGGCCCAGCCATGGTTCTAGGCGCCAGCAAGGCAGCCTTAGCAGCCAAGGCAGGCTGCCAGCCAGCTCATGTGAGTGTCTGCACATGCGTGGGAGCCCGGTTTGTTGGTGGGTTGCTTGGGGAGCAAGGGAGGTTGGTCCCCCTGGTGGTCCTCACCTAACCCCTTGCTCACCTCTTGACACTTAGCGTTTGTTGATTCACTTGCATTACAATTTGATTTTTGAATTAAAAATAAATTGAATAAAGTGCATTTTACCAATTCTCCCACATTGATGGGAGATTGGAATTCAAGGCTCCCTTCCCTATAAATATCAATCATTTGGGATTGGGAAGGGACACTTGAGTTGTGAATTTTAAGGGATCTCCAAGAAGAGAATACCTTGATTCTAATACTCTAAGTTTTCTTGGCCTAGCCCCGACTAAGCTTCGGGGTAGGGGCCATTCGGGTCGGGTCTCGAGGGTGAGAGCCATCGGAGGCTTACACATTTGCGGAGCTATACGCTTTCAAGTAAGAGCTCCTAGAGAGAACGAAGCACGCGTCAAGGGTAAGATCGTCTTTTCTTCTTTCTCTCTCCTTGCTAATTAATTATGTGATTGTTAATTAATTAATATGCATGTTTGGTTACATTAATTTGTGTGCGGGTCTTGGGAGGGTTTCATTCCGCGTAGTGTCGGACACTACGAAACCCAACATTTTTTATTTCCCCTTAGTTAGTTATTCTAGAACGAGAATTTCTCATTGCATTCATGAGGGAGGCTAGAGAAAGAAGTTTATGGAGTTAGTTTGGGGGAGCTCTTAGATTTTAGAGAGAGAAACTCTTGAATTTTGATTTGTACTTCAACATTTGCTTTAATCAATTTTGTATTTCCTTCAATCAATGATAATTAGTGAGATTTTCTTCCTTTAATTCCTCTCCATTGCTTGATTTTGCTTTTGTTTCATGGATGATTGTTTGACTTGTTGATCTTTTGGGTAATAGTTTGATTGATTTGAATTTCTACTTGATTTAGCTTAAGATGATGATGTTTGTGATTTACTTGGTTTTGTTCTTAAATTTCAATATGCTTAGTGAGTAGACACCATTCTAGGGAGATGGTGAAGCATGCATGAATGATGGATTGTTGCTAATTGATGGATTTTGATTAATTGAATGTTATGATTAAATTGGTTGATAGAATTGTGCATGGGGTTGAATTGTTATTATTAGATTGCATTGTTATGATTAGATTGAATTGTTATGATTAGATTGCATGTGGTTGAATTGAATGTTATGATTAGATTGCATTGTGATTTCTAATGACACGAGCCATTGATTTAGGGATTGCAATTATCGATTAAATTTGATTTATGATTCTTTTTGCTAGTCATTCATAGAGGAAACCTAGCTTGACTTCTAGGAGATAACCTATTAGATTGTCTTGAATGCAGTTACTATTTTCCTTTACAACATTTGGTTGATTGATTTTCCTTCAATTAGCTTAACTATCATGATTGTATTTGGATCCCAATCCCTAGTGCTTTTGATATTGATTTTTGATCAAATTTTGCTTTGTATGATTAGCTCACTTGACTACACATTCATACGCTCTTTGAAATAGCTTAAAACATAGACTACAGTGATTAACCCACCATTCCTCGTGGTTCGACCCTCGACTTGCCCTATACTCGGTTTAGGTTTGGTTGAGTGTTATAAATTTTGTTGATAAGGTCTTAAGCATTTAACGACGTGTTTGAAAACCCTCTATCAGTTACACGATTGGGTGTAACCCAAAGGGTTCGGTCAAGATTAAGTTGTAATATTAATTATGCATTAATATTACTGATCGGGAGCGGCCTCCATCTAGGCATTCCGATCACTTGACCTCACTAAATAATTAGGTTTCTAATTAATTCTGAACCCTCTATCGGAATAATACACTTGTTCAAAGGACACCATTCCTTTCACATAGTGGTCCGGAACCATGACTGGATGTTCGGGGATGATGGTACAAATTTGACCTTAGAGAATCCAAACCGCCCTAAGTAGGCCTCAACTTGATTCTGTTGATATTCATGCACTTTTCGATCAACATACATACATCAAATTGATCCTAAACCTGTTTAATCTACGTTGGTTGATCATTAACGCATAATCAAATCTAATATTGGTGATTACTTGAGATAAAATCATATTAAGCCTAAATGAAATTATTAGTTATCTTATTAGACGGGATTTCAAGTACAAACTCCCTTTAAACCTGCAAAAAGGACGTGATCAAGTAATAACAATAAATCATGAATAATCAAGCAACATACGATTAATAGAACAATCATCATCATAAGAACATCATCAAAAAATTGTTAGTAGTAAGATCCTAGGCATGATACTAAACGGATTAATAATAAATCCTAGCATGTCACTAACATTAAAATCAAAGTGTTTTCCTAAACATGATACTAGAAATCAAAATAATATCTTAAACATGATTTCTACTCCAAATTCAAAAGAATAAATAAAAGGGTAATTGAATTACTCACTTTGATGCCTCAACATTCTTGCTACTAAAACAATAGACACGTTAGTAAACTTCAAGAAAGCGAAATCAATAAAATTAATAAATCAAATATGAATTGAAATATAGATTTGGGACCAAACCCTCAGAACTATCAACCTTTCATGTCAAGGTCGAAGGCAATGTCGAGTATGGCTTGGAGTATTCGAATCACACAAATGAAGTATGGTGTTTGATTGGGATGAATTAAAGATGTGTTTAGGCTATGCTAAGAACATTGGAATTAAGAATTCTGGATTGGGTGTATGATGATTGATGATAGTTGTAGCTAGGTAATTGATGGTTATTGTCCATGATCTAAAACTGGTAAAACGACCTCTATTTATAAGGAAAAAAGAGAGTCTGGAAGTTCAGAAAGGATCAGAAGTTGAAAGGAAATAAAACTGTTTTTGATGCGACGCAACAAGGTTGTCGCGCCACGTTAGCTTCTGTCGCGTCGCGACATTACTGACGTGGCACGTTAGTTCTGGTGTTGTGTGATGGTTTTAAAGGATATTCAAGTTGTACGGAGTTTGATTTATAATGGAAATATTATGGTGAAATATATCCGAACTTCTTTGAATTTGAACGGGATAAGGATTATCAGAAGAGAAGTTTTATTCGATCTCGAACTCTTTGATCTTTATCTTTTTGGGAAGGATAAATTAGAACCTTTCACAGGATTCTAGAAGTTCCTAACTGGTTTAGGATTAGAATTATAATCATATAGGGCATAAATAAGATATTTGGACTCTACATAACCATTGGGTCGTAGCTGAAGTGGACTTAGGCTCGGTTTAGTATTTTGGCCATAACTTATTCGTTTTAATCCGAATTTAAGATTATAATATACCGTTGGAAAGATCTTTTCAAGATCCATCCAACTAAACAATAATTAGACTTGGAATATGGACCAAAATAATTAGGTTTGGACGTTTTTATGATTTGGACACGAAATGAATGATTTTGGATTAAAATATTTTAGGTGAGGTTAGAAATATGGTGAAGGCTTAAAGAAACTTTGCGACACTCTTAAACCCTTTACCAAACTCGTTAATTAAAACGTGAAAGGTACTCGTCACTGGGTTTGGTTTTTGGGGAGACACAATCAGGTGTCTACAGAAGCCCACGCTTTGACTGAGTTTGGAGAAACGTAAGTTTCGAAAGCAAAAGGCAAAGTAAGTCGATAGGGACAGAGAATGATTCAGAGAATTCTGCAATCCTAAATTATCCCTTTAACGTTGATGCCTGCAGAAAGCATCAGTTCTACAAATAAAGGAGTTATAGGGAAAAAAACATATATCTACTGGTGATGACAATCCACTTTATGAACAGTTTCCAACACAAATCTTGAATGATGAGTGACAATCCGATTTGGGGAAAGTTGTCAATGCCACGTAACAATCCATCATAGGAAATGTTGCCACGATGAAACGACAATCCGCATCTCGAAAAAAAATTCAAAGTCCAACTTAGGAAAAGTTGTCAACGCAGCGTAACAATCTGTCATAGGAAATATTGCTACAATCTATAATCCACGCCTCGGAACATAACTCTCGAAAGACAATCCACTTCGGAAAACTTTTCAATGCTATGCGATAATCTATTTAGGAGAATATTGCCACAATTGACAATTCGCGTCTTGGAACATTTGCCAGACGAGCCAAACGACAACCCGCTTTAGGAAAATTTTCCATCAATGAAATGAATGACAATCCACATCGGAGAATCTTTGCCAAAATATTGAATAATGACCCATGACAATCCTCTTTGGGGGAATTTTTCCATGGAGATTTCGG
This sequence comes from Chenopodium quinoa, assembly GCF_001683475.1. NCBI lineage: Eukaryota > Viridiplantae > Streptophyta > Magnoliopsida > Caryophyllales > Amaranthaceae > Chenopodium > Chenopodium quinoa. The sequence continues at coordinate 2,561,892 of NW_018743218.1, forward strand.
TGAATGACAATCTAATCTGGGAAAAATTTCCAAAGGATTTAATGAATGTATGACAATCCAATCTTTGAAAAATTGTCGAAGGAGATGACTTGCATGACAATCCAATCTCGGAAAAATTTTCAATTTTAAAAGCTCTTGACAATCCACTCTTGGAAACATTGCCAGTTGAGATAACAATCCAATCTTGAAAAAAATTGCCAGATAGATGAAGAAGATGCGTGACAATCCACACTTAGAAATATTTCCAGTGGGGATGACAATCCAATGTTGGAAAAAATTGCCGGTTGAGGAAGATGCACGATAATCCACTTTCGGAAACATTGCCAATTGAGATAACAATCCAATCTTAGAAAAAATTGATGCATAAGTGATGTACCTGAGCCCTGCAAAAGTGAAATTTTGCCAAAGGACCTTGAAAGTTGGTTGGCTTGAGGTTGACTTAAGGCTTGGTGTACCTGACTCATTGTGTTACTTGGTGTACTCAAATCGACTCGATATGTTTTTACACGATATGGCTTAAGGTGCATGACTCGTGTGTGCAGACTCAACTCAATGTGGTGACACGACATGACTCAATGTGCATGACTTGTGTGTTCCTTGTGTGGTGATTGTGCACGTGCAACTTGAAAATGCAGAAAAGCAAAAAATTTCCGTCATTTTTGTGGAGGATACCGACTTTCTCCCGAAAAAAAAGACGTGAAAATGTAAAGAGGTAAAGTGTTGGTGAAAATGAAAAGGGGTAAAGTTTTTGAACTTCCCCAAAGGGAAAAAGATGAAAAGAATTGAATCAAGTAATGATGCATGTTGAGTGGGCTTAATCAAGTGTATGCGTTAATTGTTATATCTCATGGTGTAACGATTGTAGCATCCTAGACTATCCCAATTGATGATCCGATAATGAAAGTATTTGGGTAACTTAGGCTCAGAGGCTAAGTACCTCATACTTTGTGATGAAATGATGATTATGATAATGAGTGATTCTAAGATGACAAGGCATGCTTCAAAGTCGAATCAAGATTTCATGAAAAATGGTTCCTAAGGGAAGGATTATTTTGATATGTATTTGTGATGTGTGTGAGAGTGACACTAAGCTTAGGCTACAAAGGCTAAGGATGTGGAAGAATATTTTGAGAAGAGCTAAATCATGGTGACTCTTAGGTTAGGTAGGCTAATGATGTAGGGATCAAGCCCCCAAGTCTAGCTCTAAACGGATAGGGATGAGCATTGGAGATCCCTTGATATGATCATGCTTGAATGTGAATGAATTATTATTACGGTTGCACCCCAATGTGAGGTTGTCTACGTATCCGTTAGGAATCAGGCCGAACGTAGCTCTAGCCGAACCTCGCACAAGTGTGTGTACACCTCAAGGAGGTGTTTCAAGGGTTGTGACGGGGTTAGGATAAAGGTTTAAGAAGAAGAAATAAAGGTTCAAGACCAAAAAGAAGCCCCCAAGGTGTGCAACCTTGCATTTGAATCTTGGTATTTATATGCTTGAGGTTTCTCCTTTTTGAACTTGTTTTCTTTGTTTTTTGCATTTGAGATTCGTATTTGAATCTTCTTTCGATAAGTGTGGGCAATCCCGATCATGCGGTCTATCACTCACTTGGCATTCATGTTTCTCAAGCACGATGCCGAACATTCGATAAGAGACGCAATTTGAGACATGTTCATATCAAAGATATTGGAACACATTCCCTTTTGCATAGTTTATTGCTTTTTGAACTTTTTGAAACTTTGGTAACAACCACTCAAGATTTTGCTTTGAAAATTGCATAAGTTGCACACATCACATCCCAAGGTTAGATAGATGTGGGTTGAAAAAAGAAAGGTCAATCGTTAGGTGAGGCTCAAAGTGGTTTATCAAAAGAGATTGTTGACGTAGGGAAAATCAGGTCGTTGACTAATCCTCCCTAGAGCCAAACAAAATTTTTAATCACTTCACAAACCTATATACAAGTATAGAGGTAAGTCAAGGGTCGAACCACTAGGAACGGTTATGCTCAAATGCTTTTAATCAATGCCTAAGCTAGGTCGAAGTCAAGGGTGAAGAATAGAGTAACCAACACTAATCATCTACCAAAGAAAAGAAGCAAACAAATGAAACACTAGGGAATGGGGATCAACAAGTAATCATGACAATTGCAACAACTTGGGAAGGTTAAGCTAATCAATGGTTGTGAAGACTAATGATAAGAGCTATCAATTGGAATCAAAGAGCTATCTCCTAATCGTTAAGCTAGGTTTCCTCTATGAATAACAAACTAGGAGAATCACAATCCATACCAATCAACAATTGCAAATCCTAAATTAAGTGGTCATGTCATTAGGAATCACAATGAAATCTAACATAGTTCTCAAGGCCTAATCAAACTACACACATGCAACCTCACATTAATCACTTTAATCTCAACAATCAATCAACATGATTCCCAAATCAATCACAATCAATCAATCATACAAGTTTTATCCAAACCCTAGCAAAATAACTACTCCATAACAATCATCATTTAATCCAAACAAGTAATTTCAAGCAAGAATCAATCAAAATATCAGCAACAACTAATCTAATCAAGAATCAAGCAACAAACTAAATCAAATAAACATGAAATTAAAGAAAGCAATAAGATGAGATTTAGTAAGAAATGTTCATCGATAATTGAGAAGATCTTCAATACAAATGTCACCATTGCATCTTCAATCTTTCAAATCACCATTGAAATCCCTCACTTTCTCTCTCTAAAAATACTCCTAAAACTAGAGAGAGAAACTCTCAACTAAGCTAAAATTATGAGGAAAAATTAAATAATGTCTAAAAACTTCTTAGAAAAATCGGTAATAAAGGTGCATTTATAGGAGGCGGGAATACGAATTCGAAATAACTAGGAAAATAGGGAAACGCGCCCGCGCACGTGGCCTACGCGCCTGCGCATGTGGGCTTCGCGCCCGCGCTCTTTTAGGTTCCTTCGACGCTTCGTAGCTTCGTGAACTCGCAAATGGGTCTTCGTGTGCGCACACAATATCTTCATGATAGTCACCAAGCATGGCAGATTCAAATGGACTTGACGCTGGGTTCAACACCATGGTTTCATGAGAGCGCAAGAGCTAGAACTTGGAGCATGCCACTTTCTTACTTCTTGAGCTTTCCCAATGCTATAAGCTTGCTCCAAAGGCATTTTCCAACTTGATAAGCCACCAATATCAAGACCCGAACCTCGTACAATACCTACAACCACGTAAAGAGAACAAATAAAGGAGAAAACATTAGAAAATCCACGAAAGTGGACAAAAGCACAAAATAAGAAAGAATAAGGAAACTAAAGAGAAAATGAAAAAAAAAACAAGAATTTATTTAGAAAGAAATCTATAAAAAGAAAGTAAAAACAACCTAAAAACTCATCAAATGAGTGTCATAAATGGCACTCATCAATATATTTAAAAGAGGTAAAGGTGATATGATGTGGCTACAAGGGGTGCCTCTAATGAGTGCCATTTATGGCACTCAAATTGCATTATTTTGGGATGATTTTAGTTTCTTTTATAGCTTTCTTAAAGCCTTTTTCCTTAGTTTTAGTCTTTTGTTCTCTAGTTGATCTCATTTTAGTTATTTCTCCCTTTTCCTTGTATTTTCGTAGTTTTTATCGTCTTTTCCCTTTTACTTGTCTTCCTTTCTTCATTTCCAGGTCTAAGGTGAAGTCCAAGGCCCTTCATAGTGATTTATCGGGTTAAAACATGCTTAAAGTGCAAGGTAGATGCTCTTTTATGTCTTACAAATCAAGGGATGGCATACTCCAAGACTTGATGCTTGCGCCCTCATGCTGCGCTCACATGAAAGTATGGTGTTGAACCCACCGTAAACTTATTTTAGGACTTCCATCCCCAATGACGATCCTAAGGAGCGCACTTTTTGCATTGATGGATGCACGGAAGAGATCCCCTGCTCCAAGGGCGTGGGCGTGCAGGCTGGTGGCGCGAGCGCGTAGGCTGGTTGTGCGGGCACGCCACCTGAGACCCCAATTTCGTACCCTTTTCTTTGGGTCGCACATTCTGGAGTGAGGGCGCACCTATACGGATTTCTTTTGGACGTCTACTTTATTTCCCCTTAGTTAGTTATTCTAGAGATAGAATTTTTTTTGGATGCATACAGTTCTGAGAGAAGCAAGTTAGAGAGAGAAAGTTCTTAGATTCTAGAGAGAGAAACTTGAGAGAATTGGATGATTTCTACATTTGATTTCCTTCTACTTATGCAAGCACAATTCCTTTGATTTGATCAAAGTTTGTAAGAATCTTCTTCTTCTTAATTCAATCCTTTACGTTTGATTTTGATCATTTGTTGCATTTTCAAGTTTATTGATTGATTTGATTCTTAATAGTTTGTTTAGAATGATGATGATGATTTTGATGATTAGTTTGGTTTTGTTCTTCATTTCCACCATGCTTAGTGAGTAGATTCCTTGCTAGAGTGACGGTGATGCATGAATGATGGATCATTGCTAATTGTTGGGTTTTGATTGATTGAATGTTGTGATTAAATTGGTTGATAGAATTGTGCATCTGTTTGAATCGTTAAGGAGTAGCTAACCTTGATATTCAAACTAGATTGCATTGTGATCTCTAATGACACGAACCATTAATTTAGGGATTACATTTATAGTTTGAATTTGATTTGTGATTCTTCTTGCTAGTCATTCATAGAGGAAACCTAGCTTGACTTCTAGGAGATAACCTATTGGGTTCTCTTGATTGAAATACTATTTTCCTTTGCAACATTTGGTTGATTGATTTTCCTTAAATTAGCATGACTATCATGATTGTATGTGGATCCTAACCCCTAGTGCTTTTGATATTGATTTTTGATACGATATTTGCTTTGTTTGTTTATCCCTCTTGACTACACATTCATATACTCTTCGAAATAGCTTAACGCATAGACTATAGTGATTAACCCCCCATTCCTCGTGGATCGACCCTCGACTTACCCTATACTCGGTTTAAGTTTGGTTGAGTGTTATAAAATTTTTTGATAAGGTTTTTAAGAATTTAACAACATGCTTAGATACCTCCCATCAGCCTCAAATCATTGGTATACCTTGTGTTTAGCTCGGCGTGGATTTTTTTTATTTTTATTTTATGCAATGCAATTATTATATGCAAGGAAATAAGTGCTCATTTTATTGAAATGGAAAAGGTAAAACAAACTCATGAAGTAATATCTAAGAAATGATGGAGGGTGCCTATGCTAGACTTATTGAGGGAAATGGTAAAACAAGAATAAGAAAAGAATCATGAAATCTAGTCACCAAAGTATGCCTTGTGCTTTGTGTTTATCATCACTTGGCCTTCTTGTTGCTCGGAGGAACACGAAGCCAATTCGATTTAATGAGGTCTTGAATGCGATCCTTAAGGGTGAAGCATTCTTCGGTAGTGTAACCATTGCCTCGATAGTATTTGCAGTAGGAGTTTGGATTCCAATTAGGAGACCGTCTCTCAGGTAATGGATCTTGGATTAGACCAATGGGATGAATGAACCCTTGGCCATAGAGGTAGTCAAAAGCTTCATTATAAGTTATTCCTATTGGTGTATATTCATCAATGGTCCATTTTACCCACGGCTTAGGGGCATTGAGTTTTTTCTTTAATCTATGATGGGAAGAAGAAGAAGGAGGAGGATGATCGTTCTTTGCATTCTTCCAATCTTGGCAATGAGGGTTTTGTTCAATGACTGATATCCAATTGATTAGGTCTTTTACCATACTTTTAAGCTTGGCAACAAAATCTTGGAGCTTATCTATGTCTTCTTTTAGATTTGCTTAGTTTTTCTCGGTGGCATCTAAGAAAACTTCTTCGTCCTTTTCAATCATGGTCACTTCCATAATGGAAGTTATATAGACTTCTTCGATCATGGGCTCATCAATAGGTGTAATGAGGAGAGAAGGATCAAAGATTATTTAATCTTCTGTGATGGCTAGAATCTCATAAAGTTTGTTATCATCGATCAAATCCTAGATAGCTTCTTTGCGTTTCCAACATTCCTCGGTATTATGACCTCTTCCTTGGTGGTACTTACAGTGTTTATTAGGATCCCACTTATGTGGACTAGCCTTCACAACTGGATCTTTGATGAGTCTTATGGGCATGACCAGTCTTTTGTGGTCTAGATCGAAGGTTGTTCCGTAGCTCTTGCCAAGAGGAGTAAACATTCTTTTCGACCTTTGGATTCGTCGCTTAGGAGTGTTTGTAGCAAGTACTTCATTAATGGGAGAGGAAGAAGAAGGATGGTCGTTCTTCTTTGCTTTCGCATTATTATTGTTAGCTGCTGATGATTTCATAAGGTCGTCCTTAATTTCGATGCCTATATTGTAGACAGCCTTGAAAGTGATTAAAAGTTGATATTTTAGGTGCTATTGGTACTTATCTTGGAGATTTCTAATGAATATCCGCACATATTCTTTTTCATTTGGGACAGTGATCATCTTGGCAGAAGTTTCTTTCCACCTGTTGTAAAATGCAGTGAAGCCTTCATTTTCCTTTTGCTTAAGGATCTCAAGCTCTCTATGGTCAGTCTCCACTTGAATATTACACTTGTATCTATCAATGAAAACCTGCGTGATACTATCCCAAGTAGCAATTTTCTCAAAACTCACAAAAAAGTACCATTGTTGGCATATTGTTTCCAAAGAGAGAGAAAAGGAAGGGGAATATTTTCTTATCAATCCCCTTAATTTCCATGATTGTCTCAAAATCCTTTAAATGAAAGTAAGGATTGTCAGTGGCTTTGAGCTTAGGGATTTCAGTAGCTGAGAACTTGTGCGGAAGAAGTCCCTTATCCAGTTAGATTCCCTTGGTGCTCATGTCGAGGCACTTGTAGTCATTGGAGACTTGACTTAGGCTCTCTTGAATGCTCTTTATTGTCTCAGGTGGAACATACTTATTAGGGTCTTCAACCTTCTCCATTCGAATGGTGAGTCCTTTGACAACTTCGACAAGATTTTCCATAGCCTTTTGGAGTTTGTCAAAGTCTTTTTAGAGGCCATTAGTTTCTTCTTTCTTTGAACCGTGTTCTTGAAGAAGATCTCTTGTATGTAAAAGTTGTATCAAACTAAGCGCCCTTCTTTCCTCGACCAAACGCTATTAAAAACTAACCATGGACTCTTCTTGTCAATCACATGACTCGAACTCGATTCAACATGCATAGATAAGGAAAGTGTATGAGGTGAATGGTATGTATGGGGAAAGCATGTAGAAGGAAAGTATGCAAGGAGGTATATATGTATAGGGAATGTATGTGAATGTGGAAAGTGTTTAAGAAGGAAAGTGTGTGGTACGTAATGTATGGAAAGTGATATAAAGGGAAAAGATGTATTTGTGGAACGATATGGAAATTTTTGGGAATAGGATGGACCCTCAACTCAAATGATGGAAAGGATGACTCATGCATGGAATTAAGACTTGGTCATGGTGTGAAGAAAGTATATACAAAGTGTATGAAGACTCGTGAGCGTAAGTGGTATTTACAAGACCCGTGTCATGACCATGTGACTAGACATGTGAATAAACCCATACAAGACCAGGGAAAGACCATATACTGACATTAAAGTGGTTAATTAATACAGTGGGACCCGTTGTGAAGACTTGGAAAGAATGGCCAAACCATCATACAGTGATGGAACTGTCGCGTAGCGTTGGTCCCATTGCGCAGCGTCAATGCTTGATGAGGCGCGATGGAAACCCTCGTCATGCGCCACAGATTCGAAGTAATACGCCAATACTGGAGCATTACAACGATCTGTTTTTAGTCGTTCTTTCAAAGGTGTAAGCCTATAGTCTTCTAGGTCAAGCATATTTATTTGTTCGGTTCATTTTAATTAACCAAATTAATTAAGCAAGGTCCTTTGGGTTAGTATGTATAGACATATGTACAAGAAACAAGTCAAGAACAAAGGGGTTAGTTTGATCACAAACAAGATATGGACAAGTAAGATATGCACAAGTAGTCAAGTAGTCATACCATGATGCAATGAGTTTTGCAACCTAACCATGGCTCTAGTTCTCTAAGGTCAAGAATTTTGGTGTCCAAGAGGGTCCATGGTTAAGAGTCCGGATGCATCGCAAGGAAGCCTTACCTTAGAAGAGTTGGGGTGATGGACAGGAATCCGCGAGTCAAACTCAACTCCATGGTTTCGTGAATTCAACAAACTCGGATGCACCTATTATTGTATGGAGCGTTTTTAGGGTGGACGGAGCGTGAATTCCCAAGGGCTAAAACCACATGTAAAACACATATGGGTTCATAAAGGTCGAAAAAACTTAATCAGGAAGTAAAACCGTCGATACAGTACTAGAATCAGGCCAGACAAGAAGACAGAAAGTTGGCGCAAAATTGCCAGACTTTGTCGCTGGACGTCAGGGACTAACGTCCGGCGACAGCCTTGTTGCGAGGCAACAGGACTATCGTCCGGCATTGGTCACTATCGCCACGCAACAGGTCTGACGCTTTGCGGCAGTTTCGGTTTTCAATATTTTTTCCGATTTTTCGCAGTGTCTTTCTGATTTTAGTTGTGAAAAATATTTTCAGCCTTTCCTACGTGTATATCCTATGTTTTGACGCATTACAGATGGTCTTTCCTATGAGTACCCTTTTATGCTTATGCCACAATGTTAACCAAAATTACGCACATGAATATCAAGAATCTTATAAGTTTTATTGACTCATTCTAATTAATTGCCAAGCAAATTTGGAATTAATTAAGAAATCCTCCCCAGTGGAGTCGCTTAAAACTGTAGGGAATTAATAACCGCCCTACATGTGGGTCGTGTTTTTAAGCATGGTGACGCTCCAAGGAAAAGAAGTTAGAGTGTAGACACCTAATTGTGTCTCCCCAAAAACCAAACCCAGTGATGAGTACTTTTCACGTCATTGATTAACGAGTTTGGTAGAGAGTGGAAGAGTCTCGTGAAGTTTTCATAAGCCTTGACCATATTCCTAACCTTTCCTAAAATATTTTAACCCAAACGAAAATGTTTTAACCCAGACGAAATGTTTTAGCATTGATCTGATCTGCAGGTGACTTGTGTTGATCTTCATCTATAGTAGCCTCTTCAATCTTAGTTATTGCACTTGACACCACCTTTAGCTTGGGAGTTAGTTGAGAATCATGTTTGAGTACAATCTCGTCTATCTTTGATTTTGTCTTCACAAGTACCCTGGGAAAATCTTGGTTAGTATCAATCACAAAAGCTTCTACATCAGCAAAACTACTTCATATTCATCACCTTTCCATAATGCTCTCTCCGTCCCTATATATAGTTCCTATTTCCATTTTTGGTGATCCTAGATATAATTCTCATTTCCTTTTTTACCATTTAATGTTTCTTAAAAATCACCCATTTACCCTCAATTTTTTTGTCTTTATTAGTTGAAGTGCCAAAAGTATCCTTTAATTTTTCTTAAGAAAAATTGGTTTTATTAATCCCAACTTTGGGTCATTTACTAATAATAATCTCAACTTTTGATTATTTTTTTAAAATCCCAACTTTGAGAGGCGTTTTCTTTTAACAGGTCAAATGACTGGTGACCTAATTAGAAGGTTACCTTTTTTTTATTTCTTTTCTTAAATAACACGTGTCTTAGTTTAATTAGTTTAAACATTTAAAAAAAACCAACAAATTAAACAAATAAAAAAATAAAAAGATAGAAACCACACCAGCCCCCTCCCCCTCCTCCTTCCCCCACCAATAAACACCCCAAGCCCCTCCCCTTTTCCCCACCAGAAAATTCTCCACCCTCTTCCCGTCCTTCCCCCACCCCCGAAAAACGCACACAACCCTCCCCCACCCTCAAAAAATTCATGGATTTTTCAATTACATTTTGTGTTGATTCAAGAAAAAGTTGTGTGTTAATTCTGGAAATATTAACGATATAAAAATATATCTACGTATATCATTTCCCTAAAAAATTTCAATGTATAATTGAATTTACGGATTAATCAAACATTGCTTCTTTTTAATATATGACCCGTATTTTTTGACGATTCCCATGTTTTCCTACCATATGGTGTTTTGGTAGGACGATACTCATTACAAAATCAAAATTACAAAATAATCAAAAGGCTGCATTCCACTTAATCAAGAGCAATGGGGGAGAAAGAGAGAGTTGCGCCTGGGAGTTAAATTGAATTAGGTATTAAAGCTTCAAGCCTAGAATTAATTCAATATTGTTTCTTGATGTCACTTTTTAAGGGAATTGGCAGCATCAGTGAGCAACAATCTACTTAAATATTGCTGCTTGATGTCACTTTTTCAGAAAAGCTGTCTTTTTGAAATCTAATCTCATGATTGAATTCATTAAATTGTTAGATTAAGAGGTGGTTTGTAAATTATAATATGCTCATCAGGTCCACCGGCAGTTTTGAGGGTTGTGGTTAAGGGAAGGGGATGTTTTACGAGATGGGGGAGGATAGGGGGGAGATCTCGAGGGTGGGGGGAGGGCTTTTTATGTTTTCTGGTAACGGGGAAGGGCGGGAAGGGGGTGGGGTGTTTTCCGGTGGTGGTACGTTAGCGGAGGGGCTGGGGGTGTTTTCTGGTGGGGGAAAGGGGAGGGTGAAGGATTGGTGGTGGTTTAATTTATTTATTTTTTTCATTTTTTTTTAAAAAACTGTTTTTTTTTTCTTTTTGACTTATCAAGACTTGACACGTGTCAAGTAATCTGTTATAATAGGTTATTGACTTTTGTTGACCGGTTATGACCTAATAAAATAAAACACCCCTTAAAGTTAGGATTATTAAAAAATAATCGAAAGTTAGGATTAATAAAAGTAAATGGCCCAAAGTTGAGATTAATATTACCAATTTTTCCTTTTTCTTATTCTTTGTGCATCATGACTCCATTTGTTTACTTTAATCTTTTTTCTCATTGAAAAAAGGTAGAAA